>NC_058124.1:12613652-12959069 GCF_914725855.1 Thunnus albacares
AGCCTGAGGACTTACGCAGCAGAAGACTTTGGAGGCCAAGTTCTCATCAAACTGGCCAATGATGATTCTCACATCATTGTCCTGAAAGAACAAAGGATGAAACATTGTTATGTGAATGGCAAATCTGCAAAAAAAAACCTTTTTTAGCATAATACTCACATGCTGTACATACAATGATACAATAAATTTAAGGTACTATGCAGTGTAAAATGTGTATGATGTGAAGCTGCATATATAACAGTAGTCCAGTGTTCATTACACTGTGCAAGCTTTTTATTGTGATATTGTGACTCCCTGGCAATACATACTGGGCATTTCTATCAAAGAAAGTAGTTCTTTACCCTGATTTTGGATCAGTATCTTTGTTTCGATGCCTCCATCACATCACTCTTTATTAAAAAATGAACGGTCATGTTGCATGTACTGTATTTTCATCACTATGTCTATCTCATCAGTGTCGGCCAAAGTGTCAACATTATCATTGAGGGCAGAATTCCCTTCCTTGCCAACCAGGCCGGAGAACACAAATTTACATGGCGATTCGAAGCACATGGCTTGGTGATTGACTGTAAATAATTCAGATTGCCCGGGTGGAGGGCTCTGGGGCCAACAGTCTGTCATTTAGTGTGAACACACATATGTATAGTACAAACAGACATACACACACACACACACACACACACACACATACATATGCACATAAGCAGATGATCACAAACACTCACACAACAAAATTGCCCCAATCTAATCCAATAATACTGACACAGGTTTGATGAATCTACATCTGGTCACCACAGCTGGAGGTGATGTGTGATGCATGCGAGTCTGTCATAAAGCTCTTATGTGGCCCTGGCAGAGCCCTGAGCACCAAATCTAGAAGGTCAGGTTTGATTGACTGACAACATTAATAACATTATTGCACCTCATTTAATTAAATGACCTACTGTATTATTTCTGTATCTGTCAACAACAGTCATCTTGTAATATGATTCTTATCCTTTTGGAAAACATACTTGATACTAAATGTGTTTTTTACTGCAATGTTGTATACTTTACCGCTACATCCAGTTTTCATCCGGTTCCATATTTTATCGATTAGCTGAAAACACTATACATTACAGAAAGCCATACATTCAAACCTTTCTGTGGTACTGCTGACTTCAAGCAGGGCCCTTTTGAAACATTACACACAAAATTCAATACTCACTCTGGTTGAACTTAAATCAAAATAAAAGTGACAAACACACCGGCTGTAATTTCACCGAGCCCTGTCCTGTTTTTATTCTGGATGATGACAAACCATTACGAGTACAGTTCATGAAGTCCTTCCTCCCTCAGGCACTTTCTACCATATGTCATGTATCCACAGATCAGAGGGGACCAATCACTGTCATCTAAATTCCAATTCCTTAAGGCGATTGGACACAGATCTACCCACCAGGGCAAGATAGCTAGCTAGCCAGATGTTTAAATGCAAATGTACTACCTGCCTTCCGAATTCTATAGCAGCTCCGAGATTTCGTCACAAAACCATCTATACAGCATTGTGTATGGGACAGACACATGCACACTCACACTGCAGAGTATGAAAGCTTTCAGGAAGCTGGGTAGCTCAAGAAAAAAACAAAACAAATGACTTCTCTGGTGGTTTCTCATCAGAGCCAAAGAGCATGCTGGGACATTTAAGTGAGTCTTTTGTATGAAGCCTTCAGTGTTGTTCCACTGCTCTGGCACTGTCACAACGTGTGTGTCGATGTGCAAGAAGGTAACAACTCTGAACTTTTCTGGGGTGCAGTCTTGCATTCATGTGTGTGTGTGTGTGTGTGTGTACGTGTGTGAAATGCCGGTGGCTGCTCAATAACATTGCTCTTCCCTGGAGGAAAGGCACTTGACCCAAATGACTCCAGCTATGGCTAAGGACCACAGCCCCGGTATAAATTCTGGTCTGCCTGGCAACAACATGAAGAGACTGTGTAGTTGTAGGCAAGGGCATGAGTGAGTGTGTTGTGTTTGTGCATTACAAACGGACTGGGGGCACTACAGGTCCCCAAATTACCCACATTGCTCGAGCTTTTATATAACCATAACAATAATTGTTCTAAAAGAGGGTAGTATTAAGGGCAGCCTTGACTGCTTTCTCCATGACAAGGTTGTTTGTAACTTTATGATGGTGATTTATATGTGATAATGGTTTGAGTAATGTTGTACCTCATAACCCCAATCAGGCACCGTGACGGCACACACACACACACTACTAATGATGGTCTTTTATGAGCTTGTGAGAGATGTGATTTCTAGACTGGGCAATGTGTTGTTTATACCCCGCCACCCCCCACCCCCCTTGCTGTTTGTGATGATTACTGTGCAGCGAGTGTGCTATGCCCTACATGCGTGATCAAGTGCATACACTCGCAGGATAGATCTGTGTGCGTGTTTGACTACTAATCAATACTGTTATGACCATGGAGCTGACATTACGGTCTGAACTGAAATTAACAGGCTGCTACCTTCAAAATGAAAGTCCCTCAAATAATGTTAACGTTATGTTAGGATTCCTGCGATTGAGAACAAACTCAACACAATGTGAAAAGTATTTGAAGTCTCAGAACTGGAATTTTGCTTGGACTGGTCCTTAAAGCTGGATGGGAGGAGGTCTATGCGTTTAATGTCTGCAGTGAGAGATTCTTGCTGCAACTCTGTGCTATTTGGGGATTTGGAGCAGCAGAGGTGCTTTATCAGTTTGAAAAGAGAGCCAGGAAAACACTCCTCACCCCAGGAACAGCACAAGCCATTCTGATGATATTATCAATAAAAAGACCATCTGAAATGGAAAACCCTATAATGACATTATCAGTGCAAATCATTTGTTTTGAGCTGATGCTCTACAGTATGTCTGGGAGTCCACAAGGCCATGCGCCTCACGCAAGAAGCAGCGGCATGCACAATTTATTTAAGAGAATTTGTGGCATTCAACAAATTTCTCATTCTTGGAATTTTTCTTCGTAGAAGTCATGATTTCTCTACAGCTGCCTCAGGATCTTTACGCAGGTCTCTTTGTCCAGTATTTACCTCTGATGCACCTGCCAGTGTAACATCACGTACTCGTCTAATATCTCTGTGACCGTCACATCCCTTGACTGCCTCTCATATTAGTCATGGACTGCTTTGCTTTAGATTGATGTTTTTTAGCATCTAACTTCATGTCAAACCATTCCCTCTTTATTTCAGTCACAGTACAGCACTGCTCTGATGACACATCGTTGGCAGCTGTACTAATAATTGTTTCGGTGCCTCTAATACCATTAGTTGCACTAATGACATTAGTTTTTGTCTGCTGATTGGCAACGGCAGGACTGAAATTCTTCTTATTCTTTGGAAACATCTTTGTGAATGAAACCTGCCCACAAACAGAGAGGAATACGTCACCTTATATGGCAATTTTAGAGGCATTGATTTTGCTAATGATGAAATCTCTCCAACGCACGCCTTCTCAGGAACAGTTGACATTCATCAGCCTGAAACGAGTGACTTACGGCAAGCTTGTGCAGCAACAACATTCTTGTAAATCTGACTTGGAACACTCGTCCAAGTAAATCTCATTTTCACCTCAGTATTCTTGCATGAGGCCCAGTTTCTGCAGTAAAATGGTAGCATGCAAAATATTGTACATTAAAGATTAAGTATTGTTTACAACCTGGGTTTTATTTTTATAGACATGGCAAATATACAGTTACCTTTGTATGTGTTAAACATTAGCATATTGTTGTGGTCATGGTAGAGGATATGGATATCAGTGCTCCTTTAGACAATAGACATTCACAGTGATTTGATACGCTGGTGAAGAGTGGTGCATTGATGTGTTAAGCTTGTGAATTCGACAATGTTTGGCAAATGACTCTAAAGTAGTGCATCGCAAAACTTAGACCACCACAATTTTTCCCCATGTGGCCCTCCAGTTCCCCTAATTGTCCTTCAGTAACAAAAACTATAAGGTGCCCTGATCTATTGAATTTCTGCTTATATACTTTATAAGTTAAATTGAGGAAAACTCAAGTAAATTGTTACATAGATTAGAAGATAAGTGTGCGTGTGGAAGTGTGCCTTTGTGTTCTGATGTTGTTTTGTCATCCTGTCCAGTAAAATAAACAGAGAACTCGAGACTGAGAACAAGAGATGAAGAGAAAAGTACAGAGAGCGACAGATAAATATTAAAAGGCTTCTTCAACGCCCACAGCAGCGATGCCTGTCTGCATTTTGAATATTCCAGCTGGAATATCACAGTGGTTAGAGCTCTATTTGTGGATCACACAGTGACGCCACAGCCCCCTTACCCCGCCCCCTCATCCCTCTCGTCCCACACACACTCTGCACACACACAATCGCTCACACAACCCAAAAAAAGATCAGTCTTTAAAACAAAATCTGTGTCAGCCTCTACCTCATCATATTACGTAGCTGTCGTGAAGATAGCAAACCACTGTTGCGAGATGAGCGGGAAACAGACCATTAGGGTGTCAGAGGCCCCCCCGCCCACCCCATCCAAACGTTCTGAAAAGCTTTCGAGGCGACACTGTGATTTGCATATTTAGAGTTGATCAAGGAAGGATGGTGTCAGCTTAAAATGTCATTAAAATGCCTCAACATGCAGAGTTACACATAGGAGAGACAGCTTAGCTTCCTTCTCCTTCTCTATCCCTCTGTCTCATCATCTCTCTGTTGCGATTCTTTCGACCCGCTCCATCTTGCATACGTCATATCTCCTGGTCGCACATCGGAACGCTTTCTATCGCATCTCCACTCTCCTCACTTCCAACATCTATTCCCTTTCTCTGTCTCCCTCGCTTCCATCCTCACTGTGCCATGCATGTCACTTCTAGTCAAATCAAAATAATCATATCATATAATCAAAATATATTTATTCCCATTGAAATTGACATCTTGTACATTACATGTTAAGCTCACCAGTCACTAAAATCATGTTTAACTTCCACTGATAATGTTTCCTTCTGTACACCGTATATGCTACTGAGATACTTTGCTGACAACTGGTAAATGAGGCCAAATGCATCTCTTATTGCCTCTAGGGGTAGTTTAGATAATTTAACTATTACATGTGACTGCATTTAGTTTGGAATTTCATGATTTATTGCTTTATCCAAGCAAAATCTCTTCAACCATCCATGTTAAAACATGAGAAGAGGAGAGGAGAGGAGAGGAGAGGAGAGGAGAGGAGTGGAGAGGAGAGGAGAGGAGTGGAGAGGAGAGGAGAGGAGAGGAGAGGAGAGGAGAGGAGGAAAAAAGAATCATGTTTGTAAATGTATGTATATGTCCTTAAAACATCTATTAGTCAGTGCAGGTCATTAGAGTTCACCTTACCCCCCCTGGCCATTACTGTATACTCATCAGGGCTCCATTAATCTCAATGAGAGCTACTCCGCTCTGCCCAGGAGACAATTCTTGGATAAATTATTAATTGTCTAGGATTTAGTTTGGATGGCATTAACTCAAACACAATACAGAATTAAAAACTGTAGTAAATGTGACATTAAAATCAATCAAACCCTATTTATTCAATGTATGTAATATAATATGAATTAAAATTGACCTTGTATCAGTTTAGTCAGTCAAGACTGGTCATAATTTTGATATGTCACAAAAAAAGTTTTAGCACATTTTACATACTCACATAGTAGTGTTTATTTTTAGGCTATTCTCATTTTAACTGTGTAGTTTTTCTAAAGATCACAGCTGTATTCCAGTATTTCCCAAAACCACTTACCTTGAGTTTCTTGACGTTAACACAGGGGTCGTTGGAGAAACTTTCTGTATCTGCGATTTGAATGTTTGCTTTCTCCAGCTCACTAGTTAGGTCATTCCTCACCTGAGAGAGAGAGCATGAAAGGGAAGAGAAACAGAGAGAAGGTAAAATTGTGAATGAAAAAAAGTGACAGAAAGACAGGCAGCTTGACATTTCAGCATGACAAGGACACATTGGCGACTGAAGACATCAAAACCGCCATCATTTTGATTGGACTCACTCTGTCTAATGTGGAGTTGTAACACTGACAATATTCATTGGCATTTGTCACAGTGAAAGCACAACTGTACGCTTTAAAAGATCACAACTGGTTATCATAGGCTTGACAAAAAAAAAAAAAAAGACATATGTTGAGTACTGTAGACGTATCTGCAGCAGCTGTACGTCTGCTTTGATGTATTGATTCAGTGGTATGGTGAGTAATGGGATCAGAGATGTAGTAGAATGGAGCAGGTACCCCACCGTGATGGTGAGCTTGAGGTGGTTTATCATAGCTCTCTCTCATCACAAACACACATGCTGTGATTCATCCCTCTGGCTTCTATCCTTTAAGCTACAACTTTAGATTTCACAGCAGACATTTTGACATGTCAAAAAAGGAAAAGCACAGGTGTAACGAATAACATTAAAAGTGGCTCAGGTTCCATATAGATGTTCCAGTAAGGCATGCCAGTCAGCCAGCACGCATAGTACCAGGATCCTGGCACAGGAACACCTAAACCGAATGCAGCCGTTATTAATGTTATCAGTTACACCTGTGTTATAAAGTCAAAATGTCTTCCTGCACTCTGAGGTTCACAGTTGACCTCTCCTCCTCTTTCTTTGGCCGAATTTTCCTGATATCCTCTGGCCATGCCCTGTGGCCCTAACACCCCCACCCGAGAGCTTGGCATCAGGGGCTATGTTGTGACATCAGAGAGTGTGCCCACTCAAAAGGGCATGCCAAGCTCTATTTGCAAAGACATGTTACAGCAACTGTAACAAAGGAAGGGCCTGTGTGTTTGCTCTGTATTTGTCTGTGAATGAGCTTGCGTGCCCATAGCGTGTTTTCATATTTATGTGTCCTATATGGCTTTAAATACATATTCACAAATAACAGTCAGATTTACATACATGGAAACGCTGCACACTACTCAACCCAGAATCTATATTTGGCTGGAGATATGGCTCTGAAAAGTTTGTTTCCTTATTGACAGAAAACAGAGGCTTTGGTCAACTTGAATCCATATTATTTATAATGACAGGTTGCCGTGACAGAGGAAAAGCATCAAAGCGTCCACAGAAACTTCTCAAAGCTCTCCTGCAGCGTATGCTTCCAGTGGAGTTTCAGAAAAAGAAGGAAGGCGACACCGAGACTGGCAAACACTGTATTTAGCCGTACTTTGACAAAAAGTATGACTGCAGAGAACAGTTGAGTATACAGACGGACAGCAGAGAAGAGGATTATGCTGAAGGAGTGTTTTGAAGATTTTCTATGGACATTTTAATACTTGTGCCACAAAAAAACTGTAGATTCAAGCTGTCCAAAGTCTTTTTCTTGCTATAAACTTCCACTTTCCAAGGCTACAGGTTGTGAGGGTTTCATACTCAGAAGATAGATTTCAGGGAGAGTATTACTTCACAAATAGCTGCAGCGTAGTTAGGGCAGTTAATATACCCAAGGGATATGTAACCATGACTGCTACCACTAATGCTAACACAATTATCACCACTATTGCTACTGCAGCTAAAATGAGTCATTACAACTATTTCGTGTAATCAACTAGAAGATTGTTGCCATCTAAAAATCAATGAATCTGAACAACCTCAACCTTATTTCCCTTATGTCTCTAAATGTCTGCTGTCATAATCGCCTCCTCCTCTGGTACCCTGGAGGGAGCTCTAAATCACTCTGTACATCACTCACTCCTGTACAAACATTCCCTCTGATGTACTGCTCACTGAGCTGAAACAACAGGGAGTGCTGGAATGGATCAATACAACCAGGTTTTGCTCTTGAGGAACAATTGGCTTGGTGGTCTGGACAAGGTACAACGTCCTGTTGTGTTGAGCGTTGATCTAAAAGGCCTTGACTGCTGCCATGCTAAATGGAAACTAGCTCGTGGCAAGAGAGGGATGGCAGCTGGTTAGCCCGGTGTTTGACGAGGTGTGGTAGAGTGACAAGCACACAGGTGGATGGGATAACAAGCATAAATCACATAAGGCAATGCATATGGAGATATGTAACTTATGCTATGCAGATACACCCACTCACTAAAATATATGACAATAACACAAGGTCTGACACACAAAGCAATTCACCTCTAAGAAGAAGGCCCTTTGTAGAGATTATTATTCTTCATCGCCATTGCGTTTTTGAGGGGCTTGGGATGAACAAAAGTCACCAAAATTGGCATATACACATCAGAACTGGCAGAAACTGCAAAGTTCTGTAGTGATTGGGCTCGGGTGTGGCCAGCAAGCTCCATAGCCCCTTCATGCGTGGCAGGCCGTAGTTGGGATAAAGTTGCTCCGATATTCACAAACTTTGGTACACATGTTGCTCTCATCATTTTGGATATATTTAACACTGGCTTTCATTAGCTTAGCCCAAGCGGAAGTCAGCCATTTTGAATTTTGTGCGTTTTTCCTGTATTTATTCAAACTTTTTTGAATTCCTGATAGAGGGTTTATCACATTCATTTGAAATTTGGTTGGTATAACCCTCAGAATAATGTGACGTTAAATTGTGACGGAATAGTCGAACAATGATGTCATAGGTCATGTGACAACAAGTAATTTTAGGCACTTTACAGGTATGGAGCTTTTTGGAAATCCTCCTAGAGGATTCAACAGGCCCACCTCAAATTTGGTCATCAAAATCTCAAGACCTTCACAATGCCAAATTGCAAAGCTTTTGTGTTTTTGTGGAACACCATTGCCGTGGTGGAGCAGAAAATTTGCATGTTTCGCCATGAAAGAGGAAGTTGTTGTAACTTGACTTTACATTGTCCACTCAGACTTCAATTTTAAATCTCAGATAATCTCAGAAGAGGGTGACCAAAGCAGCTTTCTTTTATTTAAGAAATATTGCAAAGCTGCGGCCATTCCTATCCCAACAACATGCCAAAAAATGTGTTCATCCATTTATTTCAAGTAGATTAGACTACTGTAATGCTCTTTACATCGGTCTTCCAAAACAATTAATTGACAAACTACAATTAATCCAGAACTCTGCCGCCAGGCTTTTAACTACTTTACTACATTACTAATTCTTTGTCATTTTATAATCCTTCAAGGCATCTTAGATCTTCTGCTGCTGGTTTTTTAAATACAAACTATCACACAAACGAGAAAATTGGCAGCTCAGCCTTTTTTTAACTATGCACAAAAACTATGGAATTCCCTGCCCAAGGATATAAGAAGTGCAAACTCTGTGAACATTTTTAAAGGACAATTGAAAACATATTAATTCAATATTGCTTTTAACTAACTGTCACTTCCTTTGTATTATTCTTATCTTTTACATTTTTTATTGTTCTTAGCATACCTGTTCTTGCTATTTGCTGCTTCTCTGGTTTGTTATTTATTTGATTGCTTGGTTTTATCGTGCAGTATTTGTACTTGTTTTAATTTGCCTTTTTTAATTTATTTCCTTGTTTCTTCATTTAATTGTAAATCATTTTGAGCTACATCCCCTGTATGAAAAGTGTTATATAAATAATAATTATCTTTATATTGACCACGGCTGCCGCTCCCTCCGATGCTAGGGCCTTTGCACTTAAATTAAAGCTGCTTGCAAATTTTGTGTTTCTTCCACTGAGACAAAAAAGGACAAATGTATCTGCGTTCTGGTGGACTGAGTGTGTTACACAGAGCAAGAGAGAGATGAAGGGGAGGGGGACAGATGGATTGAGGGATGGTAGGAGGGGAAAAGTGAGCGGCTTTCCTGTGTAACAAAAACATCCTCCATTGTTTGGGGCAGCCTGGGAATCCCCAGAAGCAAATGCAGAGGAGAAATAATCCTACTGCACTTCACCATGCATGTGCACACACACACATTCAAACACACAAACAAACAAAGTACACACCTACACATGATGGACAAAATGACTGTCAGATGCACTCAGTTAGATGTGTGTAATGCACCAGTGTTTAGAAAGGACATTAACACAATATGATTCTATTTATATGCAGAATGTCTTTGTCTGCAAACACAAAGACACACACACACACACACACACACACACACACACACACAAACATATACCACCTGAAACTAGATGAAGATGAATTGGCAAGCTGAGGAAGTTGAGGGATAACCTGTGATTCTCTTTGTGGTGTATATGACAGGATGGTGTATCATCTCACACCTACATGGCATGCAGATGCTGTCTTCCATTTCACAGACTGTGGCCTGGAGCATGGCATATTTAGTACAACTACATATCTGACTGTGTTTTGTGTGTAAAATATGAGTGTACTGTCTGTAGGGGGTACAAGGTCATATACTTTCTCAGCATTGGAACAAAATTAGAAGCTTGATGTAGATAAGTAAACACTTTAAATTGTTAATCAGAACTTGGATTATTCAGTTGCATTTGTTTTTAATATTCTTATGTCATAAATATTGTAGTTGGCATTGATTGGTTTTTAAATGCACTGGGAGTACAGCAGTGTGCTCGTGTAATCGTAACAAAATCCACTGTTGTTCATTAAATTGTTGCATCTAGTTGCATATTTTGTCACTAAAGATTATTTTATTTTATACTCAAACCATATATTGATCAAAATAGTTGCACATTCATTTTCTAATTAATTATTTTTAAGATTTTTTGAGCTCTGTTATTTGTAAGACTTAAAACTTTGCAGTCACACATTTCGTATCTGATCTCAATTTACAGTGGGTGCACTGAGCTTCATTCAAATCAATCCACAAACTCTATCTTGCCACTAGCAATCAAAGAAATACACTTACTAAACAAATATAAATCGCTCCCTTCAGGCAGGTGTGCTGTAGAGAGACTAGAGTAAGTGCCCTGATGCAGAGTAAGTAGGTAGCTTTTGATGATTCAGATGGTACCAGTGTGACACTGCAAGACAGTCTGCGGTGGTTTAACCTCAAATCATTAACACATCGTTCCCAGGCATGTTCACAGTGTGAAGCCCCTTTGCAGTGACGGGTGTGACTACGTGTACGCGTATGTCTATGTGTGTCTTTATTACATACATACCAGAATGTTAGCAGGTGCTTTTTTTATCATTCCATCTGTATGTGTGAGCTATCTAAACCTGTAGATTTACAGCCAGGAGACAATAGAACTTTGGGTTTTACAAACGTGGCAGTGTGACAGGTCCTTGCACACATCTGTCTCTCATACTGTGAGCTACATCGACATAAAATCGGCATGCAAATCCCGGAGTTCAGAGTATAATGCCGGTCAAGTGCTTATACTAACTAGCGTGACAAATGCTTGCACCACAGCCTGATGACAGTCTCTCATGGCTTTACATGCATTGTACAATGACATGAATGAGTCATTCTGGAGAGGAATTTAAAAAACATTACATGGCTGTTTTGCATCACACCACACATGATAGCGAACACCAACTGAATGCAACAGAAAAATCATGAAATGCATGATCAAAGTTTAACAATTAAGTATTTTTTAAGAGGGTGGATGTGGAGACAGACACTTCTGCTAGATTTATCAGTGGTCATAGTGTAATTAAACACTTGAGCTCAAAGGGTTCCAGGCAAAGGACAGATTCCTAATCCTGCTCTCAGTCAGGTTTGTCATCTGACTGACTTATGATGGCTGTTGTGTTCCTGGGTGAGCCCTGTTTTCCTGGCAATCTCAATAATGTTGATTGCTGTGTGTGTGTATGTGTACTGTGTTTGTGTGTGTGTATGTAGTATGGACACGCACCTTCATATTAGCAAATACCTGGCCTTTACTCATTCTCATCTCACACTACAATAAACCACAAACCTCCCATTAATGGAACATCAGTGTGCATCCACAAAAAGGATGTGTGTGTGTGTGTGTGTGTGTGTTTCAATGGTGCCTATAAATAGAAGTGACGAGCTGGCTTTAGCTTACAGGTTACAGTCCCAGGGGACACCGTACTGTATGTTTGTGTGTGTGTGTGTGTGTGTGTGCGTGCATGGTGTGCATGCTGCTCACTGAATCCTTAACAAGTGTTACATAATATTAACCTTGCAAGCAGTCTCCCTGGGAAACAGCACAGCAGATCAGTAGGAGAGAGATATAGTATGACAGGGAGTGAAAAAGAGAAAGGAAAATGTAAAGGTGGAGGAGATGACAACACTGTCAATAGTATAGTCATTATGCTAATGCAAGTGTGCATGCGCAGATATACACACATGCATACTGTCCAGTAAATACAGCACTACTTTATATATTAAAAATGTTCCTGAATCCAAATACGATAGTTGAGAAAGTACCTAATCATTTAAATCATGTAATGCCTGTTTTTTTCTTATTTATATTGTTTTATAGTAATACAGTTACATGTGTAGACTCAACAAGTCTATGATAGAAGTACAGTGGGATTTGCACAGGATTTCCGACCAGTGCAGCCCACTCGTGCAGTGACTCTGCAGCACTATACTCTACTTTGATGGTGTGTTAAAAACTTCTCTTGTGCTCCAGCATTTCTAAAATTAAAGAAGTAGGAGTACATTGGCTATTCTAAAAATCACAGTATCATAAGACACAGTGTAATTAGGTAATTCACAATTGATGACATTCTAAAATAATCATCTTAGCCCTGATACCAGTGTACCTTCATGTAGACAATACACTGTCTAACCTAATGGAGCAGTGTTCGCTGTATAAGAAGTTAATGGAGAGACTCATAATGCATTTTTTTGTTACATTATTTCCTATTTGGGGATATCCAAACAACATTTACTACTTCGCATCTCATCCGCCATTTGTCTTGCTTCACGCTGCCCCAAAAAACCGCTCTGAACTTGACAGAATATTGTTCGAATCATGAAGTGTGGAAGCGATGCTTGCATATTTGTAAATCAGGATTAGAGGCCAATCTTGTGGCAGGTTGATTGAATCGGGCCGTCCGTCTTCCTCCCGTCCTAAGCCCCTTGGCGCTTTCCGGAGGGGAGAGATAAAGGGATTTGGGCTCTCTGAGATTTGCAGTGAGACTTCTTATACCACCCCCCCTCCCCACCGCCCCTCTCCCACACACACACACACATACACACACCTCCCACCTCCAGCTGCTGAGCAGATTGTTTTCAACCAGGGCCTCGAGGCAAGAGCTCACAATATGTTTCTCAAATTCCTGCTTTCAATACCTCTGACATCGCTTTTTTTAATTGAATGTTCCTCTGTTGCCTATGTGACATAATGTCCATACCACCAGTTTGAGGCATGACAAATCGGTGTGTTTCCTTTATATTCAACCCTCCCACAAACAGCAGTATGTTTGTGTCACCAGTTGTTCCTGTTTAAAATCCAACTTAGCACAACTTCGGAAATGAGTCCTGTAGCTTTAAGATGAATTTCATTGCCAACAATGTCATGAGAGAGTTAGCTACGAGTGCTGAGTCAACACAGATAATATTCTTCATCTTTCCACAATTGACTTCTCCCAGCACTAGTAATTTAAGCTGAATCGTGCTTTCTGCTTATTTAATGGGGAAAATGACATAAAACTACACACCAGATGGAATGTAGTAAGTGAATAATGTAGCAAAATCTCATATGTAAACATTCATTTATTACAAAAGCTGTACTCTAACATCTGCTCTCATCCGTGGCACAAAAGTGGCTGCAAACAAAATTTTTATTCTTTGCAGCCAGCAAATTGTTTTTATTCATTACTGAAGACATGAAACGATGTGTAACTGGAAGGATTAAGCTCCAGTTTCAAAATGTTAATATTCACATTTCCCCCAGAATCCAACAAGGAGTTTCACGTGGGTGGAAAGACATTAATTCAGTCAACTAGTGGAGAATCGGTTAAATTTAATTGATTGCTACCTACTCAAATCATGTTAGCATCATCTGAATGATAATGGTAAAATAAAACAACTGCCAATCATTGTTCAGTCTCTGGCTGTGTCAGTACATGCCCCTGTCTGAGAATGTATTTTTACTCTTTTATTTTAGTTAACCTTCACCTTGAGGACACAACAAAGTTTCTACTATTAAGACTAGAATGAATAAAACTACACTGACCTTAAAAACTCCACCTGTAAACACATTATTTCCATTTTAGCACAGTCAATAAATGTCTAATGGATATTACTGGTTCTCTGTCAGGACTGTGTGTGGCAAAGATGAT
This sequence comes from Thunnus albacares, assembly GCF_914725855.1. Classification (NCBI taxonomy): domain Eukaryota; kingdom Metazoa; phylum Chordata; class Actinopteri; order Scombriformes; family Scombridae; genus Thunnus; species Thunnus albacares. Next base: position 12,627,784 of record NC_058124.1, read on the forward strand.
AATACAAAGCCATGTTATTAAATATTTACTGCACATGAGCATTAACTGCTCTGCTACAGTTTTAAATTCATGTATCTGTTCTACTTTCTTGACTTGTGAAACTTTTATAAATGCAGTATTTATGCACAATAAAGAAATATCATTTTTTTTAAGGGTCAATTTCATCTTAATTATAAATATTGTGCAATTATCTCTGTTTTCTCAGCTAGAAGTGGTGAGTCTGTTTGACCATGCAATGTTAACTTCCAAATAATCCAGTTGGTTGAGGTATGTATTGTTATAACAGCACAGGAGGATGAACAGTAACAGCATATTTTAATGAAACAGTACCATGAATATATGTTACATTTCTAAAGAAACAATTATCTGTATGAATTTCTCCTGCCATTTCCAACACTGACTCTGACTTTGAAACCTTATACTGTAGATGTAATGAGCAAACTAATCATGGAACAGCACATCGAAAACTGAAGTTGCAGTTTTCAGATGGAGAAGAATCACTTTGCGTCATTCCTACTATCATTCAGGAAACATAAAGAGTGGTCTACATTTCCTGTGTGTGCTCTCTGGGCTGTAGCATGTCACCACACTATCTCATGGTCCTTTTGCAACTTTTGCAAAAGTTTACAGTTTAAAATGAAGGCTCTTTAAAGAGGGACTCACCTCTGAGAACCTCTGAACATCCTGTGTGAGGGTTCCCACACGGCTCCAGTTGTAGTAGCTCAGGAACTTCACCACAGCTGGGTTCACAGCGTTGTCTGACGGGACAGTGCGGAAGAAGTTTGGGTATTTTTTCTTGTCCGCCAGAACTGGGGTTGTTGCTGCAAAGGACAACTAGAAGAGAAGAGAATAAGAAGAAGGAATAAGAAGGAGAGAGAGAAAAGAGAAAAACAGTGAGGGTTAAATACTACAGTCATAAATAATCCTGGCAACAGCCTGTCAGATTATGCTGGAGTCCCTTGAGCTGCTGGTGCAGTAGCACTGTATAGTATACTGTGTCACTGAGACTAATGCACTCATGACAGATCTCAGGTCTGTCCTTGCTTTGGTCATTTGTGGCTTCTGTCATGTCAGGAATTTAACCATGGCAGTATGGTTGTGACCAACACACACATTTTTTATAGTGTAAAGGTGCGTGAAAAATCAACTCTTTTAGATTATTTGAAATGTCAGCAACATAGCACCTTCAAAGTGTAACTGTAAATAGATCTGTAAATACTGCGTGGAATTGATGACCCCTGTATGCATGACCTTTCGATCTGGCTACTGTGCCTGTGTATGTATGTGTGTGCGTGTGTCTAGAAGTATGAATATGTGTGTGAGTCCCTATTTGTGTGTGTTTGTGGATGTTTTGATGGTGAGAGAAAAACAGCTTAGCAATATGATTTATCTTTGTATGGTAAGATGGATGGTAAGTTAAAAGCATTTCCGTTCATCATATTCAAGCAGTTTGAATCTGATTCATCTTTCACACACATACACACACACACACACACCTAAGAATAAAATGTGCTGAACCTCAAACACTAATTGCCTTTTATAGACACACCTATTATCCAGTTCAACCACTGCAACCTAAGCACATCTGAAGCACGACTCCTGTAAATCAATTCATGTTCACAAAAAAGAGACACTCTTACAGAACTTTGAAAGGCAAACTTTTAATACCCTCACTTGAATGAAATATAGTTGGAAAAGTTTGAGTGTGTAACTTAAGCTGATACTGGTCTGGTGAAAGCAGTTATGATTAATTGAGCAATTAATATAGTTAAAGCATGTTCATGAGAGTGTCGACATCTGTATGCCATTGGGGTTATACCATGTTTTTGGCGTGGTAATTCTCTTTGGTGCTTTTCCACTGCACAGTTGCATCTTTAAAATAATAAAGAATTAAGCCTTCCCTCTATCAAAACACACACACACACACACACACACCATCACCACCCACAGTCACAACTGTTCTCCACCCATCCCACCTTTCATTTGTCATTTCCATACTAATCAAGCTTTGCTCTCTCTCTCTTTTCCACTTTGTAGCATATTTTTAACAATAGGTCACTAATTTTCTCCAGAGGCAAAAATAGCTGTAATTAATTTCTACATTAAGATTAGAATTTGCTAGCCTGTACAGCGTACAATGCAACAGCCAGCTTGCACTGGAATAGATAAAAATCTGTCACTTTACTGTTTAATTCACACTTCTTATATTTGGTTCAAATTGTTTCATGAATAACTGTTACTGGCAGCATCAGAGTATTATCTTTGTAGGATGCTATAAAAACCAACTTGTGGTTGTTGTTTTTTTAATTATCTTAAGTCTATCTTTTCTCAATTAATTGTACTCAAGACAGAGCATGTAAGAAAAGGTCCAGACACGTCTGTGGTGCGGACATCTTTGACAAACCGCATTTGAAAACATGCATAACATTCAGAGCAGATGTCTGAAACATAGTGAATGTTTTAGGCACGTCGGCTCTGAGGCTACCTCACAGCTGAGCTGAGGTAATAAGACACCGTGCTCTATTTTCAATGTCCTATCTGTGTTAATTTAATGAGCGATATGAATCAGTGCAGGGTTAATTACATACTTTGTAGAGATTAAGCAGAACTTGTGATTCATGATAGCGATCAACACAAGGATATTATAATTCTGACCGAGACCAAGAGGTACACCAGTAGATTTCCTAAAAGTGTGCTAAAGCCTTGAGGAGTTCAAGCACCTCCTAACTTCATGGATGACTGTGATCTTCTCATTAAGCCTCTATCGACTTCCAGACATCTTCACTACTCATTAATCACAGTGCGGCTGGTATAATTGTACATCCATCTAAAGCCTGATTACCACTGAGAATGTACTGTAACATGGTTGAAAAGAGTGGAAATGACTTAGAATGACACAAATGAGAGAACTCTTTCACTAAAAGATCAAAGGAGACCAAATGTCATTTTTAGATAGCAGGACTGACAATTTCAGGAATACTATATGCTGTAAGATAGCATGATAACTATGACAGTACAGTTTAGCTTGATTTAATGGTACTGGGCAGTAATACTGTCAAATCTAAATAGTGTTTCTGGCTTCTTAAATACAGGTACCATTAAAGATACCAAGGTGCCAAAAAATCTGCATTTACAGTAAGATTGTGATCCCTATATACTGTTTCTACAATATCAGGAAATGTATTATACCCAAATTGTAGACTTGCCTTTATTAACCCCCTCATCTGCTTTAATACCATCATCCTGAGAGTCCTTTCAGTGGATCCCAAATCTACACATCTTCACCCAACCAGTGGGAAAATCCTCAGTTTGGCCTACTAAATCACCACTTTCTGCACAGACCCACAGGGGTTTGTGTTCTCACATCAACAAGGAGGGCTTTTAAAACAACACATGGATTACAGCCATCAATTAAGCAGGAAGAAAGGCCTTTATCTTGCTACCACTGCTAAATCCAAAATCACCCACCAGTCTTAGAGGGCTTCAAGGGGTCTTTCCAGCGTTGCCTTAATCTCCGTTTAGCTAAGGCTGTTTGCTACACCCACACTGGGAGATGCTCCTATGGATCTCTAATAAGAACTAGTGATTTTCTCAAAGCAAATTGATTGCAGCAGTCCTCAAGACCTTGTAGTCATAAGAGGCTCCACAACTTCATCCCTTTCCACTCACGTGTTTTAGGTTCGCCTGGGTTATGCTCCTTTCAGAGAAGTTGTTTTTGCTCCTGTTACAGCACTATACTGAACTGAGAATCCCCGTACAACTACAGCATTTATTGACCAATATACACACATGCTGAACTTAAAGCTTTGTAGAAGCTTATCCATTTGGGTTTCTTTTGGAGGGAAAACAACATAATTGGTCGATTTCACAGAGTCATGAGCAAATGCAAGCAATGACCCTTTTGCTATTAGTCAAGTCAAGTCAAATGTATTTATAAAGCACATTTAAAAACAACCAACATTGGCCATAGTGCTGTTCAGACCAGAACGGGTAGCTAAAATCACAAATACAAGAAACACTGACACAAACAACAAGGCACACAGCTTGTAGGCACAAATAAATAACACATGGGGATAGGCACAAACCAAAAATCAGCCACATCAGGAGGATTCAGACCCAAGTGAATAAAAGTAAGTTTTGAACCTGGACTTAAATGACTCAATGGAGGGGGGATGTCTGATAGGGGAGGGAATGCTGTTCCATGGTCTAACACAGGGGCGCAGTCACCCCTGAGCTTAATTTTAGATCGCAGGACAGCCAGGAGCCCCACATCAGCCGACCTGAGAGACCTAGAGGTAGAATAAGGGGTTAGAAGGTCTGCGCCAGTCCATTTAGGGATTTATAAACAAACAGAAGAACCTTAAAGTCAACTCTGAGCCTTACAGGCAGCCAGTGGAGAGAGGCCAGGATATTTATAATATGGTCCCTCTTCCATGTACCTGTCAGGAGCTGGGCTGCAGTGTTCTGGACTAGTTGCAGGCGGGAGGATGTAAAGGTGTGGATGATTTTTCTCTTGAGAACTTTGAAAGAGAGAAACGGCTTGATTTTGGCAATAGTACGAAGCTGGAAAAAACTGGATTTCACTATTGTATTAACTTGCTTGTCAAACTTAAAGGTGGAATCAAATATCACACCAAGGTTTTTGACATGAGGTTTGACAAAGGTGGACAGGTTGCCAAGACTGTTGGTAATTACTTTGACAGAGCCAGGGGGGCCAAATAGAACAACTTCAGACTTCATTAGTAGTTTATGAGGTCAGTGAAAGGTTGGTGATAAAGCTTAAAAAACATAAAACCAACAACGAGCCAATATATAAAATAAATCCTCAGATTAAATTCACTAAATTGTTCTATAAGGAGTTTTTATAAGTCACTATGAGTAATTACATTTTCATTGGTTATTGTCATGCAGTAACCCTTCAGGTTCAGTGAATAAGAGGCCATCAGATGTGTTTGAGCAAAGGCCGTGACATATAAGCATCTACTGTTATATTTGACAAACTGACTCAAGATGAATACATGTGAATACATGTGTACATCACACCAGTTCATGTCTAATTTGGTCAGTCATGTAGTGACGGGATATTTTTGGCTACATAGAATCCAATCCAATCCCTTTGCTGTGAATCAAAATGTTCAATCAATAACATTAGGCAAATATAACAGTTCTATCTGTTTTTATCTCAGAAAGAAATCTAGGACAGTGACAGAAATATCTCATTTCTGTATGGCCACTGAATCCAGGTCAGTCTCTGTTTAGTTTACTGAGATAAAATGAATGATTTTTTTCTCTGACATCTCCAAGAAGCCCAAGTCTAGAGGTCAATCCAAGTCAGCTAGCACCATTTTGTGAGGACTGTGTCTTAAGACAGTGGAGATGAAAGGAAGCTCCAATGTATTATTTAAAGAATAGGCTACAGTTGTCTTTATCTAACTCTGAACAGCCTTTTTTCAGAGGAAAAGCCAAAAATAGTTCTATGATATCACACATCTGAGAGTAGTGGCTTACGTAAGAGGTTTTCAAAGAGGGCCGGCCCAAATAGGATAGTCTTTGGTGGAGAGCCCTAGACCAGTGTCAGATTTGCACATGCAACGTACACGTACACACAGATCACGCACAGTTTAAGGCACATGCGTTTGCACACTCTAACTGCAGATCTCTCTGATACACACAAAATACAGCAGCCTTCCTTCACCAGTAGTAATTAAAACTGTGGCAATAGGCTCAGGGCAGCTTCTCCCTCTCATCTCACTACAAGGTCACTGAAACTCTTGGTAATACAACTGAGGATGTGTCTGGTCCCACTGAGACATGACGTTTTTGTGAAGACTTCAGGTGAATCACTGATGCCATCTCAGTGGTGATCTGTTCAGACATTCTGTACACACAGTCGCTTATCACATTCTATTTGAAGTGAGTACAAAAGCTTTGCTGCTTCTGCAATTGGGCTTATTGAAGTCACAATCAAACTAGTTTTATGTTTATGCATTGACAAAGAGTGAGAGAGAGGACCAGAATAGAAAATAAGAAGTGCAAAGAGATGGATTGAGTGAGAGCAAGGTGAGATGTTTATTGCTGATTCACTTGTGTTTCAAATTCCATGACTAATCCATGTCAGTGGATGACATTTAAACTTTTGAAGCCAATCATAAACTGATTCCTTGAGGAGCTGCAAAACTTGCAAAACTTGTCACGACCGCTGTCCAGGGTGCTGATTCAGGAGCTGCCCTGTATGTCCCAACAGACCACAGAAGCTTGTTATAGCTAAAGACCTAGATACAAGTCACCTTTGAGAAAAAACACGAACAAACACATACTCACTACTTTGTGCACTTACACAGAAATTCCAGATTGTCTTGTTAAAGCCCTTATCACCAACATCCACTGCAAAATGTCTCTGTTTATGTCTTCTGCAATATACCTGCCTGATTTGGCGTGGGATTGGGATTCAATGGTGCATAAATTAAAGGCAGCAAGCCTTACAACCTTTCCTAGCGCAAGCAGTTAGAAGGAGAAATAAGGAAGATGCAGGAGTGTGTCTAATCACATTGATGGATCTAATAGCATTGATTGGTCCTAGCGGGACTACTTTGCAATAGGATCGGCTGGTGCTAATTGTGTGGTTGGCCTTTGAATAATGAAGTGGCTATCATGGAGAAGCTAGATAAAAAATGAATGGTAGGTAAATATCAGCTCACTCACAGTGCTTTGCTCATGCCTTTCATGTTTATTATAGATAAGGTGTGACATCACTGACTAATTTGAAACCGTGGATTTGTCATCTGATGGTGTCACCAATTTATTCTAAATACAAAAATACAGACTCACACACATACTGTGTATATGTCTCATACTGAGAGGAGTGAGAGACAAATAGAATTTATTCTATAATAATTCTTCCACTTAGTTCCAGTTATGGAAATTTAATGTTACTCCACCAATGTTTATCCAATAGCAAGTACTTAGAAACAAGATCTCACTCTTTGCTCAAGTATCTAGGGACAAATGTCATTAAGACCATAAGTTTGATGGAATAGTATGATCAATATTTCAACAACATGCTGGCAACCAACGAAATATGTAAAGATAAACACTGCATTTGAAAACCCACCTTCCTCTCACAAATTCTATTACAATTCAATGTCATTCTATGTGAATCTGTTTTTTAAACAATTCACTTGAACTATTCAATCCTGTTTTCTGGTGTGTGGTGCAATGGAATTGTGCTACAGCAAAGGCTTATGGGTTATCAATAAGACATGATTAGCAGGTCACACAAAGGTCGCACATAAAGTGATGAATGACTTCCCCTAATACTTGTGATGTTGAGACCAATGGCAAATATTAGTTTGTCAGGGAAGAAGTCTGCAGCAAGCAAATCCTCTGTGTCATATAAAGAGACAACACTGGCACCAGGCAAAAAGATTTTATGACATTTTCTGCCACCAAAACAAGTGCATGTTACAAAAATAAAATGTTAGTAGGCTAAATAATCCAAGTCTCTGTTCGTCTCATTTTTTTCCTAAAGTGAAACAATTAGCAAACCAGACGAGACAATGTTGTCCTATCATAATAAATTCAGTTAAATAAGATCATCACTGAGTGATCTGCTTATGATTAAGGTTCAAGACTGCATGTTCTGAAAAATTTAGAGCTGCAACAATCAGTGGATTACTCGATTAGATGATCGACAGAAAATTAATCAGCAACTATTTCGATAACCAAATAATCATTTTATTCATTAATAGTAAACTGAATATATTTTAGTTTCGGACTGTTGTAAGAGATATGAAGATATCCCCTTTGACTTTAGGAAATGTTAACAAGTATTTATCACTATTTTCTGACATTTTATTGACAAAATGATTAATTGAGAAAATAATCATTAGATTAATCAATAATTAAAATAATTTGTTGCAGCCCTAGAAAAATGACTGATCCCCCAAATGGAGGAATGAGTGTGTTTTAAAATAAATTTTCCTAAATCCAAAACACAATGAAGGCCCATATTTTTGAGAGGTAATCTGAAGCTGTTGTGAATTTTATGCATTCATGTCAGACCTTGATTGGATGCATCCCAAAATAACAGACTTCTGAGAGGGGCTTTGAGGCAGCTCAAGCAAGTTATAAAACTGAAAAAAAAAAAGGTTTCCTAATCGCAAGGGATAGTATCAAACAACTTCAAACACTCAACCCACCCATGCCTATTATCTCTACCTTCGCCCACAACACAACAGAGTCAAAGCCCATCCATCCTGCCGGAGCCCCGGGACCCCGTGTGGAGTAATAGCTAGGTAATAGTAGTGCTGTTGATCAGGAAGCACGGAGGTGGTCCTGGGGTTTATTCAATATTCAAGAGAGGCATTTGGTGCATCGTGGGAGAGCCCAGCTGGAGAGACGGCAGTGAGGGGGAAGCTTTGGACCCCACACCGACCACATCCAGAACTCATTAGCACCCAGGATGGAGGAGGAAGAAAGAGATGAATATTGTAGGTAGACGGTGGAGGAATTGAGTGAGAGGCCCAGTGGTGATAAAAGAGTCAGATATGGAGACACAGTGGAGGGAGTGGCACAAAAAACACAAGAAATATGAACAAGGGAAAGAAGAAAAGATGAGATGGGAGATATATGCACGTCATCAAGAGCTATGTGTGCATTTGAGTATTCATCTTAAACTGCATAGTGAAGTTGGTGTGTGTGTGGGGGGGGGGTGCACAAGTGTGTGCAGACAGTGCATCCATTTATGCATATCTACCATACTGGATTATCATATGGCTCAGTCAAGCGTGTGTTGGTGGAAAACAGCAAATCATAGTCTCCAATTATGGAAAGGGAAGCGAGGGAGCACAATAAAGTCATCTCATTTCAAAGTTGGGGGTTAAATGGAGAGGAGGGAAGCTACTCAACTCCACTGCAATTTGGCTGTGCAATATGAGAGTGATGGAGAACATAATGCTACATGTATTGTCTACTAGGGGAGAGATCAGATGTTCTAATAGCACACACACACACAGAGAACACAGTGGCTTCAGGTTCACACTCATCACAGTAAGACTGCAGACATTACAGCCTCCTACATGTGCTTAGGCAGGAGTGTGTATGTTCACACTCTAGTATTCACAGTAAGTACAATAGGACTACACAAACACATACCTACAAATTCGGGCTTTCCCTTTTTCACGCTTTAAACACACACATGTAGTTGATCCCATAAATACTCATTGTCATACAGGCCTGGGAGACATGGTGAAAATCAATATTCATATATCACAATATTAATTAAAACATTTTTGTAATTATTATTATATAGCACAATATGGAAAATGTGTACAGAATCATGTAAAAAATACACAAAATTATGTTCTAATGCTCTGCATTACATTAGAAAAAATCTTCACATGTAAAAAACAATGTAAATTACTCATTTTGTTAGTTTTTAATGAAAATGTAGTGTGTAATAATGTGTGCACAATGTGTAATCATGATACTATTCCATTCAAAAATCAATACACAGTCAAATTAGATTATCACTCCACCCTACTGGCGTACATAAAAAACAAAGAAATAAGTAGACTGAATGTAGGAGGAGGCTCCACCTTATACAGGAAACTTATTCTCCGCACACACACAAAACACACACACACACTTGAAGGTGGGCATCACAATCGATTTTACAAGGTATTGGTTTTTCATTTTTCCAAATGGCTGAGAGCTATTTGAGATGAGACACATTAGCTATGAGTGTGTGTGTGCATGCATGCATTCTTGTGTGCATGCTTGTGTGTTTGTGTGCTGGGGGTCAAAGCAGAGGCTGGAGGATAGGAGGCAGAGGCTGATGGACACAATACAAGTACATGTAGATATGAGAAGAATCCAGAGGAGTAATTGAGGCACTTTAACCCCCATTACAGTGATCATTCTTGACATGCTTTCTTCTGTGGGAACTTAACATAGAAATATGGAACATGATGAGAAATAAAACCTTGTGTGGAATTGATACTACGAATAATGATGGGAATAAGGAAAAATCTCCCCCTGTTACCTGTTACTGTTTACTGTACATAGAAATTTAGAGATAAAATAGGCAAATAAAACAAAATAAATTCAAAAGGAATGGAGGCCTTTTTGTAATATTTTATACTAGCATAATTAATTCCATAATAAAATAGTATTTTTAATATACAAACCATTTAAGTATGTACAACTATTAGCAAGTAATGCAGTGAGAGCTACATGTAGCTACTATACTCTTTTCTAATTTCTACAAAAGCAATTCTGTAACTTTCACTTTGTGGGCAACAGTGTCTCACTGACAACGTGTGATTGGTTCAATATTTCATCATTAGCCTATCAAAACAAAATTGCACTTTAATCAGTATAAAAGTACAGAGGATGCACTTTCTATTGTATATTTCCTGCATGAGTTGTTTATTGACGTTACTAGCAAAATCTCAGAACAAAAAGTCCAATGAAAGGGGAAGAATTCATCATCTGTGCAATGCTAGACTCACACACACACACACACGCACACTCTCTCTCTCTACATACTCTACACACTCGTATTGTGTGAAACTGCACATCATCACATACTATGCCCACTAACTGGCCTTCAGACAGGTGAGTGATGTGGTGGTCGCCTCCTCCCTAATAGCTTAAGGCCTGCTGCAGCCCCTGATCTAACGTGTCAATCATGTCATAGCCAATGCCAACATGTACACACCCAGTCAACCACCCACACAGACTGACTGACTGATGTTCTGTTTATGCTTGGTAGCCTTGCACAACAACCCAACACATCACTCTTGTCTCAGGCCAGTCATTTAGACCTTCTACTTGTCCGTTTTCTCAGTCTCTGCCATTCTCATATCTGTATTTGGCTTCACTGACCGGGACATTTTCAAGTATGAGGCAATTGTGGACTGAAGGGGCTGATGACAGGTCTAGTGTGATTAAAAGGATGTATTACTTGTATAAACATACTAAAGATTGCTCCTCCACTAGCAAACATCTGCACACACTCTTCCTTTCACCTGCATCCTGACGTGTATTTAAGTTTCATTCACAAGATTTGATGTTTGGACTTGTCTGAGAACTTGATTGTGGATGCACACCGCCACTAAAACCACTGTGCAAGCATTCAACCTTTCCTGTGTTCAACATTTGGATTGCCCCGCGTGAGCATTCAATCATACGTGCACTGCCGCTGAATTGCTCCTTTTTCCGAGGCAGAGGCTTTCATTTACTCGCCGCGGGTATTTCAATCCACTGTGCACACGGACAACTCACCCACCCACTCACCCACACACACACACACACACAAACACAATGCTTTCTCTTCTAAGGTTTCCCTTGTACAGTTTGGTCTGACTTTTCCAGAATCGCACCTCATAGACAAGTGTTATAGTAGGTAGAACAAGATGTACAAACAGAAAGTGAGGAAAGAGCTAAAGCAGACAGCAAAAAAAAAAAAAAAAAAAAGTGAGGGCAGAGTAACTTGCTCTGCCAGAATCAGTAATCATCAAAATAATCATAAATCAAAGATATACAGTTGAATCTTTAAGGCTCAGGCTTAAGGGTTGCAGCTCCAGTTAATCAGCGATAGGCTGATGGTTACTCATCTCACTTGCTAATGCTGTGTAAAGGACTTTGAGCTCAGATTAAGATGCTAAGGCTCTTCCCTCAAGCTGACCACCTGTAGCCTGATACAGGATGAATAGTGGAGTAAGCCTCTTGACTCTATTCTAAGGTCATGGGTGACCTCAGTGCTTGGCCTGCCTGACATGATCAAATGTGTAAAAAAAGTCGTGTGTGGAAATCATGAATACTCCAAATGGATCTAGAATAGAGGAATATATGTGTGTATGAATAATAATTATGCATGTATACAGCTCATATGTATCTATTGAATGTTACAGTCCAATGTCAGAGGTAAAAATGAAATTATAAAAGTACATGTATGCGTGTAACATTTCCTGATTTTATTGGCTATTAAGTCATTAACTGAAGCTGCAAATCAAATGAGACACATGAACATGTACGCAGGAGGCCCTACTCTGTCCCATCTTACATCACCAAATAATTCATGAGAGCCTATTTACTGTTCACTGTAGCATGTGCTTGGTATGTTTGATGTGACAGTTCCTTGGAACATTAATCGATTGAAGGTGTCGCTTGTCACCTATGTATCTCCGGGAGTGAGAGGCAGGAGAGATCGGACACCTCCTCTCTCATCACTTCTGCCACGAGGCCGGCTTTATAGGACTCTGCCATTCTTCAAACGACCATCTGTTGACAGGCTGTCCTTGAAGGATGGAGATGAGTGACAGAGGAGCATCGCTATCGCAAACGGGGATCGGGGGGGGGGGGGGAGCATTTGCTTATCGATCCAGGCGCGGCAGAGAGTGCGGCGAATATTGACAAGATAGGATGTGAAATAAGAGGAGAGGATGTGACGCTCACTTAAGCTTGAGAAGTCAGTTACCGGTGTGTTTTTATGAGTGAGCATGTTTAAGATGGATGTGCAACGTAATTCCCTGAATCTACTGTGGCCGATGACCAACAGCAACACAGGAGAAATATGACAGTTGTTTTACCCATATTGTTAGTATCACTGCCTGCGAGCGAGACACAGTGAAATCAGTGAATGCTCGAGGGGGAGGGAGTCGGGAGAGTGGGGTGGGGGGCTATGAGTGATGGTATTCTGCCACCTAGCTCCATAACTATTCTATTTATAAATAGAGATTTGATACCGTAACCTGAAATCTCACCGTGCTCCCTGCTGCTGCCACTTGGCTGCCTATGAATGATTAATGAGCAGATGCTGAACTGTAGAGACCATTATTGTTCTTTTTCTCCCGTTCATTCCCTCCCTCTTCTCTCCATCCACTGCTCTATACACTGATTCCTTCAGGGAGGCAGGGGATTACATCGCATGAGCTGGTTATTTCTCTGCTTACTTGGCTGAGTTGTAGTGAACACACACTGCAAAAAAAAATGTTGATGTCCTTAAGATTTAAAATTAAACCGATACGCCTGCCAAAATATTTTGAGTAATAAACACCCCCTGAGGGCTTAAAAGGTGATTGTAAAAAAGTTTGTAGTCCTTTCTTCATGAAGAATTGCAGTTTCTTGCTAAAAGTAATCAGACAGAACATGAACACACTATTTTCTGCCAAAGTTAAAATGGTTGTGGTTATTTCCATTTTTTTCTCTGTCCTCTTCTCATTAGTTAGAAGCTATCTGTGGAAAAAAAAAAAAAGGTGATGTCATGTACTTCTGTGCACCAATCAGGTTTTGAATCTGATGACAGCTGGTGGGTTGTCTGACATTTTGAGCATTAAAATAAATAAATAATTACATTTTGTCATTAATATTTAATGTGGCACACACAATACTTTAAGAGGAACTTGACATTGAAGTTTAGCTGTAGACATAATCACATAGATTCTTGTTGGCATAGCAAACATTTTGCTTGTAGCTACGTGTTTTACTTTTTTAAGGCAAGAGCTTATTTTACAATGAAGTCCCTTATTATAATCGGCTTTTTTTCCCCTTCTGAACCACTTAGCCACGCCTGGTTCATTGCGAGTGTGTGTGGTTGTGTACATGCACACATACTGTGCAGTATGTCTCCGCTTTAACAATTTTTTACTGTAGCCTGAGAAAATCAAACGGGGGAATAGCAAGAAATTACTTACTGTAAAAAAATCTGTAACCTATCTTTTAATGACATCCGTGTTTTCTGACACTGAGCAACGTATTAACACATTTGACAGAACAACCAATAAAACCATGCGGTGTAATATTCATTCTATAATAGGTTATGTATGTATGGGCAGTGCAGGGGAAGCCCACACACAGGCAATTCATGTTGTGAGTGGGCAAACATTTCACTGGAGACAGCCAGCTTTTGCAAATTACTATCTTTTAAGTTGGCAGACATCTAGCTCTTTCTCTCTCTCTCTCCCTCTCTGTCCTAATTGCTGGAGAAAGCATTTACAGTCCATACTTATGGGACTCTATCGGTCCCATTTGGTCCAATAATATTCAGACGTGACTCTTCCCCTTGCTTTTCAATTAAATTGTTAATGAAGGCAACGATAAATAAAGCATGGGTACACAGAACAGACACAGCATAGGAGAGAGAGGAAGAAGAGAAAAACACAGCCTTGGTGCCAAAGCAAGAGGATGATGCTGGGAACACCCAGATGGTTTCATGAGCAACGTTGCCTCCCTCTCTCATTTTGTTTCTCCTGCAGATTTTCTCTTTTTCCACCACTCTCCAAGGACGGCGGTATCTTGTTTTCATGTAATGCAGAATAAGAATATGAGATGGAAAAGAGAGAGGATGTGAGCTGATTGCTCATAAACAGTGAAGGCTCGGCAGAATAAATGTTTTAAATAAAACAAACAGGTGCTTTCTGTTCTGTTGAACAATGGCTGATGCCTTTCTATCACTCTCTTGTAATTCTTCTTTCTCCTAACCTCTCTCTACTGCTGTGTGTGTGTGTGTGGTTACTCTGTTTCTATGCACACACTAACTTGAGGTCAGGCTTTTATCTCCTATATGTCTGTTAGAGCCCAACCAAGCTGATACTGACAATAGTAATGTATGTTGGCAGGTAAGTTTTGTAGTAAATCTCAAAGATATATTTGAAATCATTTAGAAAAAGTGTCATCATTGCATAGTTTATCCACCACAGAGTGCAGACAAGCTTATTTTTCAACTGCAGAATGTCCCACTCAGTACATATCTTTGTCACATTTCTTTAAACCTGCACTTATTGATTTTGGCCACTTGTAGGCATTGCAATGATCTGTAAACACGACAGTTGTTATAGCAAATACATTAGCAAAAAGTTGCCTACTTACACATCCAGCAAATGTGCTATAAGTCCAATATTCACTCTTTTTTTAGCTCTGTTTTGCTCTCTACCAGTTCCTAAGGGAAACATAGCTCTTCAAAAAAATGGAGGTACTATAAAGTCCATCTTACATTATGGTATTACCAGCTGGTTATAACGGTTAAGTTTAAGGCTCAAATATTTCATCTGGTTAAGACAGAAGGAAAGATTATGGGAAAATCCACACCCCTCATTCCCCAAGATATTTTTGAGCAGTGGAGTATTCAGCAGGCCAACAGAATTTTATCTGACCCCTCTCATGTGTTGAACTCTGAGTATGTGTGCTAATGAATTCTGGATGGAGGTACAGGGTCACCTTGTGTAAGAACAAAGGTTAGAAACATTCATTTGTCCTTTTATCACTGACAACTCGTGGAGGACAGACAGAAGGGCAGAGAGGCACTCAGATAACTGCTGCTCTCCACTGATTTTGTGCTTGTTTGTCTCTTTGTAACTTATTTACTAAGGTGTGTATGCTTGAGGTGTTTTTCCCTTAGAGCTGCAGTTTTTTTAATAGAGTGAATGGTGTTTGTACTAATTTGCTGGTATTTGTTTTTATCTTAGGCCAGTGTCTGCATATGTATTCTTATTTATTGTGTTTTTTTCTTTTTTTTTTATTGTGATGTTGTTGTTGCAGCAATTCCCTTTATCTAAGACAAATTTCTCCTGAGGGAGACAATAAAAGTGACCTTGACCTTGACTTCCAGCTGCTAAATGCTCCACTACTTTCACCAGCTACTTACTAGCTCGGTCTGTCTGCTGTTTGGTGGTGAACAGGTAGTGCACAATGGGCTTATCTGAGCCTTTTCTCTGAAAACAGGCTGATAAGATCAGTAAAAGACAACCAAAACAGTAAAGTTCTGGGCGATAAAACCAAAACATTGAGCTAAAAAATGCTAAAAAGAGCTTTTCACATTAAACATTGTCCTTTTCTCCATTATTGATATGAAAATAATAATTAGTGCAATTTTAATAACCAATTTTATGAGATTATTATCACAATGGTTGGTTTATTTATATAAGTTATGTGTTTGTTTTTTTAATATCATCTGCCAATATGTCATTATCAGATTTTTTAAACTCTTAAATATTGATATCAGCCTCAAAAATCAATTATTGTTCATGCTCCAGTGTCCGTGCACCTGTGTGTGCTGTATATCTGCTTGTATGTGTGTCTGTCAGCACCAGAATTTCTTGGTTGCTCAAGCAAAGGATTCCATTACAGGGTTTAGGCAATATGGAATCTAATACAGCACTGCAGCACTGCTGAAGTTCCAGTGACTTGTCCCAAGTCTGAAAAGAAGCTTGTGGTAGGAGGGCCACTGTAATTGGTTATGCATCCTTGAAAAAGCTCCTCTAAAGTCAATATTACTCAGACCACCAAGCCCATTTCCCTTTTTCCATCTCTCTCTCTCTCTCTCTCTCTCTCTCTTCTTTATTCTCCATTCACAAAAAGACAATAACGTAATCCTGCAGATTTATCGTGACTGCTCTCACCCTGTCCTCCCTCCTCCTCTCATCCTTCCCTCTCTCTTCATCTCTCTCCATTAGACGGCTAATTTGATTTGCAGGCTATCTCTTCCCTACTTACAGCAAGGGAAGAGATGGCCTGGAGATATTAGTCAAGAGATGAAGAGGCACATCATGCTTTTACATACCAGTGTTTCCCTATGACAAGACATTGTATAATTTACACATGTGATTATAGCTTCAACAGCTAATAATTCTCGAAAATGTCCTTGCTATTCAAAAGTGACGCTCTGAGGGGTGGCACTTAAGCTTTTTTTTTTTTTTTTTGGTACTTTTGTACTTAGTGCAGAGCCGAATAAAGTGACCACTGTGCATATGAACAGGTACACAGTCAACTTCCTGAGAACAAAGCCTGTAACCATAGTGACAGTTTGTACACAAGAGGGTCAAGAGAGGGTGACTGTGTTATCCTTTGACAGTATTTTTTACAGCAATTTTCCATTCGGACAACCAAAGGGGTATATTTATCCATCAAACTGTGATAAACTGACACTAACAGACTTAAAATGCTTTCTGACAAATCTTTGCCTTCTAAGTCAGGAGGTTAGGGTAGAGCAGCGTCTGGGTCACCTAAAACTGGTGGGATCAACTCCAATGGCAAGAACACAACTGGGTTGAAATTGTTTGGATGACACATACTGATCTTAGCTCCATTTCTGGTAATTGCTACAGTACGTGGAGACATGCAACACACACATCAGACAAGGACAGAGATTGTCTTCATACAGTTCATAAGTAGTTCACAGTGTAACAGTATTCTATAGGAAAGACTGTGTTTAGCAGTAGTTACTATGACTAACAGTGTTGGGTACATATTACTACTAACACATTACATGTTACAGTAATGTGACCACTTCTTAAACCACAATGTTAAAATGCAAAAGATGCTATGTGTGAATGTGGTAGCCTTGCAGCTGTTGAAAGGCACCTTTGACGGAGCTGATGTGAGTAACAGAGAGTAATGTGACAGGGAATGTAACTAATTACCTCTGCTGTTAAGTATGTAATTTCTTTTTCAATTATGTGTGATGTATGTATATATGTAATATGTAATTGAGTCATTTATTACATTTATCAAGTAACTTGCCTGACAGTGATGACTATCAATTGAATTTTACATAATAAGATATTATGTAAGATATTTTTGCTCTAAAATGGACAGTGAAATACTAGCTGTCCCTCCAACCTGCAGTCCATCAAAACATGATCCAAATATTATTACATTGCAGTTTTCCTATCTCAGCCTGATAGACATGCTAGAAGAATCGTTTGGTGTATAGGAAAAAAAAAATGTGTGAAAAATGAATGAAATGTGTGGGAGTAAATATGTAAACTTTCAACGATATGGGAGCAGATTTAAAAAGATAACGCTAATGTGTTGTATGCGTTTTAACACACTTACACTTAATATACTTCCTTCATCATATTCCATTCATGAGGAATGGAAATGGAAATGAGAAAATGGGTTGTGGGGGGGTGGGAGAGGGAGGAGGGGGTAATTAGGTTTTGTATTAGGGTGGCTGGAGAGCAATGTTATCACTTGAGTGAGATGAGTCTCACAGTGAGCGCCGCGGGGAATGCATTATCAGCTCACTTAGAAAACACTCCATTCAGATTTACTGAGAAATAACCCTATTTTTAGACAACACACTTGTTTTTTACATAGTTAAGTTGAACATCTATGGTGTCAAATGTTGAACATAGAACAAATATGTTAACATGTGCACGCAGTCACAAGTAGATTCAAGAAAGTTTCACACATCATATTCAGCTCATACTCCCTTACAGACACATATAACCTACATGCTGAATGTTATCAGTGTAATGAAATAATAATCTTTAGTTTCAGGGAAAAAAAAGAGTTGTGGGTTTGAAAAATGTAGAGGGAAAAATGGAAAAACCATCAGACACAGCAGAGCACACAGGAAGTGGTAGAAATATATCTGCAGTTATATATGAGTACAGAAATAAGGTGCATGTGATAGCACACTCAGGACCTATTCTTAACACCGGAAACTATTATCGTGAGCGCTCAGTGATTCTGCAATGACTCAGTGTTGCAACATTTAAAAAGCATGCATCTACACTCCATTACTCTCTCTCTCACATACACACACATACACACACACACACAGAGTAATACACTTGTGTCTTACTGATTAGTGAAAATAGCCTCTTTAAAAATCAAACTGCTTGCAGACAGACTCAACATGCTCTCTAATCTGCTTACATCCTTGCCGTCAGCAGCACAATGTGTGAGGCTGGACAGGAGTGCCCAGAAAAACACTGTTGTTGAATAAACCACAAGGGAACAGAACTGAATAATCAAATAAGGCTCTTGACTTTGCCCTCATTTCCCGACATGTGACCTGCCGTGGGCTTGCTGGATTATTGCTAACAGAATATTCAGAACTGGAGGGAGCGGAGCCGTGCCCTAAGGGTCCGTTCAGTCGGGGACAGCATTCCCTCTCTGAGATGAAAATGAAGAGAAACGAGTATGGATACCCGTCTGGTTTTAATGCAATACCTTGAGTGGTCCTCTTTGCTTTAAAAGGAAAGACCAACATTACATGCACATACATGTACAACTACTGTGGAATATACAGTGGCTGTAACATCTTTATAATATCTTTTTTGTATTCAAATGGCTCCCCAAAATGTACCCTTCATGCAGTGAGGCCTGCCTCTCAAGACCTATACGACTACAACATCTCTTTTCTTGTAAAGCAGTGTATGCCTCTTACGCAGAAAATTATAGCACTATAAACGTTAAGAGATGCAGAAGATAGTCAAATAAAATCAGAGAAGGTAAAAAGTGCGGTGGGAAAAAAAAAGTACATGCAACAGCAATACAACATTTGCCTGCATTTCATAACTGCGCTGCATTATGTTTATTACACCCAGCTATTACATAACATGCTTTGGTGTGTCAAGTGGAACTGCAGAGGGCTTTATTTTTGGTGGGAAGGAAGCACATTTCATACACACACAGACAAACAGCAGCATAGCTTGCCACCCCAGTTGCCACTCCGGTACATTAACTTGTATTAAAACTTTTTTTTTCCCCTTATGAAATATTATATTTACTGTTTCTAAATTAACTAGTTCCAAATTTTTGAGAGTCTGAGCATACTCCCTTGCCCACAAATGGATGACTCTTGCCTCTCTTCCCCCTCCAATCCTGTGTGTCAAATGCTGTGATGCTCATTTGAACATAAAGTGGGAACACATACATGGTGCATATACTGTATCCAAACTTCGGTGTGGTATCAGGTAACCAGATACATTGATTGTACATAGCAACCACCATGACATGACAAGAATCACACCTGTCATCTACCCCTGTTGTAGATGTCTACATACTGTATATGTGCATAGATGAAGGTGAAATGAAGAGATAGTGAAACAATAGAGAGGCACACATGGACAGAGACAGAGAGCGAGCAGACAGTCTGAAGGATTCTCCTCCCATAAAACATCTCTTCTGAGGCCACTAGGCCACCGAGACTGGTCCTGGTGTACCATTGATCGCAGCCTTCTGCTTTAGCCAACACATTGTGATTGTGCTTTGCAGTAGTATTGACTTTGCGTTAAATCCCGGCCTGTCACAGAAACTCACAGTAAGCACCTCCTGCATCCCTCTCCATTTCCTCCGCCTCACTCTCCATCTCATCTTCCACATCCTCCTCATCTGCTTATGTCCAATCTTCTCATATTGACAGATACTCTGTGGCTGTAAAAAAACAAAACAAAAAAAAAACCTGCCTTTCTTTTCACACTGTAGTCTAAAAAATATCTTGGGGCAATGAACAACTCCCTGCAACTGGGGAGACTCCTCTGAGCTCCTGATGGCAGCTGCCTGGGGCATTTAACAGACAAGTAGAAAAGATTTTTCAATAGCTCCTCAGTTGATTACTGAGTCTGCACAGGTTGCCTCCACAGTGCAAAATCTCTTGTATTGTCCCTGAATTGAAGATAGGATGACTCAATGACCTTAAATGACAGGAATGGTCTTCTGGCAAAATCTTTTAGCAAAAATCTCATCCGAACCACTGTTTCTCTGCTATCCATTTGTGTGTTCAGTATAAGTACTCATATTTTTGCCCAAAATTTAACTAAATACACTGCAGCTCTCTTAATCGTCACCCATGACCCTCTGGAGATCACAAGAGAGCGTGCGTTGGTTTGCAAACATTAGAGCATCCGCCCACTTTTTTTTCCATCTGTCAGAACTGCTACATCCTAACTCACTCATTGGCTTCTGATGATCATCTCATCTCCCTAAGCACCACCTACACACCCATTCACATAACAGAGTAACTTCTTTTTTTTTTTTTTTTTTTTTAAATCTAGCGTCAGAGGTTATTCCCCACACCTTGGATTCTCACATTCTTCCAGCTGAAGCATCAGACTTTTTTTTTTTTTTCACTGCGATGTTGGAGAGGAACAGAGACGAATAAAGTTAACTTTCGGTTTTGTTCTCTCTATTGTGAGAATGTTTCCGACTTGTAGATAAACAGCATATGAAGACCATGCAGACACATGGAAACATCTATGAACACATGTATTTAAAAATGGCTTTCTCAGATTCTTTCATATGTCGACTCTCTTCCTCTGTCTCACTTTCTTTCCTCATTTCAGCCTTTTCTCTGCTATCTGACTATATTAGTACCTTTATCTGATATTCACAAAATGCATAAGTGTGCTGTCCAACCCCACCACCCCCCATGGGGAAGCTACACTTGCTGGTTTCTCCAAAGAGAGGAGAGAATAGCAGATTCCTCTCCACTGCTCAACAGCCGTCCAGTCCTCTGGGCAACAACTCCACCGCCTCCCTGCTTGTCAGAACACCTCTTTGCCATGCAAATTGCTTTGTTTTTTTGAGGCTCTCGCTCTTCCCGAGCATCCCCTCTGAGCAAAAGGCAGTTTGGAGGGAGAAAAAAGGTCTTTTCTCCCCATTTCATAATTCAGCCTTTGAAACTGTTCGAGCCCATGCTGATGGGGAAAATGCTATATCCTGGTGGATTTATGACTGCAGGGTCAAAGGGTTGGGTTGTCAAACTCTGGGCTTTTTGTGGATGTGGGGTTGGCTCTGTTTAGCTTCAATAACTGAGTCAGTGGTTATAGCTGGGAAAAAAAAAAATTGGCAGAACTGGTTGGATTCGATCTTGAGCGCTTCACAAGGTTATTGATTGCTGTATTTTTCTGATATCAGGTATTTGTGAGTGTGTTTCCTTGTTCTGTCAGCAAAACAGTGATGGTCCTTTGGGAGGATATGAGGCCACTCCACAGAATCAGTGCTCTGGTGATGTTACCTTGTCTAAGCCACTTTTTGAAGCTGAAAAGGCTGAGAAAGGTAGAAATTAAATTATCTTCCTCTTTCTTGAAATTTGGTAGGTCATGTCTGATTTGTGCCAAACATGACTGCATACATCTATCAAACTATCTGATGTACACACACGCATGCAAGCATAAACACACAGACAGATATGACGCATGTAGTATGCACATAAGACTACTAGTAAGACGTAAGACTAGTTCTACTAGATATTTTGTCTCTGGCTACATTCTTCCTACCAGTCTCTCTCTCTCTCTCTCTCTCTCACACATACAGACACACACACACACACACACATACACACATGCATAGCTTCATTTCATCTCTCCACACTACTTTAGTCTATTCACCCGCCTCCACACAGAGCCAACTTCCATTCTATGTGGATTTGTGTGACTGATGGTGCTTTGAGGGGAGTGGAAGCAGTATTCACCTCCCTGGAGCGTGGCTGGAGGGTGGTGAGCACCTCCCCTCTGCTACACACACTAAAAAGCGAATGGCCAGGTTTTCCACTTGCCTGCGTTGAACCCGGAGGATCCAAAAGATGAGACCAACATCAATAACAATCTGACACACAGACTCCACAAGGGTCATAACGACACACTATTCAAAACTAAGAATTCCTCCTCAAAAGGGTTTTCTTTTGTCAGTCAACAGGCTACAGTATAAAACAGTGACTATTAGACTGGTACCATTAAAAAGACTGGCTTCAAACAACATTTACTATTAGTTTGAATGTTTAATTTTTAGCCCTACAGAGATAGTTAAACAAAACTAACTCTTCTTGGTGGTGATCGTAAGATTATTACTAAACATTAAGAAAATACAAGAAGAGGAAGAGAATGAGAAAGAGGTTGAGGAGTGTAGTTATACTAAGACTTGGTTCTGACTCACTTGCAAGGACAATCTCCTCTGCTCTGAGGAAAGGAGATGTTGAAAGGTCCGTGCATGTGTGTGTGCCATGACAAACACCCTAACTCAAGTTTAACAGCCATATTGAGTAGCATATTAGCAGAAGAGGAAATTGTGTAAACACCACAGAAAAGCACTTAACAATGTAATTTAATTACCATTAGAGTCACTGCTACAAGGGTGGGCCATATTGGGTTTATTTGCCAATTAGCATTTTTTGTCAGCTTTGAAAGAGGTCTTGCCTCTTTGATATATGACTTTTCAAAGCAACATGCGGCCACTTACAAACCTCCATAAAAGCCAAATCATCTGTGTTTACAATGTTGATTCATCAGTGGTACAGTAAAACAGCCTTGATAATCACGACGTGACAAAAAACACGCATACACACCAAAAAAGATGAACAAATGTGACAAATTACATTTGTCACAATTGTCTAAAATGAATCTCATAGAAATATTCAGTTTCAAAAGACATACAAACTAATGTGCCCTTTGTAGCAGCGTTTGCAAAAGAGACTCAGTTAAAGTGATTTAGGCCTGACAGTTATTGCTCTTAAGAGCTTGAAAGTTCCTTGCAGCTTTTTCCTGTGGTTGTTAGCATCATAGTTACTACCCTGACCCATAGTAAATGTGTAGTTGTTGTGGCCTGGACCATAGGTTGGAAGCTACAAACCCTACAAAAAAGAAAAAATTGCATTTCCTGTAGATCCCACCAATGTAGCCAAATTAATGTCAAGTAATGTATCAAATGAAGTATAACATTAGTTCAGGCACAGCACTGAAGTCACAATTGTATTGGCTGATTGACATCAGCTGTTTCCAATATGCTTCAATATGCTTCCAAGCATACAGTATTCATGGAGGTATAAAGAATAGGCATTATAACTTGACACTATCACCATTTACTCTGCTGATAATGCTCATGCCAACACCGATTGCATGAGCCCCGTAGATGATCTGACACAGTCCGTGCTTCTCATTTTAGACAACCTTATTAAGGAGTAAGTAGTCATGGTGTGCCACGCTTCTTCTGTTGCCTGCGTTAGCCAGGATGTTGCCTGAGCTTCACCTCAGATGAGAAGGGCTTTGCTTGCATTCAAGGGAAATTGCAACATGCATAGACTTAGGATGACTGAAGGTAGTGGCTATGTTGTTTTGGGAATTATAATGTGCTCCCTGCTAAGTAGGGAGCAATCATTTTGTTTTGGGGGATTTGGTCTCTCCGCAGAATCCTTTTTGCTGCTCGGATTCTTTGAGAGCTCCTCAAAGAGCAGAGCCTTTTCTGCCAAATCTGTATAGCCATTGCTATAAATGGTCAATTTGTTGATTTAAGAGTTTCTGACTGAAGGAAATACCAAGTATTTGTGCTAAAAAAATTCTTTCTGGCCTTCCCTGGCACTTTCCCTGACAGATAAGCAAAGAATCACAATGGATGTTAGATGTCTGAAGGTGCAGATACTGCATGAAAATACGCCCATACCATAATATGATAGTACTACATCATTACTGTCATCACAATAGACACAATCAAATGTCAACCAAGACATGGACATAATCAGAAAAAAACATTTTTTCCTTGCAGAATTGTAGTTTGAAAGAGGATCTCCGTTAGAACTGCCAGCTACAAGTCCTCTTTCTCTCTCGCTACCTTTCTGTCTCTCTTCTATAGTCTGACTGTGATTATAGTGCCATACAACACTCTGCAGCAAACGTGACTTGGATGTCAATGTGGCCCCGTTCCCACACTCAGCATGCTGGGTATATATCAGCTACTCATCTCCAAGACACAGGCTCCAAGGTCCCTCAATGTGAGACATGCCATTAGGTCTCTTTCTCTCGCTCTTTCTTTGCTTGAACTCTCAGATGTCATTGCCGTAACTCCTCTTTGGTTTCTTGCGTAGACGTCATTCCCTTTGATGTTTTGTGGAAGGTATACAGGTGAATTCTGTAGCCTACATGCTGTTTTTATCAATGTCATATTAGAAAATATAACATTAGGGTGCCTTCTTTAAAAATCTTTAAAAATAGAAATATTGTGCTACTGAGGCCTAAGCCAAAAAGGGGACTCAAAACTTACCTCAACTTATCTCTGATTTAGTAAACATTAGAGAAATGATGGTCTACTAGGATAACACTTGAATATGGCAATATAGCCACCTAAATGCCCTTCAGCCGTGCTTGTTGCCTTGCCTCTACCAGGTGGATGAGTGCCAACCCTCTGAAAAGTTTCCCCTCTTGATCAACGGTTCAGTTACCATAAGGAGAGGCAGTAGAGCAGAAGGCACCTTGAGCACCTAGCTATCAGTCACTGTGGTATTAGGTAGGACTGGAAGTGTGCCAGGGTTTAGGCCCTTAATTTGTGAGTAAATTATAGTACCCACTGAATTTTAACTTATTCTCTCACATTTGTTTTGCATTCCTCAGTAATCATTCTTTCCCATGGAGCAAAAGAGATAAGGGGAGAGAGCAATGTAAGAAAACTGTGGCAAAGTATCCAGAGTATACACAGCATCCAAGTACAGGAGCCTCATAGCTGATTCAATATTAAGGGCTCTATTTTGGTGAGCCCCAGATCATGGGTGCTCTTGGAAAGAGTATGTTATACTATATTGTCATACATATTATCATCAGTATAGGTGGGTGTGTTAGAAGCTGTGACAATCATTGAAGGGGAAACACTGTTTAAAGGGGATGAAAGTAAATGTTAAATCACATTTACTTTCATCCCCTTTAAACAGTGTTTTCCCTCGCATGACTCACTGAGAGTCTGGAAATCCCATGGAGGGTTTTCCTCAGAGGAAACTTACTGTTATCTGGGATGTGCAATGAATTTCAAATATGAATATATGTGAATATACAGAAGTTCACATTTACTGCCAAGAAAAGTTCAATTCACTTTTCTGGACATTTTCAGACCTGATGATCTGACAGTGTTTTCCCATGCTTAATAATGTCCAAGAAATGAAAGATAAAAGTTCTTTATGAAATTATTTTAAAGGTCAATTCAGTTAGATTTGAATGTTTTACATGCAAAAGAAAATGCTGACAACCTGAGGAGAAAATAGTTGCCTGTTTAATCTTCATATTGCAACATAAATGCAGTCCTGGTAATAATCGACAAATACATTCACCCCAAACAATCTCCAACACATCATGGTGTCCAATGTCGATGCCCAGCATTACGTAATGCTTTGGATGGAGACACCACGAGAAAATTGGTGGGAGGGGATGGTCCTGAAGGAGTTATGCATTTATGGGTTTGTGTGATTTTAGTGAGGTTTATATGGGTGTGTCAAATAAAGTAATCAAAATATTATAAAACACCTATGTGCTGAGCTGTCAACCTGCTTGGAGCAAGCAGGCAGCGGACCATGCCATGCTTGGCAACAAGATTGCCGATGATGGATTGGCAATGGCACACCCTCTACCACACCTCTCCTCCTACTAGTTACTGTTGAGGAAATAACCTCAGTGCACCACAGGAAAAGGCAAGTTCAACGACACAAAGATAGAGCCCTAAGAGTCTACAGCCATGCTAGCAGCTCTGTCAGGTTATACTTAAAGGGGTGCTTTGAGTTAATATCAGCAGGCTAATATGCTCATAAGGAAACCTTTGATGTCAAAATGTGATGGCAGTTCATCTAGTAGATGTTGAGATGGATGTCTGTACAATATTTAAAGAGGACATATTATGCTCATTTCCAGCTCTATATTTTTATTCTGGGACTCCGCTAGAGTAGCTTTACATGATGCACAGTTAAAAAAAAAAACCTTATTTATCTTATACTGGCTACATCTTATAATTAGCCTCTGCCTCTTAACAGGCAGTCTTAGCTCCTGTCTCTTAAAGGCCTCCCTCCCAATGAGCCCACTCTATTCTGATTGGCCAGCTTTCCAGAGGCTGCTGAGGGGAAGCACATATCAGAGTCGTGTTAAGTTGCCGCCGATGCAAACCCAACAAATCTGCTTTACTACTTTAACTTAAAAGCTTTTAAATTACTGCCGAAAAAGGGAGCCTTTTACTGTGAATGATTTACAGGTTATGAAACGTGTTCTTCACTGAATTAGCAGAGCTTCATTAGCGGTGTTAAAAACCGGTTGAAACAACATATGGACATATTTGAAGCTATTTGTTCAGCAGATCAGTTAGAAATAACACAAGAAAGAATAGTACAAGCAGAAACAGCCACTGTTTGATGAAGAGCTGCAGACAATCAGCACACCTCCAACAGGTAAATTATTTATTTTACTTTGCAGTGCTGTGTAATGGAGTCATGGCTCGGCATGACTACCCCCACAACAATGGAAAAATGCCGAAATATTAGCTGAGCAGAGCAGTGAACTTACGTGCTGTGCATGGGGCAGATGACCATATAAAGAAATCCCTCAAGAGCCAACATTGGCTCGGGCTGAAAGTAGAAAAAACCATTGGAAACCAAGCATTCAGAACAGTCTGAAGCTGGTATTTTTTGCTCACAGGGTTTACTTCTACATTCATTCACCTCATTATTTGCCATGTCAGCCACTTTTAACATGAACATCCGACAAAAAAACGAAAAGCATAATAGGTCCCCTTTAATCTATACACATTAATTCATTCAACACAAAGACATTGCAAAAAAGCAGGTCTCACAAAGTGTTTCACTGTATATTTATGCATGTATATTTGTATGTGTATATATATGCATGATTGAGTATGTAATGTCTATTTGTACATATCAGTCATCCAAGTGGGAAGCTGACCTAAACTATGTCAATACCTCTTCAGTGTGGGACAAGGAACCACTACACAGCACAGATGTGGGTGTTGCTCTTAGAGCCCTGCAACTGAAGGAAAATTAATTACCAAAGGTCTGAGTCAATCAGCCATGGATTTTCAATTACTCTTCGAATGGTGGCCATGAAACAGCTTCAGCTGTGAAATATGCTGTAGAGAGGTCTGAGAAAACAGGAACCGGTCTGGGGATTCATTTCAATGAACAGCCTCAACAGCAAGTTGAATTTTTCAATGATGGCACCTGATAGCATCTGGCCTCTGCTGTGGAGGGCCACTCCACTGAGCATGCTTGAGAGAGAGAGAGAAAGAGAGAGAGAGAGAGAGACAAGAGGTGGTTGCGATCTTGCTATAGGGGTAATACAAAGTTTGTCCAGCTATACAGAAATCTCTCGCCCTCTCTTTCATGGCCTCCCTCCCTCCATCTTACCTTAGCTCTCTTCTTTACTCTCTGACTTTTCAATTTCCAGAGACCTGCAGGGGCCGAAAGGCTAGCTCAAAGAGGACTGTAAATTTTTAAAATTCCATCTCCTGGGTTGTGAAGGAGACATGGCCAGGGTCTGAGGTGGGCTGGCAGTCAGACATCAAGTAACATGAAAGACCCCTGAGCACGATGACACCAAAGACAGAATACTACTCAAACCTTTGGTTTCTGCAGGGCACTGATACCCTTGTACAGAATGAGATTGTGCTAAAGAGGTGGTAGAATACTGGAAGGTTTTAGATGGTTTAGATGAGTGTTATATATTGTATAATTTAAATCTGTTCTTCTTCAGATCATGTGGGAGTTCATCTGGCTTTAACATCTACATATCTATAGGACACTTTTTTATGCAAAATTATTCTAATACAATACACTGTGCCACTAATTTCTCAAATAAAAGCTAATAAATTATGGCAAATAAAACCAACCAAGACATGTTATGCTGCCCTGATAACATTTGATACTGAATGTCCACTGACAACATATTTAATTTGTTTTCCTACAATATTCACTTTTAGCACTTTTAACTAAAGCATGATGAAGCATTTTTATGGTAATATGTAGGTATCCAAAGCACTTGATTAAAGTTAAGGAAAGATCAGGGTCTTGATTAAATATTGAAAAAGTCAACAGTGACTTGAAGCATGAGGCAGGACTCATCAACATGTAATAGAAACCACAATCTTCTCTCTGCTTTCATGTGAAATCCTGGTAGAACATTGGCAATGGCCAAAACATACAAGCAAGCAAAAAAAAAGAAAAGTGTTGATTCTGGCATCACTCTGTCAAAATCAACCAGACGAGTGGAGTTTCATCTCAAACACTGATGGGATATCTGTGTCTTGATATAACTTAAGAATTTAGCTTTTTGTATGTAAGTCATATTTGCTTGTTTACTCATTTTATATATTGGTAAGCAGTCCATTAAACAAAAGAACTGGTCAATGGATCATCTTCGTTCTCTGTGATGAAGATGTTCTCCAGATTATAATCCCTATCCACAGACAAAGTAGACATAGCTAAATGCTGATGAGAAGAACTTTACCCCCATAATCTGCAAATATCCGTTTAGAAAAGCAGAGGCGTGTGTTCAAGGGTTCACTGCTTACCCCATAATTATACCAATTAAGCTGATTACTCCCACTGTTCTCTGCCGGTGGGGAAGAAGGAAGTAATGCCACAACAGAGCCTGGAATCAAAGTTTACCTCTGCAGGATAAACACCTGATCCAAGTAAAATATCTATCCAGGCCCCATGCTTGCTCTGTCTCTCTCAGCCTGACAGATCAATGAAAGCAGGGCAGGTTAGAGGGTTCAAGGAGGAGGCTGTCGGTATGGATGGTGTGGAGGGATGATGTGGGAGAAGGGGGAGTTGTTCAGGCAACCAAGCGATGGACAAAATAAATATTTCACACTCACCAGTGACCCATTATCGTGTTTTGATAACCTCTATGAATTCTCTTTCTCTCAAGTTGTCTGTGGTAAGTCTCTCTCAACTCCCTCAGCCTATAAAAATTACTGTGGAATCATATGATGGATTGACAACGGCACACCCTCTTCCACAACTCTCCTCCTACTAGGCACCCTCAAAGGGAAATAACCTCAGTGCACCACAGGAAAATACAAGTTTGACAAGAATCTACAGCCACGCTAGCAGCTCTGTGAGGTTGTACTTAGAGCGGACAATGCTAACATGCAATAATTGAAATTTTGACCAGATGATGGTGTTAGATGAAAAGTTAAGGGATTGTAAAAGTGTTAACAATTCATCCTGAGGGGGGACATGAATGTTGGTACCAAATGACATGGCAATCCATCCAGTAGTTGTTGAGACATATGACTCAAAACCACAAATGTCAATCTCATGGTGGTACTAGAGAAAAAGTCAGGGGATCACCAACGTCATCGGGATGAATCGTCTGGAGACCTTTAATGTCTTTACAAAATGAAATGTCAATCCATCAAGTAGATGTTGAGATGAATGTCTGTACGATATTTCATCTTAATTCATTCAACACAAAGACATTGCAAAAAAGCAGGTCTCACAAAGTGTGTCACTGTATATTTATGCATGTATATAACGTATGTATAGTCATCCAAGTGGGAAACTGACCTAAACTATGTCAATACCTCTTCAGTGCGGGACAAGAACCACTACACAGAACAGATGTGGGTGTTGCTCTTAGAGCCCTGCAACTGAAGGAAAATTAATTACCAAGGGTCTGAGTCAATCAGCCATGGATTTTCAATTACTCTTTGAATGGTGGCCATGAAACACCTTCAGCTGTGAAATATGCTGTAGAGAGGTCTGAGAAAACAGGAACCGGCCTGGGGATTCATTTCAATGAACAGCCTCAACAACAAGTTGAATTTTTCAATGATGGCACCTGATAGCATCTGGCCTCTGCTATGGAGGGGCTACACCACTGAGCATTCAACTCTCAAGTTGTCTGTGGAAAGTCTCGCACACTCCCTCAACCTATAAAAATCGCTCTGGAATAGATGAGGAGAAGCGGAATGAATCATAAATCATCACTGTTTGGGCTGTCAATAAACCGTGTAAAGTTTGAATTGGGGGTTCTTACATTTTCATGCACCATCAAAGGCTTGACTCAGTGTGTGGTTTTCACAGTGTGTCTTAATGACACGACAGAAAATGTCAAGATTATTATTGGCGAAATAGTAAGCCAGATAATGTGTGGATTTTCTAAAGATTAAGTGTGTGTGTGTGTGTTTTGGAGAAAAAAAGAAGAAAGTGCCAGTGGTTACTTTCAATTATGTCCTTATTCATTTTTAATGGTGTTTATTGGAGCTAAAGGTCAGTGGTGGTGTGTTTGTGTGCGTTTCCTAACACTGAGGGAGGCAGCTGGCGTCCTGCTGGTAAGTCTGTGCTGTCTCTTTAAAAATGCACTACGTTCCGCCGCAGGAAGCAGTGACCCCCTTGGCGTTAACCTATTGAGCGGTAAATATCAGGTAACACAGCCAATGAAATTCCACATCTCACAATCTTCCTTCTCCCTCGCAACCTTCTATAGTGATCCTTGAGAATGAACACTACAGTATCTGCTTCATTTAATGAAATGAATCCATTTAGGTTCACTGAATCTTTGGAGCTCTATATCGATTTCCTGTGCACGAGATATAGCACTAGGAATACTGTATATATCATGCTGCATATCCAGAAGAGTTGGCTGTGATAGATCTTGTCTCAAAAGGGAGATTCATTAACCAATAAAGAAAAGAGTTTGAAAGGCCAAGTGCAAGGGTGTGTGAGGTGAATGTGATACTGTATCAGCATTTAGGAAGATGAATAATTCCCGGATTTGTACTGTGATGAAATTCCAAGGTACCTGTATTTCATGCATGATTTCATACCACTAGACTTGAAAGCATTGTCATCAGTTTATGCAAAAATACCAATGCTGGTGTTCAGGAAAGCACCACAGGACACCTTTGAACTGAAAATTAAGTATCCTCCTCTCAACTCCAGGTCATGGCATTAAATATTGGACTGAACTGAAGGGAATATGAAAATTTCAGTAGAAGAAAGAAGCAATCGATATGCAGCATATAAAAAAGTACTGTAGGATAATGCACAATTCTTAATGATTGTCTTATACTGTATTGAGTCTCAAAATGTATCCTTTGTGTTTTGTTTAATTTGGGAAATAAATAAAATGAACAGATGTGGATAATAATTCAATTCACCAATGGGTGATGTCGCGGTGGCTACGTCCATTTTTTTTTTTTTTTTTTTTTTTTTTTACAGTTTATGGTATTCACTGGACAATTTGGATTTAATCACTCTGGTCAGACCATTCAGACCATTCAAAACCTTCTCATATTCCTGAACTTCCTTCTTCAATTGTTATGAGCTATTACAGTATATTAGATCTATCTAGTAGTTTTCCAGTTCCAGTTTTCCATGTTTTTTCAGGCAACAACTAATAATGTCACCCAAGTAACTGGTTTGTTCAACCAGTCAGGTGTAGGAAGGTTCCTGTAGATGAATCCATCTGGGAAGGAGAGGGTTGTCAATCATTTAATTTACAGCAGACCAAAAAATGATGTCTCACAACAACGACAACTTTTATCCTGTGAAAAGTATGCTGATGTAGATGTGAGTTATAAATCTTATTATTAAAATGGACAAGACAGCAGTAGCTAAAAAGCAACTGCTAAAAGAAGACTATGACAAGAAACAGTTCTGATGCACTTGGATGTAGAAATACCCAGCACTTCACAAGTCAAACACAAACTCGCTTTTAATACCACAGGGGTATTTATATATTTAAAGGTTGGTACAAGTTGAGAATGCTTCTACCTAGTCAGTGTGTGTGTGTGTGTGTGTGTGTGAATGTGTGTGTGGGGTGGGGGGGTGTATAAGGAAAATCAGACCTTATGCACATTCTGTGCTCAGTGTTAAAGGACATTCTGCCCCACTTTCCCATTTTTCTTCTGCCAACCTGTGGAGTTTAGTGATGGTCAGATAAGTATATGAATGTATAACTTGTTGTGTGTGTGTGTCTGCGTGTGTGTGTTTATCTTGAGTCTACTGCAATCTGCACCTGTGGGACTCTTTGTGTGTCCATATATATATATATATCCAAATATAATGTGTGTGTATGTGTGCGTTTGTGTGAGACAGAGAGGTTCAAGGACAGACAAATACCACTCTCTACTAATGAGCTAGCTGTTCTGCTCTCTGCTTTGTCTCTCAGGCCCTACTGCTCGCAAACCACTAAAAGGTTTGAATTAAAATTTTAAACAGAGCTGTGCCGTGCTGCCTGCATCTCAGGACATTTATATATAAAACACACTTCACATAACCCAAAGCACAGTGAGTCATATAGGCTGTCTGTCAAGTTGGAAACCCCTTGCTGTGTCCTCAAAGCTATTCAGGAAAACACAAGCCCAAATACTACTTAATACTCAACACATTTCAGAACAAGTTTCATCTAATGACTAGTGTTACAGTGTGTATTTCACACTTGCTCATAGTGGAGCATTATACATACTGTTTGGGCTTACAATGTGTTTTAATTTAGAAGAGCATGTGCAGATTTAGGGACCATACTGTAAAGCAACATGCTTGTTGTAGTCCTCAAGATGTTCTGTTTAATATTACACAAAACAAAAGTCACCAGGGTGTGTTTCAAGCAGCTGCCATGTTGCAAATATAGAAACAATCTGCATGTGAAAATATAGATATTCTTAACGTCAATGTTAGCTAAGGGCACACACTCTTGTAAATGTGTTATCTTTTCAATAAAGCATTTTAATGTGTATTGTACACATTATGTACACTATTTCACTTGGGATTATAAGGGCAGAGTCATAATGGACCTGGTGTATAACGATGTAATGGTTCCACTTACAAACCCATAAAACACCTAAAGGATGTCAGTTGAAAACCTCCATCTTCATATTACATGAAGGAACTGCTCTGTCATTTTGAATATGCACATCGTGCTCTCAATTTACATGTAAATGTGATTCTGCAGCAACACAAATAAAGGAGAAATCTTTTGACAAATGTCACACTATAAACATATCATAATGCAGCAGAAAGCATGTTATGACTATTCATGAAAATAGTTTCCTAACCATGTCTTTCTGCGCTCTGAAACAGTACAAGCCCATATCTCTGCCAGCATAATTAGAATATGAGACTTCCTCGTGCCAAACGCTTCGCCACTTCTTTTGACAATTATAGCAATTTCTAGTTTGTGTGCCCAAGGGTTTCCGAGGCCCTTTGAAAAGGAAAAGCCCTTTTGTTACAGGAGAGATTGAGGAGGGAGAATGAGGGTTAGAAAGAAGGAGAGAGATTTGACATAGAGCAAGAGAAACATGTTAGAAAGAGCACGTCTCTGCTTTTGCATCTGCGCGTGTATGGGCATGTTCATTTATCCATCTGAACAATTGTTTGTCTGCTGGAGTCTGAGCCTGAGTGGCACAGCTGTTCAAAGAGCACGCCAACTGGCAGGGGGATTTGGGATTCGAGAGGGGAGAAGCCGTTCTCCTACTGTTCACTGTCTCTGAATATGAAAATAAGTTGTGGAAATCAAGTCTAATTTACCGACCGGCCACAATTTAGAAAAAGGTGTAACAGTCAAAGGTATGCATGGAATTAACATAGAATCCATCTCTTACATGACAACCTCTGAATAGGAAAAAATTTCACCTGAGCCTGAAAATATATTTTGTTTAGAGATTGTTGGAAGAGAATACTTCATGGGGCAACATATCATTTTAATAAATTACAAATGTAGATTTCCGTGAATTACTGTCACCAACACTAATGACATGTTCTGGATAAAAACGAGAACCATGCGATCATATGGTGTGCTTCTTAACAACAAGCACAGGCATCCCATTATTCAAAATATTCTTTAAAAACTGGTCAGATTTAAAAAAAATAAATATATATATATATATATATATATATATATATACATACATACATACATATATATATATACAGTATATATATCAATAATATGAAAATCTGGGTGAAAATTGTGTTGAAAAATACAATTTCCCTTGCCTTTTATTGATAATATATTACAGTATGAAGGACTTGCATAATCATCAGCTTTTTTGCATTTTCTCACAATTTTTTTTCAAAATGTTCAGTTGGTAGAAGCATACTCTGAGCTGCAACTGGTCTTTTAAAAAAAAGAGCTAAAGTGACAAGTGTCTCCTTAAAGCAGAAATCTACGTAAAAATCAGTTTTAACCAATCTGCTCCTTTAAAACAATCTTTAAGAAGTCTTATTACAGAATCTTGCATTTTTCAGGGAAAATCAGAGTAAGAAATTCCATACAATGAATAATGATAAGCCTTATACATGGGTTGTTGTTCTGTCTAAAAAACATTGAAAAACACAACTAAATCACTGTGTTGTAAATAAAGATTGCAACTTTTGAGAAGGAGCTCAGTGTAGCAAAGGACATTTCTCCTAATGCATTCATCAGTTATGGTTACTGCCATGTCACTATAAAATATAAATCATGTATATGCACATACATACAGACCCATACAAGACAGAATTTCAGTTTTCTTCCGGTATTTACAGTATGTCAACTTCTGTTGTGATAATGTCTTTACCGACTACATTGATGTGGCCTGAAGCTGGAAAGACATTATCATTTAACATGACTTATCGTACTGGGTTCCATTTGCAGCCGCAGACTGAAAAGAGAGGTATTCAATGACTGCACCAATAGGGAATGAAAATAGCATTGAGCTCAGTATCAACCTCAAGGAGGCTTAACGCTTCCGCATTCTGATGCCCCGATAAAGCGAAAGAGGATCGTGTGGGAGAAAAGAGAGTGACAAAGAGGAAAAGGAATTTAATCAAGTAAGGAGGTGGAAAATCAAGCTGTTTTGCCTGGAAAACACTTTGATCAATTTAAAGATGGATGCAGTTTGATGTACTAAATTGTATAGGCAAGTGTGTAGCTGGTATAATTAGGGTAAACACAGCCACCATGTGCATAGCTGAATAGTATTTACTGCACAACAACTGTTGTACAGTAAAATTTTGAGATTTCAAGTTAAACTGGTATTTCTATAATACTTTGAAAGTGTGGTGCTTACTCTCCTGTCGCTAGTGTATCTCTCTGTGCATGGTGTGTATTTAGAATATGAATTATCCTAATGGCCAATCTACAGTGTAAATCAAGTTAGATCACTAATGTACATGTACATATATAATGTACAGCAGTGAGAAGGAAGACAAGGAGGAGCAGTGCATTTCCTCTCTC
Organism: Thunnus albacares; assembly: GCF_914725855.1. Classification (NCBI taxonomy): domain Eukaryota; kingdom Metazoa; phylum Chordata; class Actinopteri; order Scombriformes; family Scombridae; genus Thunnus; species Thunnus albacares. The sequence continues at coordinate 12,663,495 of NC_058124.1, forward strand.
TCTCTAAGTTCATCCTCGTCTTCTCTCTCTCTCTCTCTCTCTCTCTATCCATCTCTTCTTCCCTTTCTGTCTCTTCTTCTGTCTCTCTCCGAAGGGGAGTTGATGTTTCAGATATTAGTGAGCTGTGTCAGACAGTTAAACTGCCCTTTATCGATCCTCTAAGCTTCACTCTTTCCAAGCAGCCGTTATGGTTTTAATGGCTTGTAATGGAGCCGGGTACTCTTTGATGTCCAATTGCTCGCCGAGTCCACCCTTGTTTTTGATATCGTTTCAAAGGATCCTCCTAATGCTGGCCTCAGACAAGCTCACTTCCGACACGAATTTTTGGGTCGATGAGGTACTCGGCCCTGTGATTCTAAAATGTCCCGATACTGGGAAAAATCAGAGATGAAGGCAAGCAGGGTAGCAGCCGTCTTTTGGGGTTATTGTAAAAGATCACTAGTCATGTAGATTAGGTGAAGCTTATTTAAACATCAGTGAGAAGAGAAACAGACTCAATCAGGGTGAACAAGACCTGTAGAAGACCTTGAAATAATCAGAATAATCTAAAAAGAACTAGTTTACTTAAAGGTGTATTCAGCAATTCTAATCCAATACACTTTTTGTGTCAAATTCAGCGAATATCTACTCACGGTCTGCTAGCTGTCCATTTTGTGTGCGCTGAAAAAAAATCCTGTCATACACAGACCTGCCTCTGTAAATGGGAATGTAAACAAAGTGTCTCGGACCAAGCCACACAACACTATTCTAACCAATCAGCAGCAGTTGTCACGAGTTTATTAGTCGGTGGGAAAATTTTCTCACCGTGGCATCGCTACTCTACAGCTGTCCCATCGCTCTGGATTCCGCCATATTTCTCTTTTGGTCAGCTAGCCCAGTTGTTAGTGTCGTTACCTTAAGCATCCATGAATTTGAGGGGTGGAGCTTCTGAAGGAGCACTGAAGGGAGGAGTGTATTAGTTCAAATGTTAATTTTCTCCAGAATCACTGACTCCACCTTTAAAAGAGTCTTTAAACAATACTCACATGCCCATATGTGCATTAAAAGCATCCTTATATCCAATATAAATATTCAAATAAGACAAAGAAACATTACTCCTTGGTGAAAAACTGATGACAAAATGTTACAAGTTGTCACTGCTTCATTTTAACAAGTCACATGCCAAAATGGTAGGGAACCACTGATTAACCACAAATGTACATTTATGAGATGATAGGTTTTGCTTTTGTTTTTCTCTTCTTTGCACTCAATCGTTCCTTTTCTTCACACTTCACTTGTTATTATCCCTGAGCTGATATGTAAGGAGCCAATTTTATCATTCAGTGTAGCACCCCATCATGCTGTAAATTATATTCATGTTTTCCTGCATCTTTACCTACTCCGTTCCCTTTTTTTCTACACCTCCAACCCATTTTTCTCCCTCATTTAAACTCTTTCCTGCTCTCTCTCTTACATGTTTTCTCTCCTAATTTCTTCTCAACTCTTCTTCAATGCAAGAATATCTGTCCAGTAGCCTGAGTCAAATTGCAAATGCATTAGTTTGATTAAGAGGATGTATTTAGGCTCAAAAAGTAAAGCCAGGTCAACCTGCATCTGAATCAAATTAATTTTAGATAGAGATTAATAATCCTCCTTCAAGCAGTTAAGAGTTTCAAGGCTACGAGCACCAGCATAAATTTGATGGGGTTGAGGTGTTTCTTCATTTGACAGAGATTAATAACAAATTCAATTTATCATAGGGTTTTCTTCAAAGCTTTATTTCCATCTCCAACTAAAAGTTGTATATACCCAGCAAGCTCTTCAAAGTGCTATGGACTCTATGACCTAAATAAGGAATATCAAAGCCTGGAAACCCCAAAAGAGAATGAGAGAAACGGGAAGAGAACCAGGATTTGGGGGCACAAAAAAACATATCTTACAGTCTTCACAAGATGGGTGTGTATGATAAAGTCCCTGTGCGAAACATCAAAAACAAGCTTGAACTATTAATGTGTCTCATTTGTTTATTGTTGCTGGTGGCTGGCACGTCCCGCACCATCATTAGTGGCGTAAGTATGACACACGGATTTTCTTTTTACTCGCCCTCCTTCAGAAAACTACTGGGGGAACGATAGTACTCGAATGCAAGGGTGGAATTCACCATGTATTCATCTTGTATTCCTTTTGAATGTGTCTCATAGACCTTAGTGTCAAAGAGAGATGTGTTGGTGGTAAAAAAAAAAAAAAAGAAAGAATGAGAGACTGTTTCCATTTGTTGTTTCCACTTCCTTGCAGAAGAGCAGAAACAAAAAGAGATTCTGTCAGAGCTCTTGTTCTTATTGAGTGCGTATGAACTAGCATGTTTATTCAATACGTGACACCAACAGCTACAACCTGTTAACGGGCTGTATTCAACAAATGTTGCTAATTAGCTAATTACTGTGTTTCCTGTCAAATGGCGCACGCTGAACACTGCAAATAGGTACAACAGCGAGTGCGAGCTCGTCTTTACAGTAATGCTGGTGCATTCTGCAAGTACAGACGGCATTCATGACTACAAAAAAGCCTGATTAATGCACAGTATAGCATATAATTAATATTCTTTCAGTCTCTTTCTGCCTCTTTTTTCGCTTCCAGCAAGAAGAGAGAAATTGTGACAGGCTCGATGAGAAAACACTGCAATTAAGAGGAAGTCCTCTGTGCAGTAGGCTCATTTGTCTTAGAATGAGCTCTACTTTAAATGTCAACATTCGCCATGTTTAACAACATCAACAACGTGTCCCAGAAATTATGAGGAGTGCAACCCATAAAAGGGACATCCCCCCCTCACTCACTTTTCAAGTACACAGAAGCGAGTCCCAAACCACTAAAAAAACCAACAGTGACATCGAGTGCTTACCCAGCCGGATTGTGAAGTAGCATTAATCCAGACGTGAACTGGCTGAGACAGAGTGTGGGACACCACTTCCTGTTTCCCCTGGGTCCAGCCCAGCAGCTTTGAGACAGTATGAAAATCTGGCCTAATTGCTACTCTTAAGCATCCTGTCTTTTTCCCTACGGCCATGTCTTGAGTCACACTTACAGGACGAGAGAGAGAGAGAAAGAGAGAGGTCATGAATCCATAAGACTATATGTGCATGCAACCAAATATCTACGTTTTGGGGAGTCATTAAAACTTTAGAGGGCAGTGTACTTGCCCGAGCACACACTCGCACTCACTCACACACAAACACACACAGCACAAAGTTGTGCAACCTCATCCTTACTCACAAAATTAATATATGAAGATCTATTGTGATGCTCACACCATCCCTGCCCTCGCCCTCTGAGATTTTAGCCTAAACTTTTTAAGTCATGAAATATTGATACGGTACACAGGATTTGACGTAAGTGAGGCAGAATACTGCAGTGCTAGGCATCACATGTTTTATTGAAGGCATCCAGTGTAGCACTCACAGAGAGTGAGAGAAAGAAAATAGGAAAAAGAAGACCCTGAAGAGTTGGTGGAGGCTTCAAAAAAAAAAAGAAGAAGAAGAAGAAGAGAATGCTGCACTGGAAGGAGGCAGCGATGCAACTTCCCTGTCCCTAAATTGCCTGGTTTAATGAAGCATCGACGATCAATACAGCAAGTGCCGAAGAAAAATGGGCCTCATATACAGGTAAATAATAGCTCTATGTAGAGGTCTTGACCATAATACCTTGAGAAGGCTCAGCCACTTTTTCCTCCTCCTAAATATTGGGTTCATTATTCAGTGTCCCTAAAAGATAAATGAATCAGGAGGTTTGGTGATAAAGTTTTGCACACTTTACACTGAGGCACAGGACACCAGGAAATATCTCAACTAACACAAGTAACAGAGAGGTCTGATTTTCTAGTCTTTATTTCCAAAATGTATTATGCATCTATATGCATCAAGTAAATCTTTGAAAGTATTTTTTTCCAATGTTTGAAAGTTATTTGCCTCTTTTTCATGTTGTTAAACAGTGTAGAAAATAAAAGCATGATATAAAAAAAACCTGCCCTCTACAATATTCACCTCTACAAATCAATTTTGTGAGAATAACGCTCTCTTGTCTTCTTCTTCTCTTCTAAATTACAAGAGGCAAAATGATCGGGAAGCATAATTTTTCATTACACACTTGACGTGGCTGAAAATGAACAGTGCCACCACTGATAGGCCTAATTGGTGAGTGAGAAGGGACCAGCAACTGGCGGGAGGAGGGGGGCGGGGGGGGGGGGTTGGGGCTATTTCCTGGCACTCAATAAGCCATTTACAGAAAACAGACACCACTGCTGTGGAGGAGAAAAGGACCTCTCGTAAGTCCCAAAAAAATATGAGTAAAGAGAGTGCAGCGTGTTGACCGGGCACAGATACCTGTGCCAGCAAATATTTAAAAAGCTGGCCAAACGCTCTCTGGAATAATGTAATATCATGGTGAGGAGAACACAAGATTAATCACACACCAAGATGGCTGCCAAGAGGATGGCTTCAAAATTCATTGTCTTGAGGAAATAAAAACACAGCAATCAGTGGCATTTGTGGCTGATGGCAGCTCGCAAACACAGCTGCGTCTTGCCTCGTTTCTTTGAATTTCAATTTTATGCTATTACAATCTATGTCTGCTCCTATCTGTCTATTACTCCATCATTCCCTCAATCCGCTCCTCACCATCTGTCCATTGGCCCTGGTAGCGTTCTTATCCACCATTTTAATTTGCTTGGGCAGTCATTTTAGCACAAGTACGCTGCATTACACATTTTGACTAGAAGCACAAAGCGGCAGAGCTGTCCAGGAAAGGAGGTCGACAACAACTTTCAGCGGCGTCGCGAAACGTGAGTCGGAATCACAACGTGTGACAAACAGATCAATCCTCGTACAGGACATAAAGAGCTTAACAATATGCTGCTAGCAAACTGATAAGTGTGTAATGCCATCTGTGTGCATGTGTGTGTGTGTGTGTGTGTGCATTGGTCAGTGTATGCTACTGTGTGTTAAAGCAAGATTCAGCTTGTGGAGTACTGTATGTGCTGTTATCTTAGAGACCACACTGGCTGAGGGTTTCCTACTATGTTGTCTTATGAGTTTTTTATTTTATTATATTATAATGGGACACATTTCAGTAGGACATGATTATTGAAAATGACATTTGTTGTCTTTTTTACTTCTTTGGCATTAACCTGTGCCTTTTTTGTTATCTGGTATTTCTTCAGCCACATATTCTGAACAGAGTTGGTGGAAATCTTTCGCTGGGTGATAAACTCATTAAAGTAATGTGAGGGGAAACTGTGTGATAATAGAACTGTAATACAGAAGCTGGAGAGTAATTTCTTTAGACAGGATCCTTAAATGTGGTGTTCAAAATCTGATTAATGACAAGTTATGAATATTTATAATGGATAAAATGTCATATTTTGGAGGGCGGTTGGCTTGCTGCAAGTCTTTGTTTTTCTCATAATCATCCTCTGTCTTTTTTTTTTTTTAGTTTTTGCATTGCAAGAAAGAAACACTACCTGTTGTTTAACAAGCTTTACTGTGTTTTCCCCAGAGTTTGACTAATTTGCCCTGGACAATTGATTTGCTTCTTCAATGTTAATCCTCTCCTGCAGTACAAGTAAACATGCTAGCAAGGCTACCAAAAACTAGCCTAATGATGCTTTCAGCTGTCTTGGTCACGTGACCCTTCGTCTTTCAGGTCATAGAAGTCCAGAGAGAGCTTCCTGCTTCTTGCTTGTGTTTTCTTTTAATTCTTCCTTCATCTTTCATAATTAGTATTTGTATCACATCTTATTTGGGAGGTTTCAGCATGCAGTTATTTTAAGACATTATACCACCTGCTAGGAATAAAAAAAAGGCCATTTGCTTATAGTACAAAACTATCTGCACTGATACAACCCTCCTAAAACCTACTCAGTATTTGTATTCAAGTGTATGCATAGAACATAATGAACGGGTACGCAGTGGGAGTTTATTTTTGTTGAGCCTTTCAAAGCTGACTTCATTAGGCATCAACACTGATTGAAAGCTATTTTTATGGGTGTATGATTAAGCTTTTTCCAGGAGTGGTTGTTCTCTCAGCTATCTCTACTGTAGATACTATCTGCCAGCTCCCTGTTTTGATGTGGAAATGATGAGCTTGTTAAGTCTGGCCCATAAAATCACCATGGAAAATTCTGTATTTCCCTTCCACACCGACTCAAGTCTTGCAGATGGGATGCCAGGGCTCGGTAATAAATATACAGGGTGAAAGAATTCACAGTTTAAAAAAAAAACAGATTCCCGTTCCTGCTTAATGCTGTGTAGGATTCAGAATTTCCAATAATTCCTCCTGCATCCTCCCCTCTTCCTGTATTACTCTCTCACCTCTTTGGTTCGGGGAAGCTCCTGCTTTTCTTACGTCCTTATTTTCACTCCTTTTTTCCTTTGCCTCTGTCAGACAAAAACAGATTCTAGCTAGGAGCGTCGGCTAATGGTCTCCCACCACAGCTGTTGTCAAAGCAGAGAGTTGTGTGTGTGCCTTTCATGAAAACACTGCATACAAACACATTCACATCTACACAATTGCATGTCCGGGATTCACACACGCCACACTAACTGTAAACACATTCAACTAGGAACACATGAAAGTCAATGGGCTCAGAGAGGTTCAGGCCAACAGCTTCAAGTGCACCGACCAGCTCAATAAGTACATAATAACAAAACAGAAAGGTACACAGGAACAAAGAGGCCCTTTTCATTTATACAATAAAATGAGTTTGCATCAAATATAGAAGCCTTTATATCTGTTAAGTGACACCATATTGTGTATTTAAGCTCTATAAAACAACTAAAAGCTATCTGGTGTGTTGTTTACATACAGTGATGCTTCTTTCTGCAGATTCCAGTGCACATTATAGCTGCTTGGTGAGTCATTCTCTGATGAAGATGTAGCTCAGGTTCTGGAAATACATCTTGCACCTCAGAAACCAAATCTCCTGATTCTGTAGCATCGCTAAACACAATAATAAAACACATGCACATCCAGAATAAACACTCATTTGTTTACAGAGTAACGCACAAACACATTAGCTCTTTGATAAGTAATGATGTTATGATCTAAGTGAGGATGTCAAATATGACAGAATGCATTGCAGCACTTCAATAGACGTCTCTTCTGTTTCAACGTGTAATATGTCTCCACACTGAGCTGAACAGCAAGCTGATTGGAAAATATCTTTTACCAGAGTGTCCTTGCACCTACATGTTGCTGGTCTAAAAAAAAAAAAAGCAATTTAGCTGCTTCAGACAACAGCAAAGACAGTTACCCTTGGTGTCGGATTCAAGTGTGTATTCTTACGGCATATTCTTTAAACACATTACAGTACATTCTAGGTGTTTTCTCAGTCATTCACCTTTACATTTTTCCCTCAATCACTTTCTGCCTGGTATTCAAGCTGCTTCAGAATGTGTATTTCGGATCAGACCTGCATGACTTTGTTGGTGTTGGTCGGTGTATTGATGGCAAAAAGAGTCTGGTTGGTAAGCTCAAGTGCTCTGGAGAACACACTGTACCAGGCAGAGTGATCTGCAGAGCAGAAGATTGCTCCTGCACTTCTCACAGGTAATCACTGCCAAACAAGCCAATAAATAGAGAGGGGAGCATTCAGACATCCAGAGAGACACACAAGCATTCATGCGTACATGCAAAAAAACAAACCACACACACACACACACACACACACACACACACACACACTGCACTGACAAATACTTAAGAGCACTTAAGATTCAACGATGGCTTGAACTCCTCTTTCTAGACCGAAATGATTACCATCAAAAGGAAGCGAACACAGAAACAAAAGATTACTCATCCTTTCATTCCCTCATCCTGCCGATCTTTTCACTCTTGAGTGACCCTGACAAGACAGCGTGCAAAAAGGAACATGAAAAGCAGCAGATTCACAGTAATTGCAAGCGGAAGAAATATGCCACGTAATGTGACATTGAGTTCAAAATGCAGCCTCTTGAATTATGTTATCTCTCCCGAGCACAAGCTTCAATCCTTTCTTATCTGCGCCCGATAACCTTTGTAGGGTTCGCCACAAATGAAATGTATTCTTTGGAAGCAGGCATTTCCCCTCTTTGGTATTGCAGTACAGTTACATAGTCAAAGAAAGTGCAAGCAGTAACTCAAAATGAGTGGAAGAATGAGTGGTGTTTAATGCCCACAGTGAGCAATCATACAGCTCTACTAATTTAATGGCAGCAGATGCCATTTAGCAAGCAAGAGTGTAATTGAATGATGAAATCTATTTTATGAATATCTAGTTGGTAAAACCATCGACTTGCCTGAGGAGTAACACTTATTATCTCATACTAATGACAAAACACCCAAAAAAACATATTGTCAATGAGATCATATGTGTTGCATAAAAACAGCATAATTTGATCATAAGCTTCCCTTCATGTACATGTCCATAACTGGAAGTCAAGCTCAAATTTTTAGCAACTGATTTCTGACACTGGTTAACTGGTTCAAGCCATTTTGACTCTGTTCTCTGATTGTAAAACGGAAGGGGGGGTTCTATGGATTAGAGCAATGCCAATTAGTCATTCACCCTGGCAAGGTTAATGAAGGATTAAGCCATGAGTTGGGACCCAGGACCTATCTGCATACCACAAAACTGAGGGACATGAATTTTTTGGAAACTCAATTAAGTAGCAAATTAAGGTTTTCTGATAGTTACACAGAAACATGAAGAAACATCAAACCAGCATGTCTACCTACTAAAACTGTCTGCCGTTCATATATACTGTACATATAGGTTGCATACTGTATATACTCACACACACACACACACACACACCATAAATGACATTTAACTTCTCCTACCTGCACCAGGTTCCAGCCCTCCAAGGACTCTGCAATGATGGAGGTCACAGAGGGGCAGACACCACCAAAGATCATCAGGTGTTTGGGACCGTAGCATATGGCATCAAAGAAGGCCCTCAGTCCTTTGGCGTTGTCACACTGCAGACACAGAAAGAGATGGTTTAGGTGGTGGTGGGAGAGAGGTTAAAGGGGGAGAAGAAGTAGACAGAGAGACACAAAGAAGAGAGAGAAAAGGGACATTTAAATTCGTTTTTGATGTAAAGTCAGGGGAAAAGGGAAAAAATGTAGAGTCATACGAGGGGGGAGACCCAAAAATTCCCGCGAGCAATATATAGCAGCAGAGTAGGGTGTAGTGATTGGATTAGCCGCTATGTAGCGTATGCCTACAGCTTGGTGAAACTAAAATTGGGACTCAAAAGGAGAAGATTCACCACCATGGAAGAAATCCAGGATGAATCGCAGATTTTCTTATTTATTTCTAATTTAGGAATAAAGTTGAGCAAAAACAAGGGAGGATACAGGAGGAGATATGAAATGGTAACATTAGATATTCCAGTCTATTTTTGGGTTCCTGTGTAGCTCGCAAGAGAAGAAGCCGATTGCTAATTTTGCTTTGCAAACCCTACACCCCAAATCTAAACACGGAGACCTTATGCTAAATTACAGAGTATATCTGTTAAGTTTTTACCAGTAAGTACTATAACATTTCTGATAGTTTGAGTTATCAGTCGACAAAATGAGGGCAATAGTCAAAACTCATTCAGTCAGTCAAAGAATTAATAATTAAAAACTGTACGAGAAAAACTGCTGAGCTCACAAGGTCATTGTACTTTGACATATCGTTACGGATGCACTGCAAAAAAGAAAACAGTGTCAGTTCACTATAATGTATACTGTTTTTGAAAAATGATGTGACATTTAAATAACATTTAACTTGTAATACTCTCCGAGCACTGCGGCACATGCTAACATAATTGCAGCCTTGTGTGCGTGTTTTGAAACCATCATGTAAAAACAATGTAGCTCACAGACTGCAGGAGAGGGCCCCCGCTCTGATCCAATGTTACAGAATGCAGCCATTTCACGTCACTATAGCAACCGGAGAAAAAGAGTGTGTGAAAGGAGAGAGAGAGAGAGAGAGAGAGAGAGAGAGAGAGAGAGAGAGAGACGAGGGAAGAGAGGGAAAAAAAAACACAGTGTAGGTTCCTATTGATTGCTACATGAACTGGCTAACTGGTTTTGCTGTGATTCCCTGATTTCCACAGTTTGTAATGATATTCCTATCAGCAGTAAACACTTCCCCCCTCGGTCCTCTATTATTGCCACTCAATTCACACTCAATTCAGGATGTGTTCCTGTGAGCAGCTGATAGATAGATGGACCGACTGACTGAATGGCAGGTGGTGTGTGTGTGTGTGTTTGTGCCTTCTGACACAGTCCATCTCATCTGGAGAGTCATTTGACCTTGTTAGCCATCAGCCGGCAACTGAATGAGATTTCCCACTGAACAACAGCACAGCGGGCCCTCCACAGCGTAGATTGAAAAACTGAAAATCGAATAGGACTGTATGTTTTGATCTGTTGGTAACTTTATTAAGAGCGTGCAAGCGTCATGGCTGCGGGGTTGACACAAGTTTCATCTTGTGGTCTTATCTTGTCGTTTCAATTTTTTTGAGACCGGTATGATAGTCCTTGAACCCTAAATGTATTACTGTAGCTGTGTAAGTTAAAGTCAGGAGCACAGGAGTTCCTTGCGAGTCATACTACGCACTGGTACAGCTATCTCCTGCATTGCACTCAAACCTCCACAGTCAGATGTAATCATGTGCTGAGATTTAAGTCATTAGATTCATATTGTGTGTATGTCTTTCTATTTTTGAAGTAGAAGACCAGCCACTAGTAAAAAACACAGTTTTCCCCTGTACATGCTGGTAGAGACCAATGTATATTGTAATGCCAGTCAAAAATAAGACTAGATTGCGGATATGCCTCAGGTGAAATGAGAGGGAGAAGATGTGATTAGACACAGTAGGGATTCCTTATCCTGGCCACACAGCTGAATAAAACAGCAGGCTATTAAAGAAGATATCCCATTTGCATACTCTTATCATTCATTTCTCTCCAGCTGGCCATAACAAGGTGGGTTGGTAGGATTGCGTCTCTCAGTTGGTTACCATGCAACAGAAAAGAAATGTGGGCAACTAAACTTGTCAACCTGAGTACAATAAACCTTGGTGATGTTGCAGGTTTAAGCTGATTTATTACAGAGACTGACAATGTAGCGTAGGTGGTAAAGAATGGTTATGTTCCTCACTCCCCCCCTGCAGCAAATAAAAGTGTTTTACAGCATTTGAAACGCAACAACAGTCGACATTTGTGCGCATGTGTGTGTGTGTGCATGCGAGCACGTGCAAGAATGTGATTTTAAGCTAACCTAGGGCTCTCTGCTGTGACCACACAGAGAACTGCTATTTTCCCCATGAATCGATGATCAGTTGGTCTATGAAATGTAAGAAAATAGTGAAAAACTCCCATCACTATTTCCTCAAACCCAAGGCAACATCTCCAAATAGCTTGTCTTGTCCAAACAATGGTCTAAAATTACCATCACATAAAACAAAGAAAAGCAACTAATTGATCAATCAATTGTTTCAGCTCTAGTCATAGACAGTATGTCATTTTCATAACCTGCAGTCAGATGACTATGGAAGTTAAGGTAAGTAATTAAAAATGACCAAACATGGAACCTCCATCTTCTTCATAGAGAAAAGAGCACAGAGATAAAGAGAAAGCAAAGCAGCTTCAAGCAAAGCTAAACAACAACAAAAAAAAAAAAATCCATCTTTTTCCTTTCTTCTCTTGTTCACTGTTCACCCCTCCGCCCCCATTCATCCTTTCCTACTTTTGCCGGGCACACATGCACACAATCTGTTGTGACTGCTCACAGAGCCTTGACCGGTGTGTTGTCATGCCAACGGTGTGACTATCCACACTTTGTGTGCTAAATGAGGGAGGAGGCCGCGGCAGGGCCGGTGTAGCGATGGCTATATTTAGCCTCTCATTAGGTAGCACAACCACTCAGACATTAATCAATACTTATTCAGCTATGGAGACGCTGTAAAGCTTAATGCCAGATAGACAAAGAGGGATAAAGGGGAGCGTGGCAGCGGAATATAATGGGACACAAAGAGTAAGAAGACATGGAGATAGTGAAGGTGAGGGTGGGAGAAAGGGAAGAAACAAGCAGTTGAATAGAGGGAGAGAAAGACAAGAGTGAAAAGGTATTAGCCTGACATTAAGCATGCACTAATAATGCCAAGTCAACCAGTATTATAAACCTGCCCTCTATTATAATCCCACAATGGAGTAATTCATGACCGTGAGATTGATTCAATGGCGCTCTATGATGCTCAGCAGCTGCACAGTGCCCTTCAGATTTGCCTACAGTCCATCAATTATGGAAGAAAAACAACTGATATCATATCTCAGGCTATTTTTAATTGATTATTGAATCTTTGCTTAAGTCATTTTATTCTGGTACATGAGCTACTCCCTCCCTCCTTCTTTTTCCTTATTTCACCATTTACTCCTGTATATCCTTTTTCAACAGCACTGAGATATTTATGTATTTTTCTGGGATTCCAAAGCAGTTACTGAGAGGTTTGGATACAGGCTGTATCTTACATCCCAATATTACCCAAGAAATATGCCCTAAATAAGGTATAAATGCAGACAAATATGAAACATAAATAAGTTCTGAAGAAAAAACTGGTACAATGAGGAAGGTATAGCAGCACTTAAAGGACCAGTCTGTAGGATTTAGTGGCATCTAGCGGTGAGGTTGCAGATTGCAACCAACTGAATCCCCCTCCCCCATCCCGTTCCAAGCATGTAGGAGAGGCGGCAAAAACTCATGCAAGGCCCTCTCTAGTGTTTATGTCTGTTCTGGGCTACTGTAGAAACATGGCGGTGCAACATGGCGGTCTCCGTGAAAGAGGACCCGCTCCCTATGTAAATATAAAGGGCTCACTCTAAGGTAATGAAAACAAGATTCTTATTTTCAGGTGATTATACACTAATTAAAATATACTTAAGAATATTATATTCTATGTCTGCCAAGTCTGTTCCACTAGATGCCACTGAATTCTACACATTGCACCTTTAACTCCCAAGTTGAGCAGCAAGAAATACTACAGCACTTTATTTCCCTCTGCCCCAGTCTGAAATCTAATTCCTGGCATTTGGAGGCCATTTGGAGCAGATCGATGGGGTTAACGCCCGTAGTAATCTGTTTGACCCCCTTGGGAGATGGCCAAGGAAGGTGTGTGTGTGTGTGTGTAAGAGGGTTTGGGTTGGTGGTGTGAGGAGTGATGGCGGAAGAACCTGGAGATGGAAACTCAAAGGAGGCATATAACACTGTCTAATGTTAAAGATCCATAAACAGGAAATTTACTTTGGTGACCACAGCGTAAATGTCCCGGCCATTCATTCACACACTGGAATCTGACCCAAGTTTTACTTCAATAGCTGGATTTATAGTGGAGACACTGTACAATATTCAGGCTATATTACAGTTTATATTTTAGCAAAAAGGTCTCTCTCACAGCTTGACATTTCAGCGTAGTGAGTTTGCAATGCTAGGATATTACTGATGGGACAGCTCGCCAAGGAGGAGTTTATTTCGAATGTTCTTCAATCTATCGTCTCCATTACATTTCCTTCACACTGACCTTTACACAAAGCTACTGAGATTCATCCTTATTGATTTAGCATTACATGAACAGACATACAGACATTAGCCTACTGTTATTGTGCTACTGATAAATCGCGCTCAATTAGGCTAAATGTGAGGACACAATTACCCAGGAATGTTTCAGTGAAATGCATTTTTTACCTGCATATCGAATATTCCATGTGATAATATGCACTTGTTTAATATTTAATTCAATGCAGTGCTTTACATTAAGAGAAAACTACTCTAAAAAAAGGTCCTACCAGTGTTTGGTAGCCCTGAGTTATTCAACATATTCCTGAATCCATATTCTTCATACGTGTTTGCGCTCTATTGTCATTCTTTTTTAATTTGACTGTTGTTATTTGGGTCTACTGTGTAGCACATCAATTGCACATCAATGGGCTTTACAAATAAGGTTTACTTGACCTGACTTATAAAATAAACTTAAACAACAGTTAAAAATGAAAATACAGCACAACAATACAAAAACCCATAAAGCCATGTTTCTACTATGACTGTGCCACCTGCTCCCCTCCACAGGGTCAGGAACCACAGCAGCGTATCTGGAGTCAAATCTTGCCTGTCATTTCAGTATCCTCAATCCTACCTGGATGTTTGAACCCAAATCTTTCCTTCTCACCACCGCAATATAGTAGAGACCACCAGAGTGTATCTATTTGTCCGAGCATGTGTGTGTGCGTTTGTGTGTGTGTGTGTATAATATTGTGACAAGAACAAGAGCTGATCAGAGCACCGGGCTGGAGCTAACCATGATGAAATGCCTTGTTAGCGCTGCAAACAGAGGCAGCTGCACCTGTCCCTCGTCTAATGGCAAATTACTGCACCCAAATCAGCAACCTGAGTCCCAATACCACACATATAGAAAGAGAAAGAGAGAGAGAGAGGGGGAAAGAGTGGTGAGCTACAGTAAGGAACAGGGAGGGAGAGAGCCTGATCTGATGTCAGAAGCAGTCTACTCTTGACACACTGCATTTATTCACGACAAGGCCAACAGCATACAGAGAGCCAAATTCTCAAAAATCCCACCAAAGAATGTGTCTTTACAAGCCAAGTTTTTTCAACTGTGTATTACAGATATATTGCCGTATGGCTATAGCTATGTGAGGACATAATGTGACAAGATTTATTTTCTCCAGCCAATAAATAAAATCTATACAACTTCAGTCCTTGACATAGTTTGTTTTACGGTACGTTTGCTATGTTTTGTAGTCTTTAGTCAGTAGATGTTACTCAGGATATGTTGCATAACAGGACTATTTATCAAGAAAACACTTAAACACATTGAACAAAGTAAGAGGGACAGAGGGAGACAGAGGAGAAACTCAGAGACTCAACCTTTAAATGGCTTTCACACACACACACACACATACACACACACTCACACACTAATAACATGCGACAACACTTCCAGGAGCTATATAAACCCGTTCAACTGTACACACTGCAATGCTGCACTGTACGGTTTTGCACTGTCAACATAAAGATGTCACTGCGGAAGTGCCCTTTCAAGGCATCCACTGTTATACATTCACACATCCATCCTGCCCTTCATACTCTATATTTTTACTCAATTATTCCTTGATGGTTTTGGTCCGCGCAGCAGCATTGCAGAGCAGATGCAAAAAAAAAAAAGGCTGGTCTCTTCTAACAGCTGCATCTGCATCCTGCATGCGCTCCTCATTGAATTACTTCCACATCTCCAAGCCAGGAGAGGAAATGTGAGCCAGGCTGAATCCAACAATTGCTAAAACATATGCTTGGCATTATGAAGCCCTATAGAGTTAGCAGGGTGCAGCCAATAGGTCAGATCTAAAGGAGATTATCTATTTCCCCATGTACAAACCCAACTAATCCTCTAAACTCTGTCATGGCTGTCAATACCAACTACTCTCACAAGAGGAAGGAGGAGGGGGGGGGCTGTAGTGCATGTGAATCAGTCTAACGCAGTTTGGTAAAGTTTTGCTATTTCAGTGTAAAAGCCGTGCAACTGTAACATCTGGATCATCCTGATAGTGTATCAAAAATTTGATAGGAAGAGCATCCTTGAGTTCATTGGGGTCATTCATCTGTCAGTTAAGGTCAACGCTCCTCACTGCTGACTAAACTTCTCAAACAGCCTCCTCTTTGCCTGCTACCTTCCGTACACACACACACAAGAAGCTTGAGCTATTTGTTCCCCATCATTGAGCTCTTAGGCAATTGAGGGGTCCACTCTGGTGTAACATATCCCATAACCCACCATGCCTTTTTCTTTCTCTTTCTAAATGACCACCGAGACATGGCTGACAGGTAATTCAGACTTAAGGAGCCTGTGTAAAAAGCAATACCCAAAGCTGAGATACTGGGGAAAACAAAAATAAGGAGAAAAATGGAGGAAGACAAGGAGAGGATGAAGCTGAGTTGTGTATGCAGCAAGCATCAAGGCTCCTTGTGGTAACATTTAGACAGCGGGCTCCGGAGTATTCGAAGAGAGTACACATTGATTGAGTGAGAGTGGATGAAGTAAAATTGAGAGCAGGAAGGAGTGAGGAGTTGGGTGTTTTTTTCAATCTATTCTCTTCACATTGCATGCCTGCAACACAAAGGGAAAAAAAAAAAAAACTTTGGGGAACCCACTTCTTGTCTGGGGAGAGACTGGCCTTTAAAATCCACCGCGACAGACTGACTAGGCTGCTCAAGCTGATGGCTGTTTGCCCTCCATCTCCTCCTCTCTCCCCCTCTCTCCCTGCAGTCTGGCTCTTGTTATTTCACTCAATCTATCTCGCTTTCTGGAGAGCTCAGATGGCCACCAGGATAACCATGATGGCACGTTGGAAGCCTCTTCGGTGGTGACAAGTCTCTTTCTCTCTTTCTCTTTCTGTGTCCCTCCTCCCCCCCCACACACACACACTAAAATTCCTCTGTGCACATGCTTATTCTCAAACACACACACACACAATTACAGTATACAAATTATCAACAAGTAAAGATGTGCCAAAACACAATCTTAAACAAATACACACACATTAACACACTCATAGGCTGACTCACGAATCCCAGATGAGCTCAAATTGGCCAGTGGTGCTAAAATCACAGCGAACACATTGCACCTTTATTAGCAATCTGTGCTGTGCAGGAAGCAGCCGCTGTGTTAAGCCTATTACAGGTTGTTGTGCTTTTGACAAGGCCTGACAACAGCTGGAACATGTCGCACTAACCAGAGAGGGGGACAGACCAAACTGTAATCCCACTGAATCGAGCCAATCGGTCCCTGAGGATACACGGGACGGAGGGGAGGAGAGGAGAGGAGTGGAGGTAACTAAACAACCGAAACGACTTCCTTTCCACTTCATATTTCTGATATTGTGTTAGCTGTTTTCTGTCCAGGACAAGGTGTTTTTTGTCCGATCAGTAGTGACTGTCATATCCATTCCCTAAGTGTCATTTTTGGTCGACACAGAAGCTGCGGTAGTGGTTCGGAGGAGCAGTTAACTTGCCATGTTGATTCTGCAGAAATAGCTCTGATTAGCTGTGTTGTTTTTTTAACTGGGCAAACAAATGTTAGCACAACGCCAACTTGTTTTGATTCGAGAACTGTCAATGTGTGCAGCAATTTAGAGGGCTTCAACAAGGCATGTTATTGTCAGATTTAAGCACATTATTAAAGAAATACCTCAAGGTATTCTACATTTTTAAAGGACTAGTTTTCTTGAATAGACTTAGATAAGAAGATTGATAACACTGTCACATCTGGCCATTAAATATCAAGCAGCAGACAGTTAGCTTAACAGCTAGCCTGGCTTAGCACAAAGATAAAAACATCCAACTACCAGCACCTTTAAAGCTCACTGATTAACACATTAGCTTGTTTGTTTAATCCACACAAAAACCAAAGAGTAAAAATGACAAGTGTTGGTTTTACAGGGGGGTTATGTGCTGGAATATTTCTTGGTCAGGTGTAGTGACTTTCTGGAGTCTTGTTGTCACTATGAGGTTGCCAGGCAACCAGCACAGACTCCAAAATATTTCCCAAAATGTCAAACTATTCCTTTAAGTTAAGATTACATTTTGCCTCGCAGAGCAAGAAAAGTCAATGTACCTTCATTGGACAATTTTAAGACTTTGAATCCATGAACGATAACTCTGGCCTGAGAAGAGGAAGGTCATTTTCATACCTGCCCAACGTAATTTAATAACATAGCGTAATAAAACACACAAGTCCAATAAATGTCATGGATTTTTTTTTACTTATAAAAATGCTCTTAGCAATCACAGAGGTGCCCCAGCTGGTGTATCTGCTTACTAACAAATGATAAAAACTGGGAGAGAGGGGATGTGGACAGTGAGTGGGAAGAAGAAGGAGAGAGGGAGAAAGCCCATTATCAAGTTAATTGTTTTCTTGGCCCTGAAGGTCCTCCACTCTCTCCCATGGATGAATCCAGTAAAGCAGGGAAGGAAAAAGAAGTGGGACAAAGGAGCATCATTCTGGTTAATAGTACAGTAGTAACTGAGTGTAGCATTGGGCTAACAGTCAGTTTAGTCATATGCAGGTGTTCAGGGTTACTACAATAGGAGTAAGAGAGAGGCATTTCTGCAATTCTGTTTGTAATTCCTCTTCACTCCTCCTGATCTGGAGAGATATCTGCTGCTAATACACAGCTACAAAATGCACCGCAGTCGATTTCGACTCAAGGCATTTTTTTTTTCTGTTTTATCACTGACAGCACGACCTCAAATGAACTCAAAACGAAAAATTGCTACCCTTCAAGATACTTGGTAGATTATGTTCAAGTTTTCCACAGCTGAAGCAGTCTATAAACGGAATAATAAGGCAGCACATAAAATTCCTCATATATTTCTTGTCAATCGGGGATATTAACGCTTTATAGACAACCATGTGAAAGTTGCAACACGATCCATCTTTCTCCTTCTTCCCCTCCCTCCTCATTTTTTATGAAGACTCTCCACTGCATGAATGTGCAAGTCTTGCTGACCTGCGCTTTCAAAGAATTCACATTTAAAAGCCCCCCATTTAAAAGTAAACAGGTGGGGAAGGGCTTATAAAAAGTAGAGGTACTTTTTATAAGCCCTTCCCCACCTGTTTACTTCATATAATGCCGTCTGCAAGCATGGAGGCCATCAGTCACATCCGGGTTAAGGGAGATGTAAAACCGTTTTATATTACAGTAGAAATAAACAGAAACTAGACAATGATGGCTTGTATCAGCTCATTTGCCAAACAGAGTAGAGGCTGAGGGGCATGGAATGATGATTTTCCAACAACTACTCCAGCAATTTAGCTCTTCCATAAAGTTGAGGATGGTTGGATCGAGCCGGAAAAAAGCTGGATCTTACAGTTCCCCTGATGCAACTTGATAGCTGATGAAACTTGATAGCTTATTTCACTACACCCTCCCTGCACGATAAGCTCCCACGTCTTTCAGAATCCACACCTCCAGCTTGTTATGCAGCCTTACCGTTACAAATGTGTTGTCTCCAGCCCGAGCTGAGGAAACCCTAGTAATATCATCAAGGTTATTGTTCTCAGACATAACAAAGCTCCTCCAGAGCCAAAAAATGATATTATATAACCAGCTGAATAGTACTACCCATGACTAGTAAACTAATTTTGAAATTGCATAATATAACCTGTGAATCTCCTCACCAAGGTTGGAGACGAATCATGGTCACAGCTAAATGATGATTTGCTTTGTTTTGCTGTGACTGCACCTGTCAGTCAGTGTGTTGTGATGCTTTCATTAAGTTCTAACATGTAACTCATAAAGGGAAGTTATTTTAAATTCAGTTGAAGTTTTTAAAGGGCACTTTTCCCACCACCATCATCACACAAGTCACGTTTGTGCTCGTGTGATGACATTGCCGGTAGTCCTTTCTACTATTGGTTATCTAATAACGGCCATTTAGAGAGTGGAAAAAGGCACATATTGCCGGTGACATTTAGTCAGGTCTTAAAGGACAAACACTGGCGGATTACTCATCCTTCTCCGAATTAAAAGGACCAGCTATGGACAACTTTTATGACGAGGCGGACAGGAAAGCAGCACCTGTCTCTCTTTTCTTTTTCCTTTTTTTTTCCTCCACACAAGACAGATGGGAGTCTGGGAAGTGTAGGCATGGTGGACAGAGGAACTGGATTAAAAAAACTGCCTGTCATATTGGATGAGTGGGTGTGGTGTGGGTCTGTTTGAGTTTATACGCACGTGTGTGTGTGTGTGTGTGTGTGTGTGTGTGTGTGTGTGTGTGTGTGTATGTGTGTAGAAAGCAGGATAGAGCAGAGCACAGTTCAGGCTGTCCCTCTCTAGAGCCTTGGGATTCTTCTGTCCACGCACATCAATCTTGTTACAGCAGAACGCCGCCTCCCAGGAATCCTGACCTATCGTCTCTGTTTGGATTTCGAACCTCTTCTTCATTCTCTAAACCTCTCTTTCCTCTCTCTCCCTCCGTCCACTATTTCTTTCTCTATTTCGTCAACATCATCATTCTTTCCCTCTCCTCCACACACTCTTTCTCTGTCTCGCAGTTACTTGCGTCTCCTCTCGGTTGCCCACTGCTCTCTCTCTTTCTCCCCTATCACTTCCCACCTCTCATTCATCCCTCTTCTCTCTCTCTCCTCTCATCTCTCGGCTGCAGGAGGCTTAAAGTTATTAAGGGTCATGGCTGTAAGGATTGCATCATTAACACATCTTTTCTGGATGTTAGCGTTGCAGTTTTCTGCTCAATCCAATTAATTTCTTAGTTAATCACCTAACCGTTTTTTTTTTTTAAAGGATGTTTTGAAAGAGTGGACTGACATAACATGGCGAGCAAATGTGCTTATCATTAATATTAGCTGGAAATTGATTAAATAGTCGGTGGCAGGAGAGCACAAAGGCTTGCAGATTAGCTGTTTGAAGGTAAATGGATGATGACATCGAAGTGAAATTAAAGTTAAAGGGGAATGTGTACTATACAGGATGGGTAGTACTGTGATTTATTTCTATCAAGAGGGGTGAAATTGCAAAATCTGTCTGTGCTTTATTGCCAACTTATGCTAAATGCATTAAGAGTTTTATACCAACACTAAAAAAAAACATATTATTTCATAAATTGGACCTGTTGCTTTGATTTATGAAGCTTCTGACCAACTTTAAATCTCCTGACAATTTTATATTCTTATAATCATTACTCTTTTGCCTGCTCTGGAGTAGCGGTGCTCCACATCAACTGGGAGTTCCACGGTCACCGGTACATGCACACACACACACACACACACACACACACACACACATATACACACCATGCACCCTGGGATACATCAACCAGCACATATTTAACCAGGCTGGGGGCCATGCCAACAGTGTCCACAAACAATCATCAATCATCACGAGCTACAAACACACCACACACATGGACACACTCACATGGACACACACACACACACGCACTATCCAACCAGGTGGTCGACTCTTGTCTCACAATAGCTAATTTCCGGGCCAAATAAACACTCCAGTTGAAGGCATTGACTGTGAGTGCTTGTCGTTTCTAATGAATCGCTTATTGACTGGCCTGTATTGAGGTGACTGGAAAGACATGGAAGCGAGACAGTCTCCCTCTCTCTCTCTCACTCTCTCGTCCCCACAGGGTGACGATAAAGCAGGAATGTGACAGCCCGAGCAATCGGACAATACCGTCTCGTTTGAGAGGCTGACGTACAACACTGTGTTGCCATAGCTACCGAGAAAGAGAGAGAGAGAGCGAGAGAGAGAGAGAGGTGGTGATGGAGGGAGGAGGGAGAGAGGGGGCTAGACTGCAAAGGAAAATTAATTTGTGTACAAGGCCATGTCGCAAAGAAAATTGCATTTTTTTTTTCTCTCTCAGATGGGGACAGAGGGAAAAGCCGTTGTTAGTCCGGTACTTGTGTGGATAAAAGTGAATGTGGAGGTTTTTGTGTGTGTGTGTGTGTGTGTGTGTGAGTGCGCGCACATATCTACAGCACAGCCAGATGCCATCTCAGTGGATTGTGGACAGAAGTGTTGCAGGATGTCAGAAGGCTCTTCATTACAGAAGCTTTTAAATAAAACAGACCGAAAGGCTTAAAATAAGACGCAGCCCGTGGAGCAGCAGCATACACACACTAATGCAAAGTAAAATGAGAAAGGAAGGAAAAGAAACACTGGTGAATTTTCTGCGTGTGTGTGTGTGTCATGTCCCACTCACACAAACACCAGCAGGCAGAAAAGAACATGCACAAGAGCCCGCTTTGCATACATCTCTCTGACACACACATACAGAGAATGAGAAAGATTTTTCTCTTTTTGTGACATGACGAGTCGTCTGAATTCCACGGCTCTCTAAGTAGGTCATGCAGCCTTTTCAGAGTTCCACTCCTCCCCACGCTGCATCAAAAATGCATAAATCCCTGCACATTCTCCCTGCTAGCAGCTTCCCAGGCCAGCTAAAGCACATCTTTAGTGATTCTAATCCCATCAAAGGTGGTTCTGCTGGTATGTAAACACTACATGGGATAAAAATGCCTTCTCTGGCAGTTACACTCATGACTGCTCCTCGTTTTTTTGTTTTTTTTTTAGGGATGTTCATGAAGTTATAATGCAGAAATCCACTAAGTGAAAAGGTGCTTGAGGTGATGGTGGGGGTGAGGTGTAGAGACAACACGAAGCTGTGTGTGGCTGGAGTTTGTTTAAAATAAAAGAGATCCGAGCAGCAGAGGCTTGGCTGATTGGTGAGGCTATCTCCAGGTGAGATAAGCTCTGGCATGCCTGACAATGGAGGCGCAATCAAGAGATGGTACCCTTTCACAATCTGGAAATGTAACGACTGATGTTCACAAGGCCTTTTGTAAGAGCTGTTGTGTGGTATCTTGTCTGATGGAAGCAATTCTTACAGACTGAATACAATCAAAAACGGTCTTTATTACACTGCATCCAATGACATTTAAAGCTACTTAACAAAATGACTTGTTGCCTTTTAATTTATGAGAGAGTCGCATTAAAATATGGATCGATATTTTATCTTTGCTTGAGCATATGACAGCTCTGCTTCATGCCGGCCCAAAGTTCTCTCTCTCTCTCTCTCTTGCTCTGGGTATTGAGTTCATCCATAGATGAATAATTGAGCAGATCACAATAATAGTCTTCCTCTGTTACATCACAATCTCTGACCACTGAGCCACCCATGGGGCCGCAAATGACAGTCATCACCAATGACTCTTTGCGACTGCATCACCTATCACGGTTCTCCTGTGAGTGTGTATGTGTGTGTGTGTGTATGTGGGTTCTTCGTGTGCCCGTGTGTGTGCCTGAATAATTTAAAAGGGAGCAAAGTACCCATTCTAAATTACATGTAAGGAAACCACATAAAGGAGATCTCTGGATGCACGACTGAATAAGCATTACATAATGCTAATCAATTCACCCAGTCTATTTATAATTCTCTTACATGCTTGGCATCTCTTCCGCAATCTGAAATCTTAGACTCTTACCCGAAAGCCGTTCTAATTTAGTGCGATATAATTTATTACACAAAATTGATTTGATTGATTTTTTTTTGTGGTGCTGGTTGAGATACAGCAGGAGAGCAGACTTGCAGTATTTCTCTTGTCACCTGAGCAAGATACTTTTTGCCCAGCCTGACCTGTTAGATCAAAGAGTAAATCACAGCTACCTCTGAGCTCTGGGTAAACACTCTGAACAAATTTGGTTCTGATTCATGCACTCAGGACACACAAGGATAAAAAAAAAAGTCTCAAATCTGCCACCATTTCAGCAGAAACAATCCCTGTCTTCCTGTCAAAGATAAGATAAAAGTAATGAGAATGTTTTGGTGAAGCAGAAAACTTTATTATGCTGCTATCCTCTGGGGATGCATATCTGTCAGGATGTCAAAATGTAATATTAATAGAGATTGCAAATGCTGTCAATAAGAATAGACTATATGAGGCAACCTTAAAAAACAGATCTACTATCAACCCGCAATCTTTGAACAACCTAAGGACAATCTGGGAACCAGATCTAGGCCTGTCTTTGGCAGAGGAGCAGTTGGCTTCAATTCTTGACCTAGAACACTCCTCCTCTCCTTGTGCTAGTTCACCATCTCCATCTAACTAAGGAAAAACTGGCAAGGATATACCCAAACACTCATCCCTCCTGTGATCGGTGTAAATCCACCACTGCAACCTGGTTGCACATGTTTTGGTCATGCTCAAGCCTTCAGACTTACCGGAAGAATGTCTTTGAATCCCTTACTGACGTGTATCATATGACAATAGAACCTCTTCCTATTATTGTCCTGGTTGGATTGAGGCCTGAGGACACAGTGTGGCCGACTGAAACGCGTAACGCGGTCGCCTTTACTACTCTGTCAGCTCGACGTCTCGTCCTCCTCAACCGGAGGAGATCGGTGCCACAGTCCCATACAAGATGGCTTAGAGAGATTATGTTTTCATTTCCATTTGTGACGGCCCCTGTCTGCTTGTGTGTGTGTGATGTGTCAGTTTACTGTGTCTACCCATGTTGTCTTTGAGGTGCCAGAGGAGCTGATTGCACTATCCAACCAGATCTGGAGCACCTGGGCCCAGTGCTCTACAGGATATAACAGTCCCAGCTTCCAGCCTGGCCTCTCTCTCTCTTCCCTGCCAGCGCCTACAACCTTTTGCTTTGCTTCGCCTTTGTTATATTTTTACTCCATAACACCTTACCTTACACTATCCACACACATCCACATCAACGCTACTGATGTCACAAAGTATAGTATTTATTGGTATTTTGTATTTTTTGCTGTTTTTGTCATGGCCTATGGGCTGGGTTATTACACACTGAAGGGAAATACAAATACATTTGAAAGAGTCTGGAGGCCTTTTCTTACCTACTATGACAACCTAACATAAATAACAGACTGGGAGAGTTCATAACCTAATTCTTTCTTGGTTTGGAGCAGCACTGTAGTAATCCAACTAAGAGTTATTTTATAAAGGTTTCATTTTTATTTATTTCTTCTCTCATTTGTCTCCATCTAAATTAGGTCGTTGTATGTCTTTTATGTATTTATTTGTGCTTGATGTCACTGTTTTGGTCATCTAGGGAGGATGATATGATTTGGAGGGATGGAGGTTACACTGGAGTTATTTCATATGTTGATTCTGTGAATTATAAACTGCAAAATTCCAATAAAAAGAAGTTTAAAAAAAACAATCCTAAAACCAGTATTGAACCGCACCTCATAAATAAATCAACTAGTGTTAGCCACCTCCAGAGAGTTTACAAGACTGTATATGAGGAAG
Organism: Thunnus albacares; assembly: GCF_914725855.1. Lineage (NCBI taxonomy): Eukaryota > Metazoa > Chordata > Actinopteri > Scombriformes > Scombridae > Thunnus > Thunnus albacares. The sequence goes on from NC_058124.1 coordinate 12,688,376, forward strand.
ACAGAAAAAACGCTGGCGTGTATATGAGAGGAAGCGGGGAAGAGAGAAACATATTCAGCCCTGATGTGTCACTGATGGACAGTCAGCACACACACACATGATCCCTCACGGCTAAGCATAGTGGCCTCTGTGGAAAACGTCACAACACAATGATGTCACTGTCCACCACGCGCACACACTCACTCTCCTTAGAAAACTACACTGCTTTACACATTTCAATAGATGCATAATATACAGCTGTTAAACATGTGTCAGGTCATGTCTCTCAGCAATCATAAACAGGAGGTTCATATATGTCTCTTTCATTTAGATATTAATGAACCTTTAAAGAATAAAAAAGTGACAATTTTATGTACAAAAGCAGACCATGACCTCTGACCTCCCTGTGAATAAGAAAAGTACATTTCCATACAGGAATCAATGAAGCAACAGCTCCTCAAGCCACATTTTTGACTTTGGATTACTGTCTACACCAATATATTGATTTAAATATTAAGAAGGATTACTTCAAAATGTACACACCGTGTGCAATATTGACTAGTTCATTTGCATACTTATTTATACTTCAGCAAGTGTTGCAGGACATACTATGAACAAATCATTATGAACTGACAAAATCATATGGGAATCAAAATAGAAATTAAATGGAAAGTTTGACAAGATGTTGGCCACAGTACAAATTTATGCAACGACTGGATGAAAGTAGAACTTTGTAAAGCCAGTCTACTCTATGTTTTTACATTCAGGTTTTGCTACAGGTATTCAGCAGCATCGGATCATGAAATGTGAAGTTAAACTGGAGTAAGAGATGGGAACATACAAACAAATCACTGGAATGTAAACTTTGGAAATCTGTAGTTGTTTTTAATTTCTGGTTAGGTATGATGAAGCTATTTGCTCCGTGAGCATAATGAGACAGAGACCATCCTAAGCAAGAATAGCTCTTGTTTATATGTATAAAAAGATATTTGTAGTAGCATTTTTATTCTTTTAAATGTTAATGTTTATAATGTGATGTTCCTATGAATCATTCAATACCAAGAAACCCCAAAGATTGTTGAGATTGTTGTCATAATTTATTTATTTATGAACAACTTCTTTCACCTAACAGCACAGTACACTGCAGATTATCACCCTGAAAAATGGCCAGAGACTAGTCTTGCTACACCACAGTGCAGGCAAATCAAATCTTATTTTCATCTCAGGAAGAAGCCAGGGACATAAAGTCTTATACAGAGGTTGTTTTGGCCTGCAGGGGGAGGGATAGGAGTCTTTTTCAGTTTAGATCTCCCAAACTTTTACAGCACAGGCAGCTGAGTTTAATGAGTGTTGTTGAGCTCCGGTAAGCATGGGCTACCAGGCAGTTACAGAACACCACACGCTTTCTCCTTTCTTACCTTCTCTCTCAACTCTACAATGCCCAATGGCTTCTTTTCTTTCTCAGTGAACCAACAACCTCTCACGAGCAACGTGTCATACAAAGACCAAGAGTCAACATTGAAATAACTACACCTCCAGGGCCCGAAGGCAGTACTCCTCTGCCCCTTTGTGCTCGCTACTATTTACTGCATGGGCGTGCGTTTCCGTTTGTGTACACGTGTGTGTTTGAAATGTACTACTGTTTACTCAAGTGAGAAAATCCGGAAATCCTCAACAGCAACTGCCCAAGCGTTCACTCCTAATTCCCCCCGGCCACAAGTAGGCCAAAGCAGTTCATGACAAATTGACAAAACAAAAGACAAACACAAAGCAGAAATGCACCACCGCAGGCTGCCAGGGTTCTTATATCCCCATTTAATCCTCTGAAGACTTCAGACCTACTATTTAAAGATGTGTTTAAAAGCCTCAGGCAACTGTAATGAGCCTAAGTGACATGCCACATAAATATACAGTAGATAAACAAGAATAACCATTATAAGACTAAAACAATGAACAGAAGAATAAGAGGTTAAGAGAAAAGGAAAGAAGATGAGAGGGAAAGCATTGTCACAAAAACATCTATGTACTTCTGCCTACCTGATTGCCTTTGTACTGTATATGCGTGCCTGTACTGTATTCAGTGTATGTGTGTCTGTTCCCTTCTCCAACAGGCAGCAATGAATAAAATAACAGTAGAGGAAGATGAACTACTTCCTCTGTGAACTCATCAGGCAGACATTGGCATGCACCACTGCCTCCAAGATGGCTGCATCGCTGTCCCCCCCCCCCCCCCCCCCCCCGCACATACTGTCTGCTACAGCTGGCGCTGGGAAAGCACACTGCAGGTGAGAATATGGTATGGAGCATAGAAAGAATTTGCTGCGTGGCTGAAATGTAAAGGCACTGTTATCTTTTTTTCCCAAGGGGCAATAGCATGGAAAATATAAATCTGTACTGCTAAGGAAACAGCATTAGTACTAAAATGTAGCCAAAGAATGAAATAAGTGTGATGTTTTTCCTATGCGAAAGGCTCCTCGGATTCAAATGAGGTTAAGCTGCTAAGGAGAATATTCAAGTTACTGATCCTATCAAAACTTAAAGCTATTGCTACATTTAAATATGATTTTGTGCCGAATGGCAGATGGGAAAACAGATCAGCAATGAGAACGAATAAAACAAAAGAATTGGAGGCAATTTCAGTAAGCTTCTGAACTAAAGCATCATAGGAAATAACTGCTGGTCAGGTGTGATGATAAATGCGGACTGCTGTGATGGAGGCAAAGGAGAGTGACTCTGAAGGTTCTTCTTTCATGTGTTTGATGTGTCTCGTGTACGATGGCAATGCCTCAGGGGAGCAGGCCAGGCCAGAAGGCCTTTGATGAGGCACCTCTACTGGCTGTGATGTAAAACTGCTCTCCTCTCATTCACCTGCCCCTGAAGATGATGCTATAAGTCTGATGGTGGAATGGACATGTTGAATAATACAGGGAAGCAGTGGTATTGTATCGTAGGTTGAGCTACTTTACAAAGAATCCAGAGCAACCAAATAACCCAGTTGAATTAAGTGTATCACTCTCCTTTGCTGCTACAGTCACAAAATGATAATTGCATATCCTGTTCCATCTTTCCTTCTAATCTTAGATCAAATTTAGCAAGAGGCGCTTTACTAGACAACCATCAAACATAAAGACACTTTGACAACATTACCATGACAGTGGAAACTCTTAAAACCTTATATGCGGTCTCCAGAGTTTTGATGTAGTGGAGGCACATGGCTGACACACACACACACACACACGGGCGAAGAAATTATTTAAAATGTGCTCTCCGTCAGACAAGACAGTGCGAGGGTGGGATGGAGGGATAGAAATAAAGAAAAAAATAAAACTGGAAGGAAGACGAAAGCAGAGTTCAGGAATGACAAATGAAGAGAAAGGGGAGACAGAAATTGCGGAAGGAAGCGTGACAGATAGAGAGAGAGGGGAGAGAACATGTGAATAGGAGGGAGAAAAAGGAGCAGGGAGTGAGAAAAAAAAAAAAAACGAGCGAGGGAGGAGGTAGAAAAAGTTCCATCACTGCTGCGATGATGTGGGTGGAAAGCAGCGCGTGGGCAGATTCATGGGAGAGAAAGAATGCAGAGGGAACTGGCTCATGACTCTCTCTCTCTCTCTCTCTCTCTCTCTCTGACTCTCCTCGCATCAGCTCATCCACAGAGATGCAGAATGAGCGTGAGACTGTTCTCTTTTCATGTCTCCACATTCCCGCACACAGCCACAAACCGCTGGTAGATAATGATGGCTGCAGTCATTAGGGGGAACAAGGGGAACTATGCCTGTGTTTGTGTGAATACGTATGTGTATGTGTGTGTGTGTGTGTGTGTGTGTCAATTGCTTTCACAGAACAAAGAGTCATGTCAATCACTGAGGAGCGATCCCACCCTTTACTTACAATCTGTTTCATCATTGGTGGGAAAGATGAGATACAGAGCAGGGTGGCAAGTACACTGATGAGTTCTTTACAGGTTTTCACATACACACAAACAATACTCTCGATTTCTGCGCGCAACCACACGTACGCGCACACACACGTGCACGCCATTTGATGTTTTCTGCATGTCTCCACTGGTCACCAAGGAAATGGGTTTTTCACTCACATCCCGCTCGGTCAGCCTGCAGCACATTGCCATGGCAACAGAGAACCTGTTGAAGGGGTTAACTACATCGCCGGTGTTTGGGTAGAAAGGTTTTTACGTGTGATGGTATTTGCAGATTTGAACTGGTTCGCCTCCAAAAATGTGTGCGTTAAGCATGTGTATCTGTGTTTGACGTAGCGAGCGCTGATGTGTTTCTGCTTCTTTTCCTCCTCTGCGTGTTTGTCCGTGTGTGTGTGTGTGTGTGTGTGTGTGTGTGTGTGTGTGAGAAAGAAGAGGCTGACGAGGGGTCGAGGAAGAACAGGAGTGAAAATGAATGGGAGCAAAATCGCTGAATGCTATTGTCTCCATGGTTGCAGAAGTTCAATATATTTTTAAACGAACCGTTTCATCATAAATCTGTGTTGAGTGTGTGTCAAACACTCTCCCACTGAGCTTGTTTCAAATAACCAGAAAGGTTTCAAACGCCCTGAGGCACTGTAATTAGATGCATGACTGTCATTATACAGCCCACTCCACACACACACACACACACACACACACACACACACACACAAACACACGCATACAGACATATGCACATACAAAGGATCAATAAACTGTTTTTGTAGGCATGAAAATGAAACTGAATAACACTCAATATAACAATCTGTATCTGCTACAGTACACCTGCATCTGTGCTTTAGATTAAACTACAAAGAAAGAACTTAGATAAGACTTTGATGTGTGTTGTCATTGCTCTAAAATAATAATCACAGTGATCAAGCTGCATTTCTGTCATTGAGCAGATCCACACATCCTGCACATCTATCGCACGTCTGTCCGTCTTTAGTTTCCGTCTGAAGTTTCTTTCATTTTTACCTCTGTTAAAGGGTTTTTTGGGGGAGTTTTTCCTTATTCGAATCGAGGGTCTAAGGACAGAGGATGTTGTATTGCTGTTCAGATTGGAAAACCCTCTGAGGCAAATTTCTGTGATATTGTGCTATACAAATAAAATTGACTTGACCTGACTTGACTCACAAAATTAGGTACAGCTACAAAAAAAAAGAGTATATATTTTTGCTGTATTATTACACACTTATTTTCAAGAGAAGGATTATTGCGGTTCAAAGGTCATTCTCCATTGCACACCACCCTTCATATTCAACAATGCAAGTCAGCATGTCCTAACAATGCGATATGTTATGGCATTCGTGATTTTTGTTGCAGGGCAAAGTGCTGGGAAATGCTGATACTGTGTGTTTGTTGCTGAGAAATAATATTAGTCACACACGCAGAAGTTTTACTGGTCCTCAGGGGGTCAACTAGCAGCACTTCTTTAAGACTACAGCTGAGATAGATAGATGACTGATAATAGATATATACTGACTAATTTGGATGATTTCGCTCATCAGCTGTGTTCTCATAATACATAAGAGTTGTCTTACATTTCTATGAGGAATGTTTTGTTTCTCATTGCTTGACAATGCTGCTGTGATGGCTGGCTAACTTCTAATGTTCAACCTAACTGCATTGTAACCATGTGACCGGTCGTTCATGTGATATTTGTTTATTACCATTAAAAACAACTGCTCTGTGTTGCTAATGTTAAACTACATTGTATTATAGTATAAATGAAATGATAATAAATTCTATAAAGTCTGAGGATCTTTCAGACTGTCTGAGAATTGGTGTGCGTGTGCCGAAATGCGTCCTATTTGCTATGTTAATGTAATTCAGTTCATTAACGTTAGACAATCAGATGATGCGCGTGCTTAACGCGGCACACAAGCTGCGTTTCTGGTTCACTGAGTATTCATGTTTTTTTAGCTTCCGTCAGTGCTCTATAGTGTCACCGAGGCTGGTCTCAGTGAAGAGTCAAGTCAGCCTCGGGCACTTCTGTACAGTACATCTGACCCAACCATGCACACAAAGCAGGGTTGCTAGAAGAGGCTGTTTAATACAGTATATAGCTAATCTGGCTAATAGAGTTTATGGGCTTAGGAAAGGACGGAAGATATGGTGTTTCAGACATGGGACTTCATTGCTTCCAGGCTGTAATAAACAGCAGAGGGCACCTATGTTTTATGATGCAAAAACTGGTACATGTTGGTTTAGTACTTGAATGAGATGATGCTCAAAATGGCGACAACTCCACCGATACTTACCGTGGTGTCACACATGACCACTGTACGCTGCACTTGTCAAAAATCAACAGAAAGGTCTCGAAAGCTTTTTCTCAGGAGAACTACAATTAGATGCATGACTCATTACACAAGGCCTTTCAAACACACACACACACACACACACACACAGAGGCGTAGAGAAGGATCAATAACAATCTCTTCTTACACAGATCATCACAAATATAAATGGTTCGAGCGAGTGATGCTGTTTGCTCATAAGTGCATGTACCTACAGAATATGTGCCTCCAATTACACAGCATGCAGCAGACCTCACCCTATACTGCTGGTGGTTTTTTTTTTTTGTTGTTTGTTTGTTTCTTTGTTTTCATCTTGTTGTGATCAAAACCTTTTAGCGGGATTGATGTCACCTGTCTTCTGTTTTTTCTCACAGCCACGACAACTATATCTCAACATCAGGAACATGATATAGCACAAAATAGACTGAAGACATCTGATCTGATTGTGACAGCAGGAAAAGTACACAAATGTCCAACGAGTAAAATCATCAATCTGTTGTCAACAAATGCATGAAACTTCAACTAAAAATGGTAAAACCTTCCTTTTCGTTCCTTCGACGTCCACGTGTGAACAAAAGCGACTATACTCTAAGTCCTACGTGACCTCACGCATGTTGAGAAAGACGCACGGCAAAGAAATGAACCAATTACAGACAACGACAGTGAAAAACAAATCGTGTGATTTGTCTCCGATTTAGGCTCGTCCTCTCTTCTCAGAGACGGACAGAGACAAAGCTGTGACAGTGATGTGTCCTGACATACCCATAACGTAACCTGTGTCTGTCTGCATGTGCACATCTGTGTGTGTGTGTGTGTGCGCGTGTTAGGTGGTGTGTGTCAGTGTGTGTGTGTGTGGATGAGTGTCTATGTGGTTTATTCATTTGGTGATGAATCACTCAGCTCTGGGGGTCCCGGCTGACTTCCTTTCACCCTGCCAACTCCCACTGATCTTTGCCTGTACTCTCTCTCTCTCTTTCAATCCATCCCTCGCTTCCTGCCCTCCGTCTCTGCTCTGTCACAAGACAACACATTGACTTCTACAAAAAAAACCATCAACATTTCAGGAATTAGAAAAAATGACATGAAGCTTAAAATTATTAACACAGTGGGGATACTCAGGGATGGGAAACTCCTGAGTGAGAAAAGCAGAACTACATCATTTTCAGCAATACGGGCGCATTTAATGCATTTGCTTTTCTCTGCTGGAGTAACAGCGGTAGACCTAACAATCTACAGAAAACAATCTGCCACCCCTCCGTAACCCCTTCGGATCAGGCCTTTTTGTGGCTTCGTCACAACCAGCCGACTGCTCCCTTCCGACATTGCTAGTGAAACAGGATGTTTTATCGGGCAGAGCCAGTGGGGACTTGTACTGTCTGCCCTCTGATCTGTGTTCCCATCAGTTGGGGCAAGCTGCTGGACTAATGGGCATCTGGGCAGACATTAGAGTATTGTGCTCTACAGTTTCCCTGCTAGCTTAATGAGAAAACACTAGCTCCCCGTACACCTCCTGACAGAGGAGGCAGGGAGAAAAAAAAAAAAAAACAACGAGGGGAGAGGAGGAGGAACGTTAATTAGAGGATGGAAAAGAGGAAATGCAGAAGGGAGCTAGACAGAACGAAAAGGTGACGGAGAAGTTGCATATACTAGGAGGGATAAAAACAGATAAGTGAGAGATAAGAGGGGATGTGAGATGAAGCGTTTTCACACAGCACCTCTGATTATGCAGCAAACAAGTAACCGATTCTTCACATCAGTTTATTCAAACACAAAACCGAGATAATCTGACATTGTCTTCCCAACATACTGTACCGTGACGAAGCAATGATTTTTACATAACTGAAATCACAGACACCATGGAAATAAATGTCTCTCTCTCTGTTAGACCTAAAAATCTGACTGTCCTCTTCCAGCTAAGTTGGTCAGGTCTGATGAATAAACCAGTGCTGTGACTCTCAGCCCAGGAGAGGACCGCGCATTACTGCTATGAAATGTTAAATCCCTTGCAGAAGGAGCTCGGACTATAAAAGCAGCAGCAGCAGCAGCAGCAGCAGCACTTGGAAGGGGAGGAGAGAGAGGAGGGGGAGCTGGCTACGTTTGCTCTTCCTCTCTTCGGCACAAGTGTCAGCTGCGCTCCCCGTCTTTTTAGCCACTGGTGTGGAACGGGGCCCGGCTTGTTGAGGGTTTGAGCAGTGTGGCCGAAGAGTTTGTGTGTGTGTGTGTGTATGTGTGTAGGTGGGAAGAGTTTGAGGGGTGTATGCATGCCTGATTGTGATGTGTGTGTGTGTGTGTGTGTGTGTGTGTGTGTGTGCTACAACTACAGCCACAGCTGCCAGAAAAGGGCCCCTCCGGCTGGGTTCAGGTGTGTGTACGAGCTTTCAAACTCTTCCTTTGTCTTCATATATATTTTTTTTTTTCTGCTTCTTTATTGTCCTTCCCTCTCTTTCCCTGCATTTCTTCTCAGTTTCCCCTCTATGTAGCTCTGGTAGAGTGGTTCCCAGACTTTTTTTAGACCACAGCACCCCTTCAAAGGAAATTTTTTGTCATGGCAGCCTGAGCTACCAAACCACCAATATAACATGCATAGCCTATGTACACAGAAGTTTATCGATTTCAACAATTTAATATTATATTCTATTATATTAAGTTATAATAATAATAATAATAATAAAAATAATAATATAATATAGGCTCATTCTCAATCACCAAGTAATAATAATGATAATAAAAGCCAAAAAGTACTGTGCAAATCTATGATAAATAATTTTACTTAATATAAACAAGGAATACAATTAAATACTTACTTAAATACTTAATGTGTTAAATGTATTTCTTTCATTCTCTTCAATTAAAATTAGTTTATATTTAAGATGTTCAAACAAATGTAAAAAAAAAAAAAAGTTTGCAGGCATTTTAATGGGACATGTGAGCTGCTGTTGATGTGGACCTGCAGGTCTGACTCTACCGACAGGACGTCTCTTGTCTTCTTTTCATGTTTACCAGCAATGAGAGAGCCACATAACACAAATATGAATTTAGGAATGCACACAGACAAATGATGGATATCAATCTTTCACAAGCAGCCAAAACCTTGTTTGTTAAGCTGTTGGTAGTTCTGTTGGTTGGCTCAGATTCAGTCGTATCTGTGCTGAGAGCTGAGATGTTTCAGCATTTCTTTGAGCTGTTTTTTTTTTTTTTTTTTTTTGTCTCAAATCTTTCCATCGCTGCTCTGACTCTCACTTTTTCTTCTGACTGCTGAGCTCCTGCAAAACTCCAGAGCTGGAAAAACGTGTTGTACTATGACAACAGTGAGCGTGAGTGTTATGTCAGCTGCAACTAGCTGCATATTAAACAGTTTTAAATACAGTGATTTTGATATTTATTACTTATTTATTCTGTTTTGATATGTTTGAAAGTGTAACTTTTTTTTTAAAGTGGGGAAATGTTATTAAAATGTTATTAAAAACTCACAATAGATGAACAGTGCTCTACCATACTGACTTAATGAAACTTGGGACTAAAGCTTGGAGGAAACACACTCATCTTCCTCCTCATAACAGTCATGCTTAAGCACTGCGGGAGAGATCTACTGTCTTCCACACACACACACACACACACACACACACACACACACACACACACAGCAAGACAAATCATGGACACGCATACAACACACACAAAGCAAATTTATGATTGCAGGCACACACACAAAAAAACACACACTTTAGTAGCAATCCCAGCTCATTAGAGCTTTCCTCTCTCTTAGCCCTGCAGGTTAAAAACACTTCATATTAGCCACGCTTCAAACAGCCATGCTGGAGAAAGATAGGGGAGAAAACTTACAGATTTCCATTATTCATGTTTTCATGCATGCTGCATTTTGCACATCCAGCATATTGCGCAGATAGAGAAGATACAGTACATTGTGTGTTCTTTAAACATACACATGGGTTTAGATAAAAGAGGAAAGGCACGAGGAGCCACTGACATTATGTGTATATAAGGTATCTGACAGGAAATATAAAAGGAAAGCCCAATTAGATATCCGTGCTGCTTCGGGGTATGGACCGGCACCGGAGTGTGTACAGATGTGCATGTTGTTTAGAGTGTGTATGCACATACATGCAAGTGAGCCTATTAGAGAGTGTGTCGGGGGGTAAAGCAAAGAAAGAGAATGAAGAGATTACAAAGATGATGTAAAGACGCGAGGGGCAAAACAGAAGAGATGCTATATTTACACTGTACTGCACGCAAGTGCTGCTAGCCAGGCAGAAGACTGAGCTTTGAATCTGAGCTATAAATAAACCCACTACTGTACTGTACTGTAGCCTGCTTATGGCAGTTGTGAGCAAAATGAATAGGCTTGACCAGGCAAGACAAATAGGGCTGTCAAATGAGAAAGGGGAGAAGACCCTTGACTGCAGGTTCTTAGAGCTACAGATCCTCAAGGGGGAGGAAACCCCAGGAATATCCCTCCATGTTACTGTACGTTTGTGTAAAGAAAGTCCCTCTGATCCCCCATGAAAAATAGAGTCATTCATCACTCTGTGTGGATTTCAAAGCATGTAAGAGGTGAGTGAACTTAAAACCCGCACTGAGCTGTTCAGCCTATGTGGGATCAGTGACAAAGCACGGAGAATTGTTGTTGTAATCAATTACCCTCAGTTTAGATATCAAAATGAAATCCATCACCACGCTGACACTGACACCAATCAAAGGAAAAAAAAAAAAAAAACATTTAAGAAATCCCACCATCTATTGTCGACCTTCACTACTAACCGCAGCTGTGTTGCTCTCCTCCGATGTGAAAGATGTGCAAAGCTTACAACAATATAAGCCGCGTGACAGTTTAAGCCTGTAGAATGAAGTCATATCTCAGCTGTGTGAAAGGGAGCTGTGAGTAAGTGTGTTGTCAACAGCTTCATTAAAAGAGAGCGGGACATTGCGACCTCCACTAACCCACAAGCCTGGTCCATTATTACCAAAACCCTGCCTCAAATTGCTCTAAATGCATGAGCACAACCTTACAGATTCCACCTGACAATCAAGACAGAACGAGCCTTTTTCTTCCTTGTTTATTATTGTTTTTTCTCCTCAATGCATCTGCACAATTCGCTCCCCTCTTCCACCTCTTCTAATCAACTCTGCTTTGCTCCCTCCCTCTTCTTGTCTCTATCCACCCTTCTCCCGTCATCTCATCTCTTCAAGCTATTCTCTCTCTAGCTCTCTCTTTCATTCTAAACCATAACCCTTAATCTCACCAAGAGCCAAATCAGCAGATTAGATAGAGAGCGACTCTCGCTCAGACTTTGCCGAGCAGTTTAATGATCCGTTCAGAGAAAGTTAGAAGCAGATTAAATCCAAGAAATCTCTTTTTCTCCTCCCTTTTCAATCCTGGCACAGGAGCGCAGACGTGCAACAAGCGACAACAAATCTTCCTCAGTGCCTGCTAGCTGATTAAAATTTCACCATGTTAAATATTTTGGATATAGTATGATTTTTCAGTGTATAAACAAACACTTTAATCTTTAATCCTGACTTATTATACTCCATTTGTTGACTCCAGAATTTAGAATGTATTTGCTGTAAATGTACTAAGAATATTTTAGTAATTATTCACCTAATATTGTGATTGAAAATATTCTATTGTGTGTTTAGGCAACCTCAGCAAACAGGCTTTTGCTGGTTGTATTTTTATGTGTGCTGAGACTAAACTAAAAATGCAAAAATGTTAGTTTTGCATGTGGCATTTGTCCCTTTGCTTGAATAAACAATGCTTTCCATACACATAAATAATGCACGGTTTACAGAAATTCCTCACAGTCCACTTTTTCCCCACATGCAAACTTATACTGGAAAACCTATTAATGCTGTCACCCCCTCCAGCTGTGACGTGTGAATAAAAGCAGCATTACCTTAAAGGCATTGATTTTGTGGGTGTGTTAATCAATAGCATAAAAAGTCTAATGCAAAGTGGAGTGAGAGAGACACAAATATTTACAAAGCGACACCCCGGAGAGTGGTGGCTGCCTGCCACCATGATGAAAAGGGTTGCTTCCACTCGTGGGTTAATCAATCTGTTATACAATAATCAACGGACATGACAGCACCAGGGTCCCTGGCTTAAACACAGGCGTCCTTGGGCGCATAATGATGATGCGTGACAGAATATTTCCTCCAGGCTGCCGTACACCGCGTGCAGTAGACATCCATCATAACCAAGCAGAGGGTTGAGGTGGTGGAAACGAGGGGGAAGGAGTGATGGGGAGGAAGAAATTAAAGAGGGAACGAGGGGATGTTGTAATACAAGTGTGGGGGTGCTGTATTGCTGGTTGCCTTGAGGATCAAACGGCAGGCGTGAAGGGTGATGGGGGAAACGGTGGTCTTCAAAGAAATGTAGGGCTATATGGCAAGTCTGGAAAAAAAAGGCATGTGTTTCTATGGGAACCTTGTCTGTGGCAATGTACTGTATGTTAGTGCAACTGCCGATCACGCTGACATAGTTGTACGGTACATTCAAGAGACTATACATACAGCCAGGCACACTCTAGAGTTTGAATAATAGCTCCCTAATATCCCCTATATTTTTATTTTCCTAATCCCACATAGTCTCTCTACTGATATATCTTGCTACTGTTTATATTTATGATACATTTTCACATAATTGATTGAATCTGAAATGCAGAGATAATTCATTTACATACCGAGTGTATTCATCCTTTTTTGTGACACGCTGAGTTTAGATGCATCTGGTTTCCTTTGATCGTACTTGATGTGTCTCTTGATCTAGATGAAACTGGACATCATTTAGAAAAGCACACACCTGTCAAAATGGTCCCACCATTCACACTGAATTTCAAAGCGGAAAACCCTTTTTTTTCCCCCACCGTCAGTACATATTTCTAATATGTATGCCAAATGTAGGCTAAATCACACATACAGACTTGTAAATCAAAAACTTGAAAGGATAACGCTGGTGTTTTTCTATATTTTTCCTCACTGTAAACAAATCCTATGAAAAAACCACGACGAAAGCAAAACCAAAAAATGCATTAGTGTCTCTAAATGTTTTCCAACTTCCCCAGTCTGTCTGTGGCTATCAGCCTCAAGCCAATTAATTCCTATCTTTCAAAAATGGCTCACAAATATAGTTTCATTTTAAAAAAGACTAATTCCTAAACCAGCTGGGCATTGTTGCTTTTGGCCAATGTTACTTAAATGATAAGCAACTATGTTCAGATGTGGATTAATACACGAATGGTCAATCTTTATGGCTCCAGGATTGTATAAGCTGAACTGACTCAAAATAAACTGGGATACCCATGTTCATCATACTGAAATAACATGCCATTCAGTGCAATAGTGTGGTTTAGTACAAGGAAATTCTCTAGTATACAAACACAAAAATTGAACACTGGCTTGAATGCAAAAACTACATACCGCTTATCAACTGGCTTTGTGAATGTTTTCTAGCAGCAGTTTCTGGGAGAGAACTGAGTCAGGACTGTGTCTAGGTTGAGAGAATGATGGATGAAGCTAAATGCAAAACGCGTCCTTGAACGAAACCTGTCCAGGCGCTCATATCACCTCAGACTGGTGATTCATTTTCAGCATTACAGTGACCTACTGTACATAACCAAAACAACTTCAGGAGTATCTTCAGGACAAGTCTGATAATGTCCAACTGAACATAAGTGGAGGTACTTGCAGATCACAGTTCTCAAAAGGCCTCTTATTCAATCTGACGCAGCCTGAAAGGGTGTGAAGTGAAAGAATCCATAAGTACAGATCCGGTTGTAACCTTGTAGATGCCTATGCCAACACAAACCTAAAATCTGTGTTCACATGAATGAAATCTTTCAATTAAAGAAATTCAATGCTTTGTTTTTAACACATTTGAAGAAAATACATTTGCCGTTGTCACTGTGGGTCATTGTATACATATATACTCAGCATGTATGTATCTCTTCCCCTCTTTATCTCTCCGTGGCACACAAACTACTGTGTAGTGTGCTACTACTCTGATTGTTAGTGGCAGATCTATCTCTCTGCGTTTTATTTTTTCCCTTTGATAAAGCCTGGGGAAGCAGCGCCAGCTCCACAGCCATCCTGCTCACCAAGCCCCTACGCCCACAGTTCCCGGTGGGTGGTGTTTTCCTCGCCCGCCTGCCGTTCGCCCGCTGCCGTGCCAAGCGCGACATGTGACAGTAACAGCACATGGCCTCCTAGCACTCCCCCCCCCCCCCTCCACCCCCACCCTATACCACTGCAGGCTTGTTTCCCCCGACTGTCTGAGAACACCCCGCAACAAGCTTGGCACACTTGTCATGTTCCTTCTCGCTCTCCCAGCCAGCAACCCCCAAATGACTATCTCGGAGGCACGCACATGCACACGACCACACATACGATACGCACAGACGCATATCAGTGCAATTAAACTCACATAATGACACACACAGGGATGCGGAAATGTAGATACATGAATATAAAGCCACGTGCCTGAGGAGCGTAAGCTAGGTCTGTGCAGATCAAACCGTTCACAGATGAATAGATGTTGTGCTTCTGTCTGAGTTTCATTGCACACAGCTTCTTCTAGCGCCACTTTCACGTACGTCATTAGAAGGGAGAAAACATGCCAGGTTGCGTTCGTACCAGTCACATCCAACCGTCGCTCAAATCTAGCTGAGCTTCCCTCCTCCTCCTCCTCCTCCTCCTCCTCCTCCTCCTACCTCCAAAATCCTCTTTTCTCTACACTTTCTCACATCGAATCTTTTCCTCTCTCCTCTCCTGTGCTTTTTCTGGTTATTGCTCAACCACATTGTTCCAGCCCTCCTGTCTCACTTCAGCCATTATTCAGCCTTTTAATTATTTAGGTGTGTTCCCATAAAGAACATGTCAGATGTCTTTGACTACTGTAAATTTACACACATAACAAATATGTACGTATATCATTAATAAATTCTTCACATGTCCATAGGAGTGAAAAACAATCCAGGGACCTTTTTTGATACACACTTCCGTTGGAACATGTGGGTTATGATGTGAGGGATGGAGTCTATGTGTAAATAAAACATAATTTCCTTAGTGAGTTGAGTGGGATCTAAGCATTGAAGACATTCAGTCTCCAGTGTCTAACCAGCTGTGTTAATATTTCAATTACCCTCATGAATAAATGAATTAAATAGGCGCTAACATTATTCTTGGTCTGTCTTTGTTGTGGTGGGAGGAAGCTGTGACATGCAACAAGACATTTCTGCCATCTTTTCTAGTACGTTCAGAACAGGAGAGCCACAGTTCCACTGTGATTTGGGGGATACGGATGGGAAATTTCTCTCTAGATCAATATTTTTGTCACTTTGTATTATTAGAAAACAAATTTAGATTTGTGGAGCTGTAAACTCCTACAAAAACCTTGATGCAACAGATGAAAAATTGTCTTTTCTGAAGCAATGATCACCAAAATATTATGTATAACTGATTCTTTATCGCCTACGTCAACATTTTTTTGCACTACCAAGGGTCATAGCTGAGCTCAGGCAAACTGTGACTGATCAATAGAGTTCAATCAATAAAAAAATGTATTAAAAAACACAGAATTTAGTCAATAGATTTGTATATAAAGCTGTGGCAAGCATAGCTTTCACATAGCAGGATCAGGACAGTTTTACTGGATTCTGACTTGATTTAAAACGAGGAGGATCTTGATGACAGGACGGTAACATCATTTCCTTAAAAAGTTTCCTCAAAACACTCAAATCTTAAAGCATCTCTAGTAGATTTTAGGAAAAGATGTATTACAATATAACATCCAGTGTTTTTCTGCTAAAAATAGTACAACTAGCTGATCAACGCAATGATGCCATGTTACACTCAGTGCAATAATATTATTTTTGACAGTCCTGTCTTTGTTAGCCTCCTCTCCAGGATTCCTCATTCTCCCTTTTCTTCTTCTAGTATTTCTCCTTCTCTCAGTTTTGCCTCCATAAATTGTAGCTTGCGACGCTTTTTCAATCTGTCACAGCTTATTCTATGTAGCGTCAGAGACTAACAGACCTTCCTTTTTCAGACGTAGCTGACATTTACATTTGCCCTCTCTCAAAGAAAGAAGAATGGTCATGACCCCGCGGTCCCCTCGCCATCGTTGTCACACATTCTGCCTTGAGGAACAACCGAGCTAACACTGAATCCCCCATCGATGCAATCCCACTGACAGTGTGAGTGGAGGAAATGAACGTGGAGATACAATCAGTTCAATACAGAAACATTTTCTCCATAGCATTTCTTTAATTGAATTTATTGAATACACAGTCTTTACTGCTTTCTTTATTGATTATGAGTGCCACTGCCAGGGTGTAAACACACAAAATAAATGATTAAATGAATGATTAAAATGAAGTCCTGCTGCTAATTGTTTCACCCCACGGAAATAAAAAAAAAACAATTCTGTCAGCTTTGCATCCCCATTGGTCTTTGTTATTTGTTCACTTTGAGAAAATAGCTAAAATTGAAACATATAAAATCACAACATTTTGCCAGCAGAAATCTCCCCTAAATTGCAAATTGCTAGTGGGACTGAAATAGAATAGAATAACAGGAAAAGCCACTGAAAGAAGCTAAATAATTGCATGCTTTAAGAGAAACACAGAACAAGAAGATAGGATGCTGCACACAATAAGATATGGAAGACCCCCTCCTGAAAATGTGATTCCAGTGAGCTGAAGAAACCGGCATGAAGGCCTTCTAGAAATCAATAGAAGCTCCCCTGTGTGTGGGAGCAAGTCAACAGTGCAGAGAGCAGCACAGAGTCGGGGTATACAGATAATATTTATGTAGAGGGAGACTGCCAATAACCACCAGGGACCATGTATAATTCTGATTCATACATCTTAAAAGCAGTGATCTAGTAAATATGAAGCATGTATATTTATTAAAGAAGAATAAATCCAGCAACAGGTCAACATTAGAGAATTGTTTAGTATGCCACCTTTAATTATTCATACACACAACCCCAGGATTGTGTGTCTTATTTGTTCTTAAGTTCAAAAGATATCTCTAAGCGTACAAAAAACACACATTCATCTATTCATGTCTGCATACCTTAGTATGTGGACTGAGTGTGAGGTTCTGTGATCACAGCAGCAGCGTCACATGGGACAGATCATGTGCATCCACGTCATTAGTTGTGTTTACGTTAATCCAGTCAAGAACATCCGCGATGGATGTCCTCAGTACGCACAATTAGCAAGTTTACCAACCTCATGAATTAATGCACAACATGTGCACAGTGCCAACTCTAATTGATGTCCCCTTTCCACACAATTTACATACATTAGAAGGCGCAGCATAGCCAAAAGACCCCTTACGCATTCGTCTGCCGAGGCCGAAAGGTGGGAACACAATTACACAAACACACGCCATGTAAAAATACATTTTAGCCTCACTTCTGTTTTTCTTTTCTATTTTTTTTCCTAATGGCTATGCTAATTGCTAATGTTCCACTGGAAGACTAATAAGGGTAGTAATTAGTGTCACATGGACTGTAGCTCAACATGGACAAGAGTTAAAGAGCCTGTAAAATGAAACTAAAATCTCTGTCAGGAAGCCGACATTTAACATTTGCATTGTTAGCTTAACACAAACAAACGTTACACTCTTAAAAACTACTGCAACGCCAAAAACATCACAGTTTGATCTTTGTCCTTTCTGTCAGATCGAAAACGGCTGGCTTGACACTATGCTGGCCAATAGATGACTTGTTTACAATTACATGAGCATAGGGTTGTGAAAGCTCTGTCTATGTGAATATAAATGTTGATATGAATACGCCTTAGGAGTAATGTCCTCCATCCGTCCAGATGGCCCTTGGAATTATCTGCTTTACATGGGATAATGAAATCTCACTCACTATCCAACTGCTTTCTATTGAATTAACGTGATAGGCATCCTTCCTTCTCACAGCTTGTGGTGTCATCAGCCCAACCAGCGCTCCCCGTTCATTGGGCACATCAATCACAGACAACTGAGGTAATAAAAGCTTACGAATGCCCAATAACCATCACGGTACGAAAAGCAGGAATGATACATGGCAGGGGTGTTCTTGCCATACTGTAAAATGGGGGTCTCCGTCTAAACACAGGCTGCCATTTTAGAGATAAACTGCCTGTCACTCTTGTCGAAGCAACAGCTCAATATACTGTATACATCACCTTGGTGATTTAATTGCTTTATCTATCTTGTATAGTGTGTTGAAGTGGTTGAATATGGCTGGAGACGTTCAGTCCCCAGATGGTCTTTTACCTTGGAATTTCAAACATAATGAAAGGGTTTAATAAAAGATGGCCGGCAGAGGAAGGGACGGCCAGTATCTCTTGGCAGGAGTGGTGAAAAACCCAGGAGTGCACTCCTCAAGCATCCCATTGTGGCAATGAAATGTCACATTACAGAAAAGGTGTGAGGCCAAAGAAATAAAGTGAAAAGACTACTTAAAATAGGATTTAACTGATGGTATGTAAGTGATAGAATTCAGGTGCAGTTGGATCCATATTGTCGACGAACTGCCCCCATTTTTAAAAAGCAGGAAAAGGGTGCCTTCAATTGTTCTTGGATGTTCCCCAAAAGAAAAAGAATAAAACAGGCGTTCTGCCATCACCCTGTTTTTATCCATGAAATCAATACACAGTTGGGCTACATGAACAGAGGAACTGCTTTCTGGCAGAGACTGTTGTACATTTGGACGGAGGCTAGAAATCAGCATTGAAGTAAGAGCATCTGATCATGTAAATGGTGTTATCACCAGATAAGACTGTGTGAGATAAGGATTATTAGATTATATATATTTATTTTATTAAATATATTTCCTCATTCTCTATTCAACATGTCAATTACAATCAAAGATTTCTAGTTTTCACATTTTTAGAATTCTTTAGGAGTTAATACAAAAGAGATGGATGTTAATGGGTTGCAATATTTTGATGTTTACAAATCAGACAAAACAAACTCAACTTTATATATCTCCAACATTTTGCACTTGAAATGAAGCAACCTAATTGAAAGAAAATTCAAAACACAATGGGTTTTTTAAAACCAAGCTTGTTGTTTCTAAGCTAAGCTAACATATGTGATCATTCACAAATGTTTGCTACCAAATTGCTAATAACTGTGTCTACCCCAAAAGGCTTTCACATGCCTATACAACTGTCATAAGTATGAAGGTTTCTATTCAATTGTTTGGATGAGAAAGACAACATGGCACAGAGAATATTTCATGATCACACTGATTCTCTTGAAATGTTCAGATTGCCACCCACAGCATGCATTTGGGTGGTCTGTTTGCATCTTGGCATTGTAATTTATTTGTGACACATGTCAAAAGAGTGAATATATTGCAAATATCAGTTCCCATGCTGCAAATTTGATGAAATGAGCCCAAGAGCCCCAGCTGACAGTGTTTTAATGACATGGCTCCAGACTGCTGATGTGAAGGCCAAGTGAAAATAAAGAAATCCAGCTTTACCACCATTTGTTACTGGAGCATACAGGGAAGCTGGAAAAAGAAAATGAGTGGAGCTCTTAAGCCTGGATTAGCTTTCGAGTGATATTCGCCTGCATCTATTGTTCTATTTATCTATCCATCTGTTGACACACCAACAACTGGACATCTTTGCTCTTTTTTAGCCAAATCATGAAGATTTGGTCAAAAGTACGTCCAAGTATTTGGTGTGAGCCACTAAAATTCATCTGTGGTTTTCAGCTTTCTTACTTGAAATCACTTTCAACCATTCTAGTGCATTTTTTAGTTTAACACCAAATCACACATTCTGTAAACCAGAATAGGCCTGATGTTGTTTCTTGCCTGGTCATCAGATCAGCAGCCTCTTGTTTGTTGTCCAACTGGCACCGTACCAAACCTTTTGGGATTAACCATGACAGATAAAGGTCCTTTGGGGAAAACTAGACCCTGTTTATGAGTGTGTTTCTATGTACACATGTGTTTACATGTGTATGTGTGCGCTGGTGCATGGCAGGAAATGGACTAGTAAAAGGAGACAACATGCCAACTCATAAGTGTACGCTCTCCTCTCCATAAAGAAGACAATAAAAGGCTCCTGCCTTACAGTACCAGTTCATTAGTCAGACAGACAGCCGCAGGTCTCTCCAATCAGGACCCAACCCCATCTATCAGCTGCAGTCTGAGGTAATGCTAAGTACTCTATACAGCCACAATTCCTGCTCTATAGACTGTAACACGGTTTGTTTAGAGGTATACTGACCAAAGAGAAATGACCTCAGTACAACATGTAGAGCAGCTGAGAACATTGATGGTGTAGTTACTGTTGTATGTGATGGTTTAAGTGGTGGTGTGTGGATGTCTATGTGATTGTACTGTGTATGTGTGGGGCTGTGGGTTGAAGTGTGTTTGCCAAATGGAGTTGGGACTGCTCAAAACAAAATCTAACCCAACAAAACACAATTCCAATGATACAACACGGAAAAGCCAAATTTAATCTTTTTTGCTATGCATTTATCCAACTATCCATCCACAAAACACACACACACACACACACACACACACACACACACACACACACACACATAGATTAGGTCTGAGCCACGGCAGATAGAGTTTGGTTGCAAATGATCTCTTATCATCATTGCACAGTCTTTTGTGATTGCATGTGGTATGATTGCCTGCTTTGGATGGGCATGACAGATGTGTATACCACTGTTATCATGCATGGGCACTTAGGGAGTATGGCAGGGAGTGTGGGTGTATGTGTGTGCAGGTTACATCTGTGATTCTACTGTCTGTTGTTATCGCTCTTGGCACACAATGGGCTCACCAACTGCTTTCCGTTAACAGGACCCAGCAATCACGGATGGGGAAGTGGTAGCCACTATGAGCAGGCAGCAAATGAACAAAGGTCTGATGTATATCAGTGGCTGCTGGAGCAGAGAGCAGTGTGCCACATGAATGCATGCTGGGGCCCACATACCAGCAACAAATCACAATAGTTACACTTTCAGACAATTCTTGTACAATACAGTGCTCTCTTGGTCAGTTAAAGCAGGAAAATACTGGAAAACACAGAGAAGATTACGATGTCTGACGACCGCAAAATCTAAATGGCACACCCCGGATGAGGAAAAGTAAAATGTGAACTGACAGTTTGTTTCCTCACAGCTGGATGAGCACAAAAGCAGGAGATATTGCTCAAGGAAGCTTTAATGTATTAAATCCAACAGTCTATTTCTGTAAAATAATAACTGTGAAGGCTGTGCTTCCGACAGGTGCTCCATGAAGGTCCTTATCTGTGTGATTGAAACCGTGTAATAGCTCCTTCAGTTGAGCATCTCTTTCTAGAGAAAGAGAGAAACTACGCTGACAAATATCCCAAAAAGCAAACCTGCGCATGTGACAAAAGGTAGAGTCCATGAATGTGGAGGTGTGCAACAGATGGAACTGTTTCCATTGTCTCCAGTTGTTTGGTACAAATATACACAGACGCTAATCATGCCAATATATTCAAGATAAAATATATGTATCCAAAAAAATCTTAAGTGCATTCACTGCTGTGTAAATATTGGATTTTGTGTAAAATGAAAAGTCTTACTTTTGATGAGGAAATTAAGAATTTAAGACGATGCTATTACAATTAAAGGTTCTGCGACGGTTCAGTTTTAACGGTGGAAAAGCCTCCATTATGGGGTCCACTGCAGAGTGTGCTGCTGCAACATGTCTCCTTGTGGGAGAGTGGCTGAGGTTGTTGGTGAATGACAATTACTCTTTCTCATGTGTCAAGATGGGATCATATGCCAATTTTGAGCATATATGTATATTATATTAGCTTAGAAAACAACCGAGATTCAATATTACTGTGTGCAAATGGGCTACATTACAATATAATTTGAGCACAGAAAAGGATTTTGACCAAATTGGCCTCCTGCAGTTCTTTGGGGAATGACCTTGACTGGTAAAGTGCAGTTGTTAGCAACAGGATATATACATGTTGGTCACAATCTGTTTTTATGTTGTGGGTAAAAAGATAGCTGTGCAGTTTAAACTAGATGAAATAAGTGATTTCCCCTGGGCAAATACACAAGAAAAGTGATCATTATGTTAAAAAGTTACTTTTTTCCAAAGCAAGCTCAGGTAAGGCAGCATCCTGGTGCCCTCTGTTGACCAATCACAATGTGTGTGCATGTGTGTTTACATGCGGCAACGACTGTGTGTGTGTTTGTGTGTTTATGTGTGAGAGAAAGAGAGATCGCTGAAAAAAAAAAGTATGTGCAGGTGTAGGTGCATGTCATGGTGATAAAGATAGAGACGAAGCAAGAAAGACCATTATTCTTCTGTGTCACCTGCCTGAGTCCGCTCATCCCAGCTGTGGCCATGACAACCAACCTGCCCTCTGGGAACAAGTGTTAAGTGCCATTGACCCCTGGGAACACATGCTACAATCATACACAATGCATGCTACCAGAATCCCACACATGCACAGACACACACACAGTCACCGGCCCTCAGAGTCACTGCATGTGTGGACACATGCGAGCACAGCACAAAGTCACTTTCTCTTTATAAGTAAGCACACTCATGCACGCTCCGTACACGTGTGCCCGCGTGCGCTGACACATCTCTTCCCAAGAAGCAGACAACGCTGGGCTCCTCTTTTTTTTTTTTTTTTGGCCAAGAATTACACGAGCTTTAATGTAATTACAGGACTGACAAGGACAGACTCTCTCTGCTTATTGCTCTGTGCTGGGCCCCCTTGAGAGCAACAGACAGGAACATGCACACGGTATTTGTCCAATCTCTAATGACAACGGCACACCCTTTCCACGGTAATCCTTTCATTTCTGTCCACTCACGGGAGAGGGACAAGGGGAGGCAGAGAGGTGACTGTGGTGTCTGTGAGCGTGTTCGTGTGTGTGTGTGTGTGTGTGTGAGAGGGGGGAGGGAGGGAGGGGGGAGTGGAGAGAGAAATGAGAAGTGAAAGGAGTAGACAGTGATGGAGTGAGAGGGGAGGGTAAAATTTTAAGGATTAAGGCATAATAATGGCTGACGAAGGCGATATTGAGTAGAAAACAAATTATCCTTTAAAAAGGTCATCTGGGGTAATAGAAACATGCTTGGTTTAAAGGTGAAAGGTCAATAAAATCAGAGAAGGAGCAATATTTAACATTTGAATCCCATCGCACAGATACAACCTCTCTCTCTCTCCCTACGCCTGTGTGTCTCTCTCTCACACACACACACGTATACACAGCCATTTAGTGATGGAAATTCTCCAGACGTTGAACAGCAGGGCACCTCTCTCGGGGTTGGTAACCATAAGCACACAAACAAATATTCTCCTGGATCTTGTCTGTAGAAAATTTACTTCAGTAAACAGACTACAACATCATGAATATCATTCTGAAACCCTTTACCGACCAAAACAAAAAAAAAAATTCTGAGAGTCATAATGCTCTCAACACATTTGGGAGTTGCAAAGAGTGATTTTTGAGTAGTTTGCAGTGAAACAAGCTATAGCGGCGGATAAACATCCACTGTGTTAATTGTCTGTGCAAATGGCTTGGCTATGGATCAATGGCAGCTTTATAGATGCACCAGCAGAAGCAGTCAGACACACTGACTTAGCGTTGCACTCAACATGGCAGCAGCCATCTTGTCAGTATTTTCGGCAGCACTGAATAAAGATGGGAGATTTTCATCCTCATCCCAGTTCTCGTCTACTCCTCCTTTAAAGTGGCATTTTCACTGTTTTTTCTACTCTTTTATCTGCCTCGCTTTCAATCTCTCCACTCTGCACCTCCCCTATCTCGTCCTCCCAAAGTCCCCATGTTCTTCCATCTCTCTGTGCCTCCCCCACCTCTTCATCTATCCTCCCACCCTGTTTTCTATCTCCTGGGTGGTTTCCCAGTGAGTGTCTCTCCCTCAGCACCACAGTACAGCCATGTGAATCGGAGAATAACTGTATGTTTAATGTTAATGGCAGCCAGCTGCCTGGTTCACCACCTTTTTGGAGTCATTGTGCATCTCAATGACAGCAGAGTCGTAGGGAAAAGAAAGAAAAAGATGAAGAGGGGGCATGCCAACAGATGTCTCATCATAGCATCTGTTGAGAAAACACAATAGGATGGCGCAAAGAAAGGAAGATTAAAATTTGACAATGACAAATTCATTTGAAACCTAATTGATTATCACAAACTGAATTCATTAAAGCTTTTACTACATGAGCATGGCGCCTGGTTGCAATTAAGATGCAATGAATTCAGGGCAACATATGTGGAGTTTTAGATACTGTATTAATTTTTTTTCAAGTGAGGCTCTCATCAAAGTATAGCGGGAAACTTATTAGTGCTATTTCTCTCATTTTGCAGGAGAGGTTGTACTTTTCTTGGCACCATCTAAGATATCTGCATTTAAGTGATAGTCCTTACCACAGTACACTGACCACACCATGAATGAGTCTGTGCTGACAATAAGGCACTTTGCTGTATATCGTTTACTTCAATGACCTAACAACAAGCTGAATTATATTCCTGAAGCAGAGTTAGCAGTGCAGAAAAAAAAAACACGTCGACAGGCAAAAAGATGTGCAGTAATGTCAGTGAGGCCCTTAACAGCACCATTTTGCTGTGTTGAATTTCAGCAGAAGGCTCCGGTGATATTGCCCAATTCTTACAGTAACAACATCAGTGAGGGGTGATTGGGTCCATCTCAAAGAATCACATTCACCAGTCACCGAGTACCTCCACCCACACATCCAGCATACAGACTATTTCCAACCTCCAGCGGCACCCGTGCACAAATGCACACCTTGACTGCTTTGCAAGCAACCCACAAGACTTGTTTAAGGTGCTTTTGAAATTGAATTCACCCTCTGCCTCTCTCATGCGATTAGCCCTTGACTTGGTCAGCACATTATTGCCTGCAGGGCAACTGCACAGACAAGAGATAATGCCAAACACTCTGTCTTGTTCTATCAAATTAGCGACATTCTCGCACAAACAATGAGATTCTGTCAAACATGCTGTAATCTACTCCAGGCAAATGCAAAATGCTCTGTGGAGAAAGCCAGGAGGCTAATTTGGTTTTGTCACACTTGAACTGACCCATTGAATTTTTGTGCTCTGAATACCCATATTATATCAAATAAAATATTGTGTATTAACATGCGCCAAAAGATGTTGCCCTGTGGTTATTGTGAAGTAATGTGCCAGAGAAGAAGAGCAGTCAAACTTGATTTACATCTCTTTTTAAGCCTAAGGGCAAACCTCGGGGATGAACAGCAAAGAATGGTCAAAAGGTCAGGTCTGTTGTGACTAAGAAGCGTTGGTGGTCATCAGACAGACACAACTAGTCTTAAGTCCGACATTAGCAAGAAGGCACAAAGCCAGGAGGTCAGCTGGGTCTCCCTCTCTGTATTTCATTCAAAAATGACTTTAAAATCTGTGATCAAATCAGAGCAAAGAGTAATGAAAGGCGACACAATTGAACATAGAATGAAAGAGATGTGTAAGGAAAGAAAAAAACACAAAATGTTATTAATGAAAACTGTTTTAGTATGGTAGAGGTTTTGATTACTCCTCATAGTGAGAGGATTATGATGAAGATAATAATTTTGTACAAAGCACTCTGATGATACTGTGATGCCATTTTTTATTAGAACTGAACAACACTTCACATCTAACTGCTCAACTGACCACATTGTCCTGACCTCAGGCAGTGCTGCAGGGGTGCCAACTGAAAGCAGCCATTTGGGAGTGTATGTTCTCAGTGTGTGTGTGTGTGTGTGTGTGTGTGTGTGTGTGTGTGTGTGTGCAGTATTATGTTCGTATGAAAGTGCACAGTGTGTGTATTGGTCTGTACATTTATCTGATATATTATGTGCGCTCTATGTGTGTCACAATTTCTATTATGAAGCCAGCTTCGGGGCACATAATAGCCTCTTTTATCAAGAAAGTTCATGTTTCAGGCTGTATTGCTTGAGCCCTCCAGGCCACTGAGAGGCCTGACTGAGACAAAAGGTCAGCAATTAGTGCTCAGACTTTATATCTTTATTAAACGGTGGCCCATGTTTCTCCAATTTTGCATGAAACAGAATGAAAGAAACATTAAAATGATATAAACGCAATCCTCTCATGAACCTATAAATGATATCACTGATATAACAACATAAAATCTTGGGAGCCTTTAACTGATCTGATGCGCATACCTCACTGCATGCAGTAATTGCTTTTTTTTTTTTTTTTTTTTCTCACATGGCCATTAAACTATGTAGCCTCAGAGAAACAAGGCAAATGGCATTACATTATGATCCAATGAGAATTAAGAGGCTGGCCATTTCCTCTTCCTGCACAGAAGATTATATAATCCTATTTCGGGATCTCCATCTCATAGCCCTACAC
This sequence comes from Thunnus albacares, assembly GCF_914725855.1. Taxonomy (NCBI): domain Eukaryota; kingdom Metazoa; phylum Chordata; class Actinopteri; order Scombriformes; family Scombridae; genus Thunnus; species Thunnus albacares. The sequence goes on from NC_058124.1 coordinate 12,715,043, forward strand.
ATCTCTTTTCTCTCTCTCGCCTCTCTCTCTGATTCTCCCCTGAGATCCTGTTCGTTCTATGAGAAGGGCCGTTGCACATTGATCCCCACTATCTGTGTCGGGTCAGTGGATACAGCCACACTCAGCACTTTCTGTATGGTTAGAGAGTACCCAGGCTGTCACAGGCTGCTTTTCCCCTACTATCCCTGCATATTCATTCTCTCCTAGGAACAGTGACGAGCGATCTTTTTCGACCCCCCCCCCCCCCTCCCCTTGGGTCACCGCTACAGTGCTGAATGGATGCCAGATATTTAGATAATATGCGGTGTACAATATGAGACCCTGACATACAAGATGTCCAAAGGCATTGGTTCATTTGGCCCATATCAGATGGTTTTACATAAAGGCTCAAAGGTGAGTTACAGTGTGAATCGGTAATATTATTAAAAGCTACTCTGGGGGTGCTTTTTCTGAATAAATATATAAATGACTTACACTATAAACAAATGACACTTTCCTGAAAAAAAATCCTCAAAGCTAAAAAGACCAACAGCACTGAACCGGCTCGCTTTTGACTTAAGACCTATGCTTAGCAGCACCCTGACCTCCATTATGGTAATGCCTTTTCACTGAAAACCTAACTTCTTCTGACAAAATGACAGAGTGCCTTACATACGCTCAGGGGGGTGTTCTTCCTCCTGTGAACAAGTGTACTGTATGGTGGTTTCAGGCTCGCCAACATGTGCACAAATGTGACATGTTGCATCTAGTCCTCAGAGGAGAGAAGGGCAAGCAGCTTATATATCTATGTGCAGAATCTCTTGAACACAGGTCATTGTTAACATAGTCTCAGGAGACTCATAGTTTAGCATGGATGGACGGTCATATACTATAAATACCCATCTGCATACTGTATCTGTGCATGGGCAAGATCTGTATCTCCCAACTGTAGACTCTGTGTCTTTGCGGTTGTATTGATTTTTGCCTTTTAAAAATACATGTGTTCACTCTTCTGACTGCCGGAATACAGGAAACATGATAACAAGGAAGCACATGCCCTTAAGACTACAATAATTAAATTGAAGATTTTTTTCCCAGAAGTGAGAGATTGCTCTTGTTAGTGATGACAGAAGAGAAGATTCCAAGAGGTGATACCAAACTGCTTGTTGCAACAGATGCGACTATCCACATCTTGTCATCACATATAATTTTCCCATTTCACAACAAAAGCATAGGTGATAGGGTTGTCACTTTTTTTTAAAGTTGAATAACCATTCAAACATGGGAAAATAATTAAAAGACGATCTGTAATAGTCTTACCGAACTCAAAATTCATAGTGTATAAGTGCAACAGGCTATGTAGTCCATCAGGAGGTTGCCATAAACTGTGCTGTCATTCAAATGGAGGAAGCTAGTGAGACATGCTGAACAGATAAATATGACACCAAACCATCTGAGATGTACTGTGTGGAAGATTTCTTTTAGATTTGACACAATAAGTGGAAGAATTGTGGATAAGGTTGAAGCTGTTGATGCACCGCAAATGAGCAAAATTCTTCAACATATTTTCCATTTAAACTATGTGGGTTGTGGTTTAATTAATTCAAACAAATTACGTGTAAGTTTTAATTAGTTCAAACTTGATTTTTTTGAAAAAGTTGTATCAATCTCCTAATTCTTTCTGGAGGCCTAATGAAAGGATTTAGATTTTCTTCTTCTCTCCTCGTTTCCCTCAATCTCTGACATGTCAGGTCTGTTTCACAAATGCAGCTCACTCTTAGTCCCAAGATAAACAGACGCCACCACACAAGACATCCCACCACAGAGTCTAACTTCTACTGGACTATACTAACTGTAAATAGGACTACCATGCTTTAATGGGATCAAGAGTATGTATGAATACACCTCACTGATATCCTAATCCATATTTTCACAAAATTACATTTCTCTAAAATATTTTTTAATTGTAAAATTCTAAAGGGTATGACAGCATCCTTTTCCTGTTGGATGTGGGAGGTTTATGTTTGTAACTATTGTCTGATATGGTTTGCCATAGCATGAATTCAAAACTACAACTCTTCAAAATACATTGTTAACTATTCTGCTAAAAAAGTGATCTTTCCATGAGTGGCTCCTCTCAAGGGCCTGTCACACATCCTATAAGCTGGTGAACTAGCGTAGCTTAGCCTAGAATGCTCTCGCTGCCCAAAGTCTCCCTTCCATCCTCTTCCAGTGCTTCCTGTCCTCTCCAAAGCTTTGATCCTCTAAGCCTGCAGAGTTACAGTATCAGTCCTCGGTTACACTAAAACCCACACTCACACATCTAGAGCTGCAGTGGAGGACCAACTCCAGCTCCAGCACTAAGCCTCCCCAGTTGATATAATCCATCCTGCTTCTTTTCTACCTTGCGATTCTCTGGTTTTTAAAGCAAAGATGTATTCTCATCTGCAACTGCCTCAGCCTGTTACAATGCCTGCGTTGTTGAAATGTCTTAAGAGTCCAGCCCCGGCCTGATCAGACCGGTTTCACACCAGCCCAGACTAGATCCTCATCTCCAGGCATTCCACATCAGGACATCTGCTCCACTTCCAGCAACTGCTTCAATTCTCCAATTCTCTCAGTCTAGCAACACGTCCTCAACTCCCAGGCCTTTTACTGTGGGACACCCCTCTAGTGCCTCACCATCCCCATCATCAGCACCACCACCCAGCTCCACACCACCACCAGGGGATGGACTGGGCCTGCTCAGTCTACCCATGGCTTCACCGACAAGGGATAAAGGGATAAAGAGCCTCTGCTCAGGGACTGATTACTTACATCTGCCAGGCTAAATCCCAGTGCCCACTCATACACACACACACGTACAAACACCACATGAGCACGCACTTGGCCTGCTGCAAGCTGCAACGAATGCACTGATGCATGTATTGTTTTCTGACATAAGCATGTGGTATGTGGGGAAGCTGTGTGCATGCATGTGTGTGTGCGCGCATGTGTGTGTGTGTGTGTGTGTGTGTGTGTGTTCAGCACTTTTATTCATGTGTAAGTGAAAGATTATATGGCAATAAACAGATAATGAACACACATAAGGTAAATTGTTAATAGCACGGCCATCACTTACATCCCATTATTGCTCTTATAAACATGTCAGTGGCTGCAATAGCAATATAGTCAACACTACAGCAATAAGCCTGTCCCGGGCAAAGGTCTTATCCACCTATAAATGCTCATGAGTGTTGAGAAACAACACCTCAGACTACTTAATACGATATGAACAAACAATAGGAGTTTCTCATATCTTAAGATGTTATTGAAATCATGTTTCTCTCGCTAGAGTCTCTGTTTCTTTATTATTCTCTGTAAATATATAATAACTATATTCAGATGCAGTAATATATTGTCATTTGGCGCTCTCGGAGCTCCCATATTGACTTTAACCATGCCTAGCCGTGCCACATGATTTCCAATAGCTTGTAAATACACTCTAAGCTATTGTCAGGGTGTTTTTTTCTTAGTTATTGAACACAAAGCTAACAGGACGTCTCTGGGCAATTCACCTAGTACAGTATAAAGTACATGTCTATAAAAGTCTTCCAATAATAGGACGATTAAAACAGTGTTCTCTCTATATTTCAGCATGTATCTGTGCATTGAGCAAAGTCATGCATTTGCTATTGAGGGGAAAACCGAGGGTTTTAGTGGAGGCATGGGATATTTTTATTTTGACATTTCCAAAAACAGGATCAGAGCTTTGGATTTTCAGATGGCCTGTATACGAAACAAATGTCAAATACCACGGGATAGGCAGTGACACAACGTAATAGTTTAGCCTTTGACCACAAAGTCATCAAACACTGTTCTCACGCGTTCCCATTGATTGCCAGTATTAGAAAGCATCACTATCAGACATTCCCAGCGAGCGGATGTCAGGCTGGCCCACTGACCTCTTGCTTCCAGCTCATCTTTCTCTCCCGGGGAATAGAAGGAGAAAAATCATAACTCTCATAAGAGCATATTAATCCCGTGGTCTGAGCGCAGGCTGCCTGTGAGGGCTTACCTCTGTCAACAGAGATTTGTGTGCTCTTCCAACGTACACACCTGTTCATATATAGTTTGCTGAATAAGTGCCGGACAGGAGAACTAAAAGAAATACTACAATCTAAGACACAGATGATTTACAGTTTTAAGGAGAAAGTTGAATCACATGTAGAAAAAAACGTAAAGCAAATTATAAGTAGAGTAAACTAATATAAGGTCAGATTAGAGCATTGGTCTTTTTGTTAAACTTGTCTGTCAAACCATCACCTTCCTTATGCGTTGGCATGGCAAATGTATGATGCAGCAGCTTTATTTCCCTCAATTGCATTGTGTCATCAAACGCTTGTAAATCACTAAAGCCTAGAAGGCCACTGTAAAAGCACTGATTCAAATAATTCAAGTGTAAACAAATTATAGAGAATACGCCTACATTGTCAGAGATTTAACAATGACTAAACTTCAAGAGGACCTCAACTGGAGTGGTATATTATTGTTGTTATTGTTATCAGATAAACAGATCTTAATTTGCAACTTGAATGCCGTGAGATGCAGCTCCTTTCATGAGTGCAAGGAGTCCGAAGAAATCGTACATCCATTACCGCCATCTTCAGGCACCACGAGAACAAGCCTTTAATAGTTAAAAGATAGAATGATTCGTGACTGAAAATCTTTAAGCCAGCTTAAGTCATAGACACATTTTATAAAGTGACGATGGTACCAAAAAAAAAGACCGAATGGAAATTAAAATCAATTCGTCTGAGGCGATGAATGACATTTGTATCACTCTGTCATTCTGTTTCATCCGGTAATTGCAGTAACCATTAGGACGTTCAATATAGTGTTCCTCTGGAGTGCCGGGGTGATGCAGTGCCATGATGTCAGGTTACATTTAAAATGCACTGTCAACGACAGGCGACAGCTGCGAAACAGACGAAGCTGGGAAACAGGCATTAATGCGAAAAAAAGGCGACAGCAGTTGACTTTTGCGCAATGAAAACACGCTCTCCAGCAACGAGGCTGCGCAGATACCAAACATAACAGAATCCAACGTTTCCCCTTTGACGCACAGTGTGTGTGGAGCGCTGCGGGGCAGTGCGCGCGTCACACACACACACACACGTGCGCAGATATACAAACGCGCACGCGCACACACACACACACACACACACACACACACACACACACACACACACACACACACACACAGGCACACACAAACCATATACAACTGTTTGAAACACGCCAACCAGAAGCAGCAGCAGCAGCTTAGTGGAGGGATTTAGTCTGTATGTTTACCTCGGTGTCATAGATTTTGGTGATGAGTGAGAACGAGTACTTCCTGGACTCCCGTATGTGCTGGATGGCCAGTTGGACCGCGGGCTCGATCCCCTGGCTGATGCTGCTCATCAGGGCCGACTCGTTCATGGGCATAAGAACCATGATGGGCAAATTTTCCCCGTCCCTGGAGAACCAGCTGTTGTCCTGTCCATGTTTGGTGCGGTCGTTGCACACCTTGGCCAGAGCAGGGTGAAATAGCAAAACAGAGAGGAGCAGGCATCCCGTCGGGAGGAACATCTCCCAGCCGCTGCAGTCCCTCCGGGCTGGAGCCATGCTACCGTGCAGGGTGACCAAATGAGATCCCGCCGTGCCCTCACTGTTTGGGCATCGCAAATTCCGGCTCGTCCGGGATGTTCAGACGCCCGCCCGTCAAGAAAATCGTATTTCAGAACAGAGCAGACACGAAAGCCGCAGCAGCCCCTGCAGTGGGCAAAACTCGATGTATGGATTATGATTGCAAACTGAGACAATATTTCTACTCTATAACAGTGCCTGTATAAGAATATTCCAAGGGCGCAGAGATTCGCGTTGCAGAGGAAAAGCTATTGCCTCTCGGTGTCCGTCATCCAAACGATCTCCTGTCAAAACAGCCCCTCTAATGCAAACCCCCCTTTTCACCTTTTAATTTCAACCACTTATCTGAAAAGCACAAGAATGTCCTAAAGGATGCCCCCGAAACATGAAGACCACCGCGAGTGTAGACAGGAGTCAATCACTCTTGTTGACAGTTGGATACAAATTCACCTCCGAAGTAAATTCCCAGCCAAGAGATGGCAACTCATGGGCATCCCAGCCAAACGCAGTGCTGAATCTGACAAATTATGACACAACGAAGGGATGCGGATAGAGGACTAAAAAACAAATAGAGTTGATGTTGAAAGCTTGACCGAAGAGGTCCGAGGGGGAGATGTCGAGAGAGTCTGTCTTGACAGCCTATGGGACCGGGATGCTCATCTCCGATGGTGCGTCAGAGGAGCGCCGAAGCCGTTACTGCTGCTGCTGCTGCTCACCGTGCGCGCAAGAGGGAGCAGTGAATGTGGAGGAGGAGAGGAAACGAGGGAGGGAGGGGAGGAGGAGGAGGAGAGGGAGGAGGAGAGGGATACAACAGCTTGGTTGAAAGGCTGCATAGGCTTTATGCAGGGCAGACTCATCAGCGGCTTGACAGCCAAGGGTGATTTACTGGGCTTTTATGTTATAGGAGGCAGACGACGTTTCAGACATGCATGGAGCAGGCCAGTTAAAATATATAGGGTTGTATACATGTGTATAGCTTTGTTATGTGGCACGTCATGCAGCAGTCACATCAAAAAGAAAAACACTATTTTTAGAGGCGCGTTATAAATATTTATCTTCGAGGATGGTGAGATTGTTCCCACAGGCAGCCGTACCTGCCGAAGTATCCTTGAAATAATAGCTGGCTGTATGCATCTCAACCTGAGAATGAAAAGCGAATTCCCACTAGGATCAATAAAGAATATTTAAATATTCAGAATCTATATCAGACATGAACACACTCAAAACGACTGGGACTTTTTGCATTGGCTTTGATGGAGGAATTTCTAATGAACAGTGCCACCTAGCAAAGCATGTAAACAAAATGTACCACTATGTGATGGAAGGTTCAGACAGGAGTCCTTGTTTGAGGGGGTCTCGGGAAAATAAGATCACTTTCATGTGAGAGGGAACTTAATCCAGCCATGGAAGTAGGGGAGAATGTATACACGTGACTATGATGATTATGGCTTTAACTCTTTCCACTGTAATTTCATAAAATATCTGGGAAACGTTGAATACTCTGCCACTTGAATTCAGCAGAAATTCAGCACCAGGACAAAGAACTGTCCATGGTCCTGAACTGCAGAGGGCAGCCCATTCTGTAGTAGCTGTACTTGCCCCCTGCTGTTGTTGACTTGTGTATATTAGCCCATTACCTGCACCTCCTCTGAGCAGGGATACACATTTTTATTCATGTCTCTGTGTACTAGGATTACCTTCACCCACAGCCAGAGGTCCAAAAAACCCCCCCCAAAAAACAGGCAATTATTGCAATAGTTTGCAACACAATTCATGGTATTGTTTAACAGGTGTGGGGAGAGAACAATGTATGCTGCCAGGGGGTAACTGTTCTCCACATGTGGGAAAAATATGAAAGCCTTTCAAGTCATCAGCTGCAACTGTATTTCAAAAACGAAGGCACACAGCCTACAGTTTGACCTACGCAATTATACCACATGCACAATTACAATCAGCGTCAAGGGGGTTTGCTTAAAAAGCGTCTGAACAAAAGCATAAATAGGAGTGTAATGTGTTTTTTTTTTCAATTCAGGAGGTGGATGGACATAGCACAGGGCCTAAGGATTGCCTTGTTACGATCACCGTGTGGATGCAGGTGTGAACCGTGGCTGCATCACTCCACACTGCCCACCACACCATGAGGAAGAAGCAATAACTTTGCTGAAGTATGGATGTTCACATTAAAAGTGCAACGCAGGATGCAGGTCTTCAACGTTTTAAAGATGACGGTGTCAACTGTATTTTTTAATAATCCTAAAGATGATGATGTCAGCATATGCAGTGCTAATGAAATATCCCATCTGCAAACATTTTTTCCAGATGGATTCAGTCTGTAGGGTATGGCCTGCTATCAGAAAATGGGCATCATAAAATAACGTTTGCATAGCAAGTACTAATCACTATATGATTTCCACCTCTCCTCTAACACGACCGATTTCCTCCATCTTCATTAGTGTAGTCTTAACAGTCTCTATACTCCACTTGTCCTGAGGCTCAAAATGACCCACCTTCACTAAACCCCTAAAATAAAGCAGCTTAATTGAATTTTAAACCACAAATCTAATTTGCATGAAGAAACAACCTGTCATTCATCATAAACTCTGTGAATATCTGGGTTTTCCCTCTTCACAGTGCAGAAAGACTCACCACTCGTTTTTATCACAAAAGACCTGTCATAATTGTTTTCTTTACTAAAGTAGAGGTTTATTATTATTATTGCTAAAGGTACTGCATTGGTGTAGACATTCTTTTTTAGCAAGAGATAGAACTTGTATAGCCCAAGAAAGTAGCAGAAATGTGCAGAAAGTAGTTTTGAATTCATTTTATTGAAGGGAAACAATAACAGTCTTGAACTTTTTTGACAACATAGTGACATATTCTTATAAACTGTACAATGAGGAATTCAACTACAAAATACTAGTCATTTTTTGAACCATTGCCCCCACCCAGAATGCATATAAACAACAATAAATAAGAATACAATAAAATAACAGGCACAAAACAAAAATCAATCAACTCTAATTAGCACATGTTGGACCGTATGCAAGTGTGTGTGTGCATGGACTTTGCAGATGTATTTCTCACATGTGCAGCACATAGTATTTGTTTTACAGTCCTTTGGGGAGCAGAATTGGCATCTCCTCCTCTTGCCTGCCCCAGCTGCAGCCTCAGGTGGATCAGGACAAGATTCAGCCCCCTAAACAGCTTTCATAAGTGCTGCAGAGGCTGCTGTGATGGGGAGGCGCTCCCTTCTTTGAATATGTGGGGTTACAAGTGTCGTAGTCGTCCTCTTGCAGCTCGAAGTTCCAAACACCTTGTCCAGGTTGTCTACCCCTCCTTTGTTGTGGTTGTAGTCCAGGATGATGGCTAGCTTCCTGTCCTCATGACCACTGACCTTAGACGTTTGTGCAGTGTGCTCAGGAGGACCACAATCTTGTTCCTGTTTGGGAGGTAAGAAATCCTTTTCACCTTGAAATCCTTTTCAAGGTGTCTCCATATTTACGAAAACCTTCCAAATTTGTCATCTCAAGGATGATTTTTTCGATGGCTGGTGTGATGAACATGTAGAATGTTGAGGTGATGTCTTGGGCATGGGCAACTGCATGTCTTGCGGGCCCTGAGGTCATGATTATGACATTTTGTGCTGCCATCCGGCTCTAGCTGTCATATGGTGACATGGACCTTATTATTTTGCTGTTCTTTGACAAAAATGCCTTGGAGGATTTCTTCTTCATCTGAAGATGATGCATTGTACTCTGGTTTGTATTCTTATCCATGTTCTTCTTCAGATACCTCCTCCTCTTCTAAATCATTGCCCTCTTGTTCCTCCTTGACATCTGAAAAAAATCAGATCTACAACCTCTTGGGCACTGAAATGTGCACTCATGGCCTCAGCAAGGAAGTAACCGGGGGTGCTGTCATCTGCTGCACCTTTATATCCTCTGACTGCATTCCCCACTAGTAAACAATGCTTTCAATAAATGTTTATTTTGTCTTAAATTTTGTTTAATTTGCCTGAAATTGTTTTCATTTTGTCTGTGAACTTGAGTCTCGTGCGGGGTTGTGAAGGGGGATGCACATGCACAAGAAAGTTTTAGTTTTGTCTGAGTTCAACTAGAGTGTGTGTGTGTGTGTATGTGTGGTGTTTGTGGTGTGTGAATGATTTTATAACTGCCGGGTCAGGGGACCCTGAGGCAATCTTTGTACCCTGGTGGTGTACAGCTTTCATGGAAATACAAACAAAGGCAATGTTTCACTTTTCTAATGTTGGGAGTCACTCTAGGAAAAGTCATCAAATTTCAAGTTGAAAAAAGATCATTTGAGGGGTTTTCTCTGCTGTTAAACGTAGTGGGTATGTAGTAGTAATAGAGTAAGACAGCACAAGGGTTATAGCATAAAGCCGTCATGGTTGATACAGCAGAGCTGACCCTCTTGGCTTTTTAAAACACAGGTCATTTATCACAAGGCCAAGCAGCTCCAGGCACACAACACACAAAGGAGCTGGGAATGGCTCTGGAGGATTGCTGGGATATCTAGGTCTCTCTCTCTCTCTCTCTCTATCTCTGACAAGCACATCCTTTATATCAAGGATTTTCCCAAATCGGACATCTTCACTCCATCAGGAACACAATAAGGGAAGGGTCTTGTTATTGTTGGTTGATTTAACGTGACCTACGTTTTGACCTGTGAAGCCAGATATATCTGGTTCCTAATTCTTTTTCACATGAATAAATGGATCAAGAAAACAGGAAAGTAGAGTTTGCCACACTTAAAGTGCAGAAAGTGTGAAAAATTGACAACATTTTAAAATAAAAAAAAATAGCTAAGTGTTGCAAATCAAAACAAATACCTGTATTTTATGCACTTTGTTCATCCACACAATGAACTCTATCACACAGCTCTATTTTCCCTCTCCTCTAGTCATCCTTCTTTTCTATTCCGAGTGGTCCAGATGAAGAAGTAGGTCAAGTTGTCGTCCCATCTGTTTGTTTTGCACAAGACAACATCCCTCTCTGCTGAAAACTTTCCTCCAACACCCAGACGGTAGCAAACTAGAAATAATATGAGGTATGAGGTACAAACAGTGTGGAGCAGCACATACACCAAATGAAAATCTTTAAATGTCAGACAAGGAAACTATAATATAATTGTCAATGAAAGGTTGTGAAATTTTGTTTCTTAATTAGCACGTAGTATGGTTTCATATTCTAACAGTACCTACAGACATTCCCAGGTACAATCAATCATCACTTCTAAATTGACATTGTTTTGTTTTTTTCAAATGTAGAAATACGTGTCCAGCTAATGATTGTTGCAGACACCCCAAATGAAAATGTCCATTTCATTTCAGATTATGAATCATTCATTAAGCTTTCAATCATGGCCCTGCAATCTGCCTGTCCTCACTAAACGAGATGTCAAGCCAATATATCACCACTAATTGGAACATACTTGTCTGGTATGAAGGGCACACAGTGAAATAATTATGCAGATGTTGGTACTTGAGCAATCAGAGATGAAATTTTATATTGTGATAGTAGATCCAATGACCACGCTGAGTGATTTCGCAACAGAAGACAGCTTTCAGGTAGTGCAAATGTGTGAATTTTACTATAACAAGTTCTTTCGTCTTGATATAGAACGAACAAGTTTAAAGCAACTGTACTTTCAAACACCTGATATTCAATTCTGGAAAGACTCACAAATGCATCATCTAATCCACACGCACACGCACACACACACACACACACACACACACACAGAGCTGGCTGACATGTCCCTGTTTAATAGAGATTAATGGGGTGGCCTGAGGACATCCCTCACCAAAATTCTGACAATACACCACAAGATGCTCCATGAATTTTAAACGCTAGGTATTCAGAACAAGATAAATGAAAACTTATATTTCTGACGCTCTCATATTTCATAGCTCAGATGGTCACGCTCGCTGATGGAATATCCGTGTACATCTTTTGTGAGTTGTTTACAGACTGAGCAGATAACTGAACGGCCTGATGGATGATTAATCAACTTCATGTCACTTTCATGGTAACTCATTGTTTTTTCTTATAACTACTCTTGATCACACTTTTCTGCACTGTTTGATTAAAATTTCTAGAGTGTGCGTGTGGAGGGGAGATGGAAAGGTTAGTCCATTTTTCCATCGATACTGTCAGAAATTCACTATTAAGTCAAAATGGGACATTATGTTAAGTCAGTTGATTTAGTATCACGTTCCACATCCTTGAACGTAAAAACTGCAGCAAGAAAAGGCTTTACTGTGATCCTCTTGGCGCGCAGACACATGCACTAGAAGTGAAAGCTAGAATAGACTTTCATTTATCCCAGATCAACACCTTAGTTCAGAGTCATCTCACACATGACTGACTGCAAAACTCCAACTCAAGGACAACAGACTCTATCTCAAAATGGCGCAGACAAGTAACTCCGCTATACAGCAGGGACCGTTTTATTATGAATCTCTGAGATGCTTCTCCCCCTTGTTCTCGACACGCTTGCCCTGCCAGTTACAGTGGCAGCTATTTGAATAATTGGTTTCAGAATCTGGAGTCACAGTCCTGCGAATTCCATGCATACCAACAAGTAGAGGAACGTTTCTTCAACAGGGCGTGTTCCATGCATGGCGGTGGAGAATGCATGTTTTATGAGCTTGGAAAACATGAAAACACTGCAGACTGTCAACTAGGAAATTTCCCCTCGGGATAAAGAAGAGGGATGACTTGGATTGGCCTTTGTAGGGGTGCTTGGCAGTGGAACTTCCTAATGACAATTTTGTATTTTTGATCAAAAGACGTTTGTTTGGTTCATCTAATGAGATATGCACTGTGACACAAATCCATTAAAAAAACTGCAGAGACGCTTGCAAGACACCAGTCTGGCAGATAAATATTTTTTAAAACATGATGTAAATTTGTGAGCAGACAAACAGATTACTTCACATAATCTAATATACTATAAACACACAAAAAACAAAATATTCAAAGAAAAAATGTAACACTCTATGATACTTTTTAAACAATATTTTTGATATTGCATAGTCTGCTACCACATCCATTCTAGCACCAAGCTACTGTAGCGCAGAATGAAACTGATGTGACAAAATGCAGTTGTTTCTTACACCAGACAATGAGGTGACGTTAAGATTTGTTAAGAACTGCTAAGTCTCATCCATTATTGAGTGGCTGTAAGTAAATGTTTTAGTATACTAGTGAGTAAATCTGGCAAAGCTGCAATGGTTAACATTAACCTACATGTCTGAGCACTTTTAAGATTTAGTCTAAATTGTTCTGCAACATTTCTGGGATATTATTCCTCTATTTGACTTTAAGGGATGTTTTATTTGACTACAACTGCAGGTTATATTACAACGTTACGCATAAACTGTGTAAAAATAAATAAATAAATGGACGTAATGGACGTCACCCATTGGTTTGTCGACTGCCGTTTTGAAGCCTCGAGTTTAGCGATTTGACCATCGCCATCTTTGATTTTTGGAGCCAGAAGTATACATATTTGGACCATGTATGTATGATTTGGATGAGAGTGTGGAGCTGACCTTAGCGTTAGATGCTAGCTTGGTTGGCACGGTGCATTTACAGTCTACTGTGATAATGCTGATGCTAATGCTAATTTCGCTAGCCAAAAACAGACCTAAAACCATTAAAACAAAATGTACTTACCGGAAAAACTGAACAGCCGACTCCTTGGAGGGTATTTTATCACAACCAAACGCTGAACAAGACTTTTTAGGCGACCATAATGTTACAATTAACTTTCATGAACTGAAAATACACTGTGAAATACCGGCAGGTACGCCTGTAGTCTGTGAATTTGGTGACGCCATTGATACATTACCAGATCATTGTTGTCGCCGTAGTTGCGACCTGTCAATCACAAGATAGCTACGCCCTAAAGCATATGCTGCTTTATCGTCTATTTTACTCTAAATTGGACCATAATTTACAAAAATGAACATCACGCTGTATTGAAGAAGACTTGAAACTAAGGATTGAGACCATTAACTCGTTAGGAAAGTGTTTACTGAGGTAATAAATCTGGTGAGAAGTAGGGTCATTTTCTCATAAGCTTCTATACAATTGGACTTCTTTTTGGAACCAGTGGAGTCGCCCCCTGCTGGCCATTTGAGAGAATACAGGTTCAAGTCACTTCCGCATTGGCGTCATTTTTCTGTTTAATGCATGGATGTATACGGCAGGATTTAGCTACATGGCATTCAGAATCTTAATGGCTAAAAGAATATATTCAGGAGAGGGAACTCACCTTGAAATGTACAAGAAGACAGATGGGTACGTTCCTGATATTTCCATCAATTCACCACCCACTGGCTATCTACTGTGTATGTACAAGACCAACTGAAATAAACCACACAACACATTATGGTGATTTGATAACTAAACACAAATGGATAAAGAGCAGGAGGACACAACTGTCTTACAGGTTCAGGATGTTGGGATGAAAAGCAAACAAGGCCATCGAGTAAAATGAGTGAGTGAGTGAAAAGCAATTTCTATCTTTGTCAACCTGTACTAAAATGCCGTCTCACTAATTTCTTTCAGTTTTACTTCTTCTGGGAGGTTATACAGTATGTTTGTCTAACTTATTTAAGTTAAGTCAGTGGTAGTTTGGTAAAAGACCCTCAACAGATGCACAGAGGTGTTTTCAGTCATACTGGCTGATTAGAAATCAGCTCATTTAACATGAGGTTACCAAAATCAATGACTGAAATTGTTGCAAGTTGTCCCACCTTAAGAGTCTGAAGAGGAGAGTGCAGAAGATGTCAATCAAGCCTGATACCTATACACCTACACACTCCTCAAGAGAGGTCTAATCAGGGAAAGTAAGTGTGGTGTTTGATCATGGGTGTGTTGAGCCTCTACAGTTGCGGGAATGTAGGCCCTGCACACATACACACTTATTCTGTCTGATTAGACCTTTGTTCAGGTTGAAGGTGGGCAGATAAACATTGGGAAATATGTGAAGTCACTGCACTACATGCACTGATAAGATAAAGGTGTAATTTTTATCACCCTAACAGGTGCAACAAAACTGACAGGAGAGTGTGCAAGATATGCATCATGTGCAGTTTGTACCCACACAGTCCTGAGAAGAGGTCTAATCAGCCACAATAATTAAAATCACCTGTGTGATTTTGGTCATTTTTACCTTAATGTGAAGAACCACAGTTGCTGAGTCAACAAGGTCAGTTCTTTTTGTAATTAAAACTATCAGACAACAAACATGACATTTATATTGTATTTATGCAAATGAGAAATCAAAGTCAAGCTGTACAATAACAATAAAACAATAACATTCAAAAGGCACCAAAGTGGTCACTGGTTTGTGTCATTTTGAATGATAGTTTGTGTTCAAAAGAGAGGGGAGCTAGGGGTTAGGGTGCTGCTGACACTCCTACTATCTGTAGTAACTAGTAGATTATGTTCATGCTTATATGACACTACTCAAGAAAATTAGACACACCTTTACAATGACACAAATGAAATAGATCAAAGGCAAACAAAATTTCCTGGTCACATTAGCTTGATGAAGACTGTCAGAAATAAACTATTTTGAGCGATTGATTTGTGTAACCATGACAATATGCAGCTAGCCAACTTTTACAGATGTGGTCAGCTTGATAATAAAGGATTGTTGTAAGCTAAGTGAGATATTTACCACTACCTTATAGCAATTAGCACTAAGATAGCTAACAATAGCTGCAATCGCAGTTACAAACAACAAAAATAACAACAAAAAAAAACACTTTGACAACACTTGACTCTCTTTGTAAGACATATTCAGACTCCTCTGAGACTATTACAGGAATTAAAATTAGTCTGTGAACTTTGCACAAAAGATTTTACCACGTCTCTTAAGTTGTATCCCTTTTGGTCACAGGAATTATCTTCTTGCAGCAGGCCTCACCAAATGTGGTATCATTCAGTAACCACAGTTTTGGAGCTTATCACTGGCCTTTATTTTTTATCATTGCATTGCATTCATCATTATTTAAATTGACTTCACGTGACAATTATCGGGTTAATAATCTATAGAAATGTTATTGCCATAATTTTATAGTCCTATATTTTATTGTTTTTTATATCACTTTGTATTTTTAATGCACTCCACTAAAGAAGCAGGTGTCACTTTAGGCCTTCATTTGATTTAAGAAACAGGTTTGCAACTTGGGAAACACAAGCACACAATTTTCTTTATTATGCAGAAAATTTTACATTCAGGATTTACATTCTGGATAAAAGAATCTTTGAGGAATGTGGAGACATCTCCAAAACAGTGGTAAGTGTTGTCTGTGACCTACAGGGGTTGTCAGAGTGTGGCTGGTCTTTAAGAAAAACAGATGCTTAGCTATGTAATCATCATTATAAAAGTGTCAAATACAAAAACATTATAGATTCACAAACTAATACTAGTTTGCTGACAGACAAACATCAACCATAGCAAATAAAATTAGCTATAACAGTGACTTACGTTCCACAGCAGGGTGCACCCAGGATTTCCAGACCCATTATTGTGCCAGCATGGACAGAAAATGCACACTGTGTGTTTCCTGATTTAGAGGGTGTCCTCTGGTGTGCACCCTAGAAAGATAATCTTGAATGGGCATGCTACATTTGTCCTGGTCAGAGGAGGTTATCATAGCCCTTCTTATTCCATTCCGAAATTAAATCAAGAATATGCGAGGAGACTGTGTAAAGTAGGCCACTGCCTTCAAAAGAGCTTCGGTTGCGGCTGTGCTGTGGGAGGACACTATTTTGATTACTGTCAAGTCCTAGTAATGGCAAGAACTATGTCTTACATAATCACACTAACAATGAATGTTTCCAACGTCATCTACAGCATAGCTGCTTTATAGCAAGGCTGATCATTGGAACAGCAATTGTAGGTTAAAATAAGATTAAAACAGTAGATGCTCGCAATGTATATGTCAAGCAAATATAGATGTGTAGATATTTTTCTCATATATTTTGTGTAATTGATTGAAGCACTTTTATACTACATTCATGTGTGATCCATGCAAGGATTTGAGATGAATAAGGAAAATCTCCTTTTTGATAAGGAAGACAGTGAGAAGAGAGATTCACAGACTGATATTCTTTAGATTTTTGCATGCCAAAATTTATTATACCTGAAAGCACTGCTGTGTCTGAATCATACTCAGGGTATACTTGACCCCTCCTACTATAAAGTGTAAAAAAATGTAAAAATACCACACTTTAAAAGAAATTAAATACTGAAAGCCAACCACTGTCTCTCGACACACAGATTTATATGCGTGCATAATCTGAGACTGGAAAATCTGGAATTTATACACTCTTTTTCAGATTTAGGGTCCTGTTTTTTTATCATCTGGGCTCTATGTGGTTTTCAGACATGCTTAGAGGTAGACAGACAAGATGGAACAAGCTTGTGGAATGCAGCGTAACCTCAGGTTCAAAGAGGTCCAGTCTAAAGTCAGATGTGACAATATGTCAATGTGTCGTCTCTGTTTTACTGGTTGGATGTCAGATCGTCAGCTCGATAATTAGGGCCTGGGGTGGCAAGAGAGCAGGGCAAACGAGCTAGTAGGAGAGCTGGAGTCACGCTATCGCACATTAGCCCCAAACTATTAATAAAAACTGTCAGTCTAATTAGCGGGTATGAAGAAATATATACACACAAAATCCAAATGCACACAGACAAACACGCTCACAGGCACATGCACACATAACTGAAGTTCTCAAAAGCAGACCCTCACACTCAACGCATTCCCCTCACACAAAATCTTCTACAAACTGTCGCTCAAAGTGATAATACAGACACTTTCAGGAGAGTGAAAGGGAAATAGAGAGAAGGGCAGAGAGTTCAAAAGGGGGGATTGAGGAGAAATTAGATGGAGAGATGAACAATAAGCTGCACAAAAAAGAAGCACAGAAGAAGAATCTCCTGGCTGTTCTCTGGGTCAAGTTAATGACAGACGTTGATGCATGCACACGTGTCGCCCCTCAGCGCACATGCTCGGAGACAGAGGGGATGGACTGCGGCTTTCCGAGACCTCCCACCTCAGCTCACCCCGACAGCATTAATTATACACAAACCCCTTTTTCCATCCACCAAGATAAAGAGGTGAGCGCTCGTAAGAGGTTAAAAGCTGTTGGATGATTTATACAGTATATGTGTGAGCCGATTGTTGTGGCTCTCTATGATGAAGATGTTCCCACTGTCGTTAGGGCGAGTGAAGAGCACTTGGGGATATATTTTCTATTTCTCTTTACTGGTGATTGTACTAATGGACACTGTAGATGCTCAGCCATTCGGAGGATTGTATCGATCAGTGATTGCTTGTGGAATGCTGACGGCTTCCTCTGTGGAAGTACAGTGTCAAGTCCATGTGCACTTGTGCAGAAATACTCAGGATTTTGTGTGTTTGTTTTCGGTAATCCAAGACAGTCCCCTATCATCTGAACAGGGACAGCTTTCTCCCATGGCTGGGTCTCATAGAGCTACACTCAAATCTGGGTTATCGTCGAGGTGCCAGACCTGTGAATTGTTCCAAGACAGTGAATAGGAGGCTAATACTTTTGGACTGACAGAGTATTTTCAGTTTTTATACTCACCTGAGCTCAGTGTTTGCTGTTCAGAAACACAAAATGTCCCCATGTCTGAGGGGAATTCTCCTTTTGATCTCACAGTTCACTTTTTACACCAAAGCTCAAGGTTTGCATGTTGTTGACATCACAAGTTTTAATTATGTAGCATTCAGCTTTGGAGCAGAGGTGTTAGTGTTTGCATATATATGTGTATATATATGTATATATATATATATATATATATATATATATAAGGCCAGTGAGTTTACATAATACATGTAGAGTGATATCCTCTGTTAAAAATGGGGAGCTATAACTATATATGCAAACATGTTCGAATATAGAATACATGTAAAATGCATGCATTCATATATCCTGTCATGTATGCATGGAAAAGGATAAAAATGCATACAGACACACATATGAAAACACACACAACCTGGCACATGGGCCTACATACTAATACACACACCCAAACATGCACAAAATTGGCTATAATTGAAAAAGACACACACATACATAGATAGATATACATAGTAAATGGTGCGTCCGCACAGCATTGTGTTGTATATTATGCAGTCTCAATCATGATATCACACAAACCATGAAATGAAAATTTCTGACATCACTTATGACTATAAAGCCCCATTCAGGGAAATATTTTAACTAAATCCCCCCCCCCCCAAACAATAATATTCACTCCACCCAGTACGGTATGTTCAGTATTATAATAGACCGACTGCTGCTAGAGCACATTATTCACAACAGTAAGGGAACATCCAAAAATATTTTTGCAGTCAAATAGCTTAACAAATGAAAG
Source organism: Thunnus albacares (assembly GCF_914725855.1). Taxonomy (NCBI): domain Eukaryota; kingdom Metazoa; phylum Chordata; class Actinopteri; order Scombriformes; family Scombridae; genus Thunnus; species Thunnus albacares. The sequence continues at coordinate 12,734,138 of NC_058124.1, forward strand.
CCATAAAAGATAGATGAGAAAGTCAGTGCTTCATTCATATTTGATAGCTGGGCTTAAGATGCATTACCCAACCAACACAAGAGGCCACAAGCTGACAGTCCCAGAAATAATGAGCTTGAAGGAGCATCTGTGATGGCAGAGGTGTGTGTGTGTGTGTGTGTGAGTAGATTACACTGGACAGTAGCTTAGAAATGTTGTGTTACAGTGTGACAGGCAGACAGCTGTTGTCTCTTCTGCCTCGTCTTTTCATGTGCTGTGGTCAAACATTTGACAAAAAGAAGGGAGAGAACACTCATAACTTAATATATATACGTGCATGTGTGCACCCATTCAAGTATACAATACACATTTCAAACTGTATATGTGTAAAACTAAATCTCATGACGTTCCCATTCAAGCACACACAAATACACCTGTTGAGAACAAGGTTTTTGTCCTCTGTGTGTGTGTTGCCCCAGGTGCCCATTAAGGCTCCCCCCCCCCCCCCCAGTCTGCCAGGCATCAGATCAGCTGATGTGTGGCTGGATCGATAAGCAGGCAGGCAGACTCTCTTCATTAGGAGTCCCTGGGGCCAGGCCACCTGCCACTCACTCACTGGCTCCTCTCTGGCAGGAGCTTCATAGTCTGCCTCTGGCTGCCTCCACTCAATAGATTTTGTGTCTCCAACATCACTCCTCACATCTTTTGTGTGTTTGCTTCATGAAAGCATGTTGGTAGAAAGAGAAAACAACGTAACGTACCTGCCACTCTGTTGACACCCATCAAGCTTGTTCTGGCATCCAGTGAAGGATGTGAGAGGTTGGTTATTCAAGGCAATGTGCTCTGAACAGTGTACCATCACCATGTCATTCACATTCAAGAAGCATAAAGAAGCAATGAGGAAAGTGGAGAATGAGGGGGGAAAAATAAAATAAAGAGACAACTGAGGACAAGAAGAGTGAAGATGTTGTGAAATCCTCCACAGGTGGTGAGAAACTCAGGTCATTCAAAGGCATTTTAGAGGAACAGCAATATGTTTCCTTCTCTGTCCGTGACTCATGTGAGTGATTGCCTGTTTCCACTTATTTGTGCAATACATTAGTGACAAAAGATGTTTTACCTTTATAAAAAATATGCTTTTTTTCAGGTTATATTATGTGAAGTTGCATCATTTTAGATGGTTCACAATTACTGAAATAACTCACTTCAAAATCTGTAAATTAGATTGTTTATTTAGCCTCACTTTTGAACTATGATTTTTTTTTTTGAGGCAAAGAACCACACCAAAAAACAATACAATTAAAAGGGACCAAATCTATTCATGCGGTATGTTTAAGAAATCAAAATGCTTAAGACAAATCATAATTTTGAGTAGTTAATGAAAGAGCTGCTGTGGGAAGCAGTTTGGATGTAACCTAGCCAACCGTGCTGGCACATTCAGCTTCCCCCCCTTCAACATTGCACAAAGGTCTAATAGCTGTGGCACTTGAGCTTGATGAAAGCAGGGCGATGAAAGCAGAGTTAGGCAGTAAGAGGAGTTGGCCCTGCTCACTGCCACTCCTCCACATGTCTGCAGGCTCATTACCAGCAAACAGGTTCAATGGGCACAGTCCTACATGCACCATTTCCATACCGCTAACCGCTGACCATTGCTCACCTGTCACTTTGTGCTACTAAAAAACTGGGCATTTATACAGAGCAGTGTGAGCACTTATTCAGATTTCCAGGGTGTTGTATGCATTTTTTGTGCATTTATCAAATGCTCTTATCATGGGAAGCTTATGTTTTCTGTTCCTTTTCATGTAGCATATCAATACAGGAGTGCAAGGGCTTTCAAAACAATGATGAAGTGCAATGGGATTTTCATAACATACCATTATACCACACTATTCATTAAATATATATATATATATATATATATATATATATATATATATGAGGCTCATGTTACCCATTATTATATCAGGTACTTCATATCATTATAATTCATATGCTCCATAGACTCATTGCAGTGATCTATATGAACCTTTTTGGTTACACTTTACTTTAGGCTTCCCTCATACGCAGTACACGCACATTTTATAAATGGTTTAAACGCACTGTAATTTGGTTGTTGTGCAGATATAAGTCTTTATTAATGTATTTGACAACTATAACTCCTCTTGTGGGTACCCATAATTGGAGGCTGGTGTATAAACAGATCATTGATGACAATATAATGTAGTGAAACACATTTATAATAATATAAAGTAGGAGAAGTTACAATTGCTGGCAAAGACTGTACACTAATAAACACTTAAAATGTCCATACAACTGCATTATAGTGTGTTATAAACCATTCATTAAATGGTTGTATACTGCTTATAAATGCTAAATAGGGGGACTTAAACAACCTGGCCCCATGGTCTCCAGTGATTTGTGGGCCCACAGAACTGCCCAGGGGCAGGGGGATTGGATCATACCACTAAGATCCACCCAGCAGGGATAGATGAGGTTAGCAACCACAAGCAATTAGTGCATCATCTGACAGTGTGAGTCTTCTGTTCCATGTCTCTCTGCTGAGAGATTTCCGGAGCCCTGCGATGTTGAGCCTTATCGATCAGCACACTGGAAAGGTCAATGCTGTTGCTCTGGCATTCACTGGAACTCTGCACCCACAATGCTCTGCTGCTTAACCAGGCTGGCACCATGCACCAGAAGAGGCAATGTGTGTAGAAAATAAATACCCCACTGATTGTGTAGGAAATGTATACCTAACCTTTCAATCGTCACCACATTTTAAGACCTTTTGGTCATGATAACACTATTATCTCTTAGATACAACATCCTTCATTAAAATTTGAGCTTGAAGGCTCATTCTTGACTTTGGAATCAGCATCTTGACAAAAACAGGACTAAGCATCTACAGCCACACTAGCAGCAGTGTTAGACTGCACTTTGTCCAAGTACTGGACAAATTGAAGATTTTTATCCCATGATGGCGCGAGATGAAGAATCAGGGGATAGTCATTAGGATTCATCCTCTGGTGACCATAAATATCTGTACAGAATTTCATCACAACCCATCCAATATTTGTATTCAATCTTGACCAAAGTGATGGACCAAGCGACCAAACAACATTACCATTCCAGGAGCCATGCAACAAGCCATTTTGCTTGTTGTTTCCAAAGTTTCAACCTCATCTCATGGCCTTCCTCTGCTCAACCACATTCATTGAGAAAGGCTGCAAGATGTGACTGAAAGCTTCAAAAGCAACAAGTAAATTTGACCAACAGTGTTGAGAACTTTTGGCAATACGCTAAATCTTGTTTTCCAGAGATGTGGTAACTTCTACTTCAGGCTTTAGCTTTCAACAGGAAGAGACATCTTGAAATGCCAGCAAGGATTTTAACAAGAACTTACACAAGAGTGGAAGTAGATAAGGTGCTGAGGAAAGGGGGCTTAGTGGAAACAACAAGGAATACATTCTATTTAATTTATAAAGAGAAACTACTGTTAGAAAAAAAAGTATCCTGCGTGGATAACCATGTCGACAGGCATTCCTCGATGAATATATTTTATCAACTCTGGAAAAGGGATCAGCTCAATGACTTAGATGATTAATACTGTGTATGTGGCATCAATCTAAGTTAAATTTCCATTGCCAGGGTAGTTGGTTGTCTGTCTGACCAAGCACATCATCATCATCACATCAGTAATGAATTATGCAGAGGCAGTGATAGATTTTTTTTTCCTAGACTTGGCGACTGCTAAAGAACTCTAAGTGCTGCCTCTCTCTTAAAAAAACATTAGCCAGTTCTCAGATGCTTGAGCTTGGAGCTTGACTGCTTCCTGCTACTTTTTTTTCTCACCAGTTTTTTATCCACTGCCTCAGCACCACCAGATAAGATTAATAGACTACAGTAATTAATTCTCTGGGTGGAAAATCATTTTCTTAAAAACATTTTCATTCAGAATAAGCCCAGAATATGGTAATGTGTCTAAACTCAACATCTTACAGCTGAAAGGAATAAAATATGGACATCACACTTCAGAGATTGGTGTGTCAGGTTGTATTGGGTATACAGACAGCACACTCATGCTCATGTGTGGATATTGTACATGTGGAAGACCATCACAATTAACTTACAAAGCTGACACTGCCTCTGCAAAGTGATGAGGCGTTTAATTCACACATGACTACACCCAGACAGCAAGGGATCTGTTCATTTGACCTGCATCACTACCCCCCTTAAGTGAAAAAGCCCCTCAAGAGAAGGCAGAATTCAATTTAATCATACACTTTGAAAAGCAATGTCAATGTCTTTAGCTCTCCAAATCAAGAGCACGTTGAGGTGTAGGACTTATTTCAGCTCCTGGGAGAAGGATGAGAAAAACAGCATCCAGCAGCGAGATCTCAGTCAGCCATTTCTCAACAGCTAAAATTAAGTCTTTGCTGTGTCTTAAAACACCTGCACTGAATCTTCTCTTGAATAGTCTCTGAGGAAGTTTACAGCAGCCTTTCACATAGGATGTCAATGATCTGGCTCAGGGATGGATGACTTAGGTTCCTTGTCTGAAACTGAGCATGCTGGGATACAGATTGTAGTTTCAAATGAGTTGTTCAACATTTTAGGAAATATGCTTAATTGTTTTCTTGCCAAGAGTTAGATGAAAAGACTGATACAACTCTCATGTCTGTACTAGAAATATGAAGCTGGAGTTACGAGAAGGTTAGCTTAGCTTAGCATAATGAGGGGGGAACAGCTAGCCTAACTCTGTCCAAAGGCACCTTTAAAACTCACTAATTAACAAATTAGCTATATTTTGTTTTCTGTGCAAAAACCGTATGTAAAAATGTTGGTTGCAGTTTATGTGCCAGACCACTTCTTGGCCAATTAAACAAACTAGATATAACTTGTTAATTGGTGAGCTTTAGCAGTGCTGGTACTGTAGTTGGACTTTTACTTTTGGACAGAGCTAGGCTAGCTGTTTCCTCCCCACTCCCATTCTTTAGGCTAGGCTAAGCTAAGCTAGGCATCTCCTGGCTCCAGCTTCATATTTAAAGATGCAGTATTTAGTGGCATCTAGTGGGCTGCGAAACTTGCAAAAAACACGCCAGAGCCGGTGTTTGGTTTGTCCATTCTGGGCTTCTCTAGAAACATGGTGGTGCAACATGGCGGGCTCCATGGAACGGGACCCACTCCCTACATAGATATAAAGGGCTCATTCTAAGGTAATGAAAACACAATTCTTATTTTCAAGTGATTATACACTAATGAAAACATGCTAGTGAATATTATATTCCATTTCTACCAAGTTTGTTCCGCTAGATGCCACTAAATTCTACACACTGCACCTTTAATGGACAAACATGAGCATAGTATCAATCTTCTTATCTAGCTCTTGGCTAGAAAGCAAATAAGTGTCTTTCCCAAAATGTCTCACTATTTCCTCTACCAAATACTGTTTATGAGGCAGGTAGCGAGACTCAGACTGGTAGCCTTTGGATAAATAGATTTTAGTTTGTTGGAGGAAATCTGCAAGGTTGGAACAGAAACATGATTCTCTGTTTAATTCAGTCTACATAATTTGTAAACTACCACTGATATTTTCCCAGCTTCACTTTTCACAAACTGAAACTCTTTAAACCGCTTTAGGCCACTATGTAGACCTGAATATAAAATAGGTGTCGGAAAGGATTAATAATATCTCAGAACCTGAGGTACACTTGACTGAACTGAACTAAGGCTGATTGAATGTCTAAAAACACAGTGTGCGAGGAAAAATAAATCAACCACATCTCATTTTGTCCAAAGGAAATACATACAGTGTATTTCCCTGGGGGTAGAGGCAGTCCATTTAGCAAGCAATCAAGTAATCTGATGAAGTGAAATGAATGGGAGTGGGGTGGAATGGTTAATCGCCTGTGGAAGCATTTTATCTCGTAGGAACACATTTAAAGAGGTATTCTGTCAATGTAGGCTATGTTGGGGGAGGCTGTGAAAAATCACAGTCTGCCGGGGTGTGAATCAATGTGTTCTCTTTAGCAGAATACATAATTTCTGCCAAACATGATGATTTGCTCTTAGACGCCGTTCAACATTGCACCCGACAGGGAAAGAAAACACAGTATGAAAGGATCACTGCAGAGAAACATCAATCAGAATCTGGAGAGGCAACTTCAACGTACTGGAAAATTTGCGCAAAATAAGAGACCACAGTACAGATTGCCTCAATTCCTATTTATACCCCCATCCGTGTCATCTACATTACAAATTCAAATATACTCATTTTTTCCAGGCTCTGCCATGTCCATTTGCTGTGGGAGAGAAAAGAGCGACAGACTCCAGTTTTCAGCGGACAAGTGTGATATATGCTGTGACTGTTCTCCTCTCTCTCACCACGGAAACGCTTCTCATCAATAAATCCATTGGCAGTGTCACCATAAATATCACACAAGATCTGCATTCTGCTATTCTGTCTTTTAAGTCTTTAAGTGCAAGCCAAATCCAGCTATTCAGAGTGATATGTGTCACTTACTACTGCATTTTTGTAGTCGAGATTTTGTCTTAAAAACATTATCAAAGCCCGTGAAATATTAGAATACATTTTAAGATATGTACTATAACGTCCATGTCACCAACAAGCTCCCACAAGTCAAACTTCCGTCATTAAAACTTCTTGTTTAATATCACGGAGAGAACCATTATTACAATAACCTCCAACATTACAAAAGGGATAAAACACATCATAAATCAACACCAAATGTGTATGTTGAATTTCAAAATTATTTCAGAGAGTAGAAGCAGCTTTTATGCTCCAAAGCCACAAGAGCACTCTGTGTTTATCATCTACTCTCCTGCTTTCCCTGTCATCTAGATAACATTTATTTCACTATTTGAAAGAGCATATCACATCTTAATGCTTCCAAAGTCATTTTTCTGTGATTAATCCTCCAAATTTAATAATAAACAAAATCCTATTTGTTAACCCTGCTGTAATCTGATCATATATTGTCTGTGTCATTCAGGGAAAAATTAAGTATGTTCAGATTACATCATAATTTCTTGTTAACGACTCATCCAAGTGTCACAAATTCAAGAACTGCAAGCACATGATCATGATCAGAAACAACCTGTCATATTCCTCACTTTGCAGCAGAGCGCCTGTGGTCAGAATCATCTGTGTAGCAACTCCGAGCAAGTGACAAGTGACTCATTATCAAGGACGTGTCCATTGATGTCATTAACAAAGCTATGGTCTATCTAATTTACAGCTAACACTCTAAGTGTGGCGGTAATTGCAAAAGGTTGAGATATTATCCACAATCGCCTTCATAATCAAAGTCAAATATCCTCATCTACTCGTTTTTAATGTGTCACACTTATGTTCAAACTGCTCAGACTGGGAATGGGATCATAAGATTTTTTTTTTAATGAGAAAATGAAAAGTTGGCAAATTATCAATTACATTCAAGAAGTCGGGATTCAAATTGCTGCATGACTCAAAGTGAAAAGAACAACTTCTCTTGAATCGTATTTTGGAAAGCCAAGCCTTTTTTTTTTTTTTTTACAATATTCCTCGATCGAGTTCCTGGTGAGTTCAACTCTACCAGAAAAGACACAGGGGTGACTAGAGGCAAATAAGCAACAAGCTATCTGCCTTTGATGCTGAATTGGATGGTTTCACAGACAAGGATTAGATACGCCTGATCCTACATTGAAGTAGGCTTTCAGCTGAAAAAGACTTACATCTAGGCATGTCTGTGAAACTGGCCCCTTAAGTATTTGGATAATTCCTCCTATGCTTACAGTGCTGAAGTGTTATTGCAAATTTGGGTTTCATATCGATGCTGTATGAACGCATGTTTTTGTGGGAGCATAAAAACGAAACTTTTCACAGTTGCTCTTATAATCCTAAACATTTTCCCATACTGGATGCTATCAAGGTCGATTGCTGTTGAAGTCTTTCTTGCTCCTTGCATAAATTAATTCTCTGAAAATGAAGAGTTCTGCAAAATGGAAATGACACATGATCCAGCTAATAAACTAGCTAATGTCCAGCTAAGACATACAGTAACTGTTGAACTTGAATTGGTCATGATTATTTTAACTAATTTACCAACTGAATACTTATATGGAAGCCTCACTGCTATCTTCACTACATGATCTACCTAATCAGATGGCAGTCAGTGGTGGTGCATAAGAAATGCAATGCTATCTCTGTATCTAGGCCTCACATGTTTACTGCACCGTCTGGAGTCCCTCCTGAAAGTGAAAGTGTGTCATCTAATGTATGCAGCCAACAGCCACTGCTCCTGAGCTGTTCTGGGTATTGGGGATTACATAAACTAAACTGACATGCAGTGTGGAAATGGCCTCCTATCAGTGTGTGTGTGTGTGTGTGTGTGTGTGTGTGTGTGTGTGTGTGTGTGTGTGTGTGTGTGTGTATGTGTGTGTGCTGCTCCTCCTATGGTTCCTCTCGCTCCCTGACAACTGAAGCCTGAGCATCTCCAAAGAGTTGCACCGTGGGGAGCCTTGTTTTGCATTATCATTAAAGACACATATGGGGTGCGGGAGACTGTAGTGCTGCATGTATGCCACAGCAGATCAAAAACTAGGCCTACACTGTTTGCAGAGATTGCAGCAATATACGGCGTCTTTCTGTAGACACACTGAACTGAAATTTTAGGATGTTTTAGAGTGCGCTCGCTATTTTGTACCGCGTATTTCACAGGGATGCACCCAAAAGATTAGGATGAGACGGTGCTAGAGACAGCAGAATCACAGCCTCGTGCAGCGCTTCTCATTTTCCTGGGAAGCAGCCGAGTGGCGTCTAGGCAGCATTTGTCAGAATGTGAAGATTTCTGGCAAGTTTTCCATCAGAGCATGTCATCCTGAGCGAGAGAGAAACCAGCTTGTCTCATGCGGCGCCTTCAGTAGGGTACAAATGTTCCAGCAATGTGGTGCACTTACAGAGCTGAGATTAAAAGATGCACTTGTGTGGAATTTTACCTTTTCTAATCCAATAAAGAGGCAACAGCATCGTCTCTGTGTGAAAAACTTGAAAGATACTAAAGATTATTTTACTCCCTTTTCATGCTGTTGTTACAAAAACATGCCCCCCCTTCCTCCCCCACACATACAACCCCCCCACCCGTATCCTATGAAACAAAAGCATCATCAATGAGTAACTGAGAGAGACTGCAGGGCAGAGCTTCAACACCGGGGGAGACAGAGCGACTTGGCGTGGGCACGACATTTTCACTCAGCAGCTGGTGATCAACCCAATCAGATATGGTTGGAGAACTCACTCTCGTCTTTCCATCTCTCTTTTTCTTCTCTCATTACCCTCCGAGCATCTTGATTCATGTCTCCATCAAAGTTAAATGTGGATGATAGTCTGTTTTTGTCATCGTGGATGCGGATGAGTCACAGTTTAATGGATGCACAATGGTGTACAGTGAGATCTAAAGTATTTTTAGGATGTTTTTTCTTTTTTATATAAATGAAGCCTGCCATAAGTGTTTTCAATGTTCATACACATTTTTAAGACATAATAAGATTAAAAACAAAAGGCATAATGAGCAAGAACAGGCAAAAACAATAATCCATGAGTAAGTTTGTTTTTACTTATTTTGAGTTTCATTTGACAATATTTAAAAGGGTACATTGACATCAGATGTGGTCCATTTATTGGGCCGAACAAATACAAAAACAATGTTCAGTACATCCTTCATTTTCCTAATAACAACATAAGGCCGCTAGGGTTACCGACAGCATTACCACACCAGACACGGTGTTGAATTCCAGCATTATTATTATTATTTGTGCATGTTTACCGCTTAAATAACTGAAATGTCTCCACTGGGATTTGTTAATCATTAAAAACAGAAAATGTTGCATCCTATTGTAAAACAGCGCTACATTGTCCATTAGGACAAGGTGATACAATCTCAACAGATCCCTGGAATATCGCTACTGTTTACGACACAGGTTTGGTGGATACAAAAGCCCTATATGACCTGCCAGAAAGATACGGCTCCAACTGGCAAATATCAATTTTATTGCGGCTGTGTGGACCATATTAAATTAGCATACAATATAACGCCACCGTAAAAAATCTTTTACTATCTAGGACATGTCTGGAATAACAGATGGCCACAATAAATAACCCTTTTTTAATAAGAGGATAGAATATTTATACTGCACTCACAGGCTAAAGACACGAACTGATGCAAATGGTAAAGCTGTCACTTCTTAAGTGTTCAATAAATAAAGCATGAGCACTGTATTAAGAGGCCAATTTCACCTGTTCCAAAGCAACTTTCTCAAGTCTTAAATCACGGGAAACTCAATGGGAAAAGCCAACGGGACTTTGCAGGATTGCTAGGGACCATGCACAGCTACTGTAGGAAATTGTCACCATACTCTACCAGCCCTTTTTACCTTTATCACCCAAATAATTCCCTCCCCTCCCTCTCTGGTGTTGACCATAATCTTCCTTTTGGTTATTTGGTCCATTTCACTTATCAACACAAATATGTACCACTCATAATGCCGGTGAAAGCCTTTATGGACAACCAGGAACTTTAATCCAATATGCCTGGAACTTATTGTGTGCCTTCACCTTACTCAACTATTCGATAATACTCTTTTCCAATGCACTGTAGGATTGTAAATGTACAGTAAGAATTTCTTTGCACATCTTGCACTGTCCCCTTGGGCTTGTACTATATGAGCTCATATGCACAGATGTTAGCATGCTCCTGCAACATCACCTTCACACATTACTGTACATTCATTATATTTGGCAAATAAAAGGATTCTATTCAACTCCCCCGTTGTGGTACTGGCAAACTCCAAACTCCATTTATCTTATGTTGACTGTGAGTACACCTTCAGAATCAATAGTAAAAATCTATTTAAGTACGATCGCCCCCTAACATCAATTCCTAACAAAGCTCCTTTGAGACTGATGGGCCAACAGCCTGCGGAGGTTAATAGTAAGAAAGAGGTCACCAATTGCTTCATTCAGTCTCCTCCATTATCTGCTTCTGTTACCAGAAACTGTACTCTTGATGACTTCTGTTCATAAATCAAACCTCAAGCACACAAGTATACAAGTGCTCATCTGAGGAGGATTTGGCTGGCGCTGGTCCAAAAGATAAAACCTCCATTGTGCATCTCTGACACAGAGAGGAAAGGGTGGTGATAAAGAATTGGGAGAGGTCTGGAAAATCAATCAGGCAGCCATCTGGCATTGCCAGCACTCTGGAGACACCCACAACAGTCTACCCCTCTACTGAGTCTCCCTTGGTCCCGCAGCATAGCCTGGGGGACCACCACACAAGTGACCACAGCTCAGAACAGGGGAGATCTATAGTTGTCTGATTCTGACGGATGGAAACAGAAGCAATGTGTACAAACCAGTCCAACCCACCAGAGTAATATGCATACACTCAAGGGAATGCCTCCTTGCTTGTGCATATTCTCAGCAGGGTAGCATACATACTGTAAGTGTGCAGACACTCTGTCATCACTCTGACTACTGCTGTCTTTCCGTGACAATATATACATTCAGTACAAGAGCATTTCCTGGGGGGAAATCTTTAAATAGGATCTTTTTTTTCTTTTTTTTTTTACATCAGGCACTTTATGTGGGCTCCAAATGGACAGGTAAGATGAAGAAGAAGCTCCAGTTCCTACCTTACAAATTCAATGTCTGTGCATTTACATTTACCAGCAGTAAATGTATGAATTCCCACTTAGTTAAGACTAAAGTTGAGATATGTCTGCCGTGAAGCTATGAAATAACAATAATTTTAGTCTCATCTAGAGAATACATCATTTCAAACAAACAGTTGACACCACATGAAGTAAATCCATAAAATATGGCTATGATTTAGTCTTTTGAAGCTGCATATCATTTAAAGAGCACTATACAGACGCAAGTACCAAGTGACACTACACTGAAAAAAAAAGCGCTTACTATGAAAAACTAGTCAAATGACTCGTGTAAAATGACTCGTGTCATTTTACTTCAGTTAGATTTGCATTGCAAAGTGACTTCAGTCAAAGCAGAACGGAATGAGACTGGAGTTTCTCCTGTTATCAGTAGTTAGGTGATTAAGTTGAAGAGGTACTAGGTACTTGCATTAATGCCTGTGATCCGAGGCTTTTTTCTAAGCCACTGGTGTGTAAGAGTAGCAAGCACTCAAAACGTCCTGAAAGGTTCTTAACAAAATACCTGAAGATTTGTCCCACTTTCTCTTGACAAATACAGAACACAGTGATAGAACAGAACTTGCAGAGAGGAGCGTTGGCCCCCTCTACAGGAGAAGACGACAATATTTTAATATGCTTCATGATGTGCCTCTGAAAATGCCGGCCACAAGCTGACGAGAAGCTCCGGGTTTGTTGACAGAGGTATAAAGCATTTGTTCTCATTCAGATGGATGCACATGTTTCAGCGCAAGATTGCACCAGTAGTGGAGTGAGTAAAAACAAAGAAAAATTCCAGCATGTACAATTGTGCAGGTTATCACTAATTCTCAAGCATTTCCATGATTAGAAAAATCAATGTATATTCCAGTAGGCTCCTGTCTCCCAGCAACAGCATCCAAGAAAGAAAATCGTTCCCATATATATTCAAAAATACTTCAGAAAGTAAGTAGTCAGTATAATTACTTATTGGTCCATTAAATCCAGCTGGCACAAAAATGTGCAAAGGTTGATGTTTGGAAGAGAGCACATGTGCCTCTCTTCTCCTTTGGGCTCCTTTTAGAGCAAGGCAAACGTATCAAAAAACATTTAGCAATTCAATTCAGTCAAATCCCTCCTCAGGATACTGGCCCTGAATTAAAAGTATTTGTATACATATTGTATATTCTAGATTGATACTATTATGTTCTCTCCTCAAAGAACCACTTTTGGTGGAGGCTCCCAGAGCAGGGTTGGAGTGATGGGGCTGGTGTCCCGTTGTCGGTCTTATCTATTGCTTCAACACACTTCTGGCTCATCACGTGGTACAGGCTTCCATCCTGAAAACAGCCAGATGTAGAGTGAGTATTACAAGAAATGTTTTGTAGTTGTATTACAACAAAGTAACATTAATAAATGCTCCTCAAATGGTTTCTGCCAGCAAATACTGTTTAAGGGCACAAAAACTCCATAGTCTAAGAAAATTCAACAAGAAGAAAATTAGAGAAGAAGAAGAACAACAACAAAGAAAATTTAAAAGGAAACTGTCATGTGGACTTGAGTCAGATTTCATGTCACATCTTGTAAACATTCCATCTTTCACTTTCACTGCCATCTTGTTACTTCTTATCTCATAACTACTTCCACTACTGTCTCACCATACACATTGCCTCTTTTTTTATAAAGGTGGATTGGATAGTGATCAATACACGTAGCAAAATGAGCCAAGTACAGATACAGACACTAAAAACAGAAATATACTCATTACTTCTCGGAGGACAAATTTCTGGTCCACTGGTATAGGTTGCCCTCGCTTTTTGCATGGCTGGACAGTCAGGTATGTGCTGATGTTGTCACCCACAATGCATCCAGCAGGTTCCCTTGTGTTGTAACGGATCTCACCATCCATGGAGTATTCAAAGAACTGTAGGAGGAGACGCAACAGCTCAAAATCTTTTTCCACTTCAACACAAATGATGGAAACACAACTTTTATTGTTACAACATTTCAGTCATAAATGATTGTCACGACGGAGTCCAAGCCACTGTCACGGAATCTGCACAAGCATATGTACAGTGTATGAATGTATATGTGTGACTCAGAAGAAGGATATGCAGCAAGAAAGCAAGTGAACATGGTGTACTGAGAGATGGCTTCTGTGTGCATTTGTGTGTACACACACACACACACACACACACACACACACACACACACACACACACACACACACACACACACACACACACGTGTACTGCTTGTGTGCTATGGCACAGACTACGAATGAAAGTGATTCTGCAGCATAGAGAGCACTCCAATACAGCAGACAGCACAGGCACTGCAGAGCCAACTTCCAGCAGAGACAACATCAGTGTGTGTCCACAGAGGGCTGCTGGAAAAACAATGGTAAATTTCACAGTGCCTTAAAGACTACCACAGAGGATAAAGGCGTTGTGAGATGCACTCTCCTTTGTTTGTATCAACAGAGCAAACATATCATTTTTCAACCTGGGATATGCAAGAGAGTCCACTATTCCCAGATTTGTAAAAATGCAATTACAAACCCCTGCAGCCTATTGTGAAACAAGAAGACTGTATCTTCGCTTTGAGGGAGTCCGAGCTGGTATTTATGACCATGATTGCTACTGTCTCTTAGGCAAATGGAAAACAAGGCATCATGGATAATAGAAGAGTAGGGAGGGTCTGTTTTAAAGTTAATGTGCAATGAGATGACTGTGAGAAGGAAGGGTATGGGAGGAGAGAGAAAGAGGAGATGACAGGTAATGAGAAAGGGAAAGTTAAAAGTCAAGAGAAAGATGAGGAGGAGGAATAGCATGGTGAATGGGCGGGGGGGGGGGGTAGTATAGGGACTGACATCTGAAGAACTATTTGAAGTTCATGTAACAAATATGTTGGCACAACTCCAGATCATTGCAGATGAATCAATCAATTATAACTTGACATGACTATCTCACACAAGTGAAACAAAGACTAATAAGATGACACTTGAATTTCTCAATGTTTAAGAGAGTCAGGGTAATTTCTCACCAGACCAAAAACATTTTTATAGCCTGTGGCCTAAATGACTAATGTCCAGTACGGTACCTGGTTCTGACCCATGCCGTGGCATGGATAGAGGATGACTCTTTGGCCCACCACGATGTGTTCATCTGCAGGGTTGTAGTCAAAACAGTGGTTGGTCTTGCCGCGGTTTTTCAGCTGTAATAAGCAAAAAGCAGTCATATCGATTGATCTTTTCATGCACTGATTAAAATACCACTTACAGGACTTCATACACGGGTGAGGAAATGAATGCCAAACTTAAACTTGAGGTAAGGAAATGTCACTTTTTATTTTTTTTAAAAAGTCTCTTGCCTGCACTGCTCAGCCTGATGAGATACAATCAAATTGGTGAAAATCAGTAAAAGCACACACTAATTTGAAGCTGGCAAACAACTCTGAATGTAATCTCACCATTCCAAACATGCCTGGACGATCCTCGGGGACGTGAATATCGGGGTAAATATTATCCAGGTACCACTTGAAGTTCTTACAGCCCAGCTTCTCTCTAAGCTTCTTCCGCTCCGTCACGTCTCCAAAGGCCTCCTGGAAACAATGACCACAAGTGATAGTTCCACCTTGTTATTGTAGCATCACTTCACTGCCTGATTAACCTGAAATCCAAGACAATATTAGGAGGAACACCGATGCTACAGGGATATTACAAGAAGCTAATTATCAACCAGTAGTATTTTACATTATATTCAAATAAAGACTTTGTATGTGAACGTTCTTGATGCAGTCAGAGAGCTACAGTGTCAGAGGAAGTATTCTGACTGATGGCTGAATTGGTATACAATAGCACCATCTATAGTTGTTCCATAACTACACAATTACATCCCAACAAACAGACCTCTTAACAGCAAACCACTCCTACATCCTGGTCGAACAAGAGCCAAGAGGATAGATCTGTTTATATTACACGTGTGTGTGAGTGCGCATGTGAGGATATTCACTCTTAAAGTTTGCACGTACAAACTATACTTGTATGTGCATGGTTATGCACACACACACACACACACACACCACAGTGATGATAGGTGAGTGAGTTACCCTGCATGGTAGCACACAGTCTGCACTTTGATTTGCCAGTGAGCATATGTTCAGCACACCTACCCTGCTGGAAGAAGGGTTCAGCAGCGCTGCAGGATGATGGATGTTGGTGGTTTGCCCAAACACAGCACTAATTGTCCCTTCATCAATTTATTTGGTCGAGAGAGGGACTCCCAAAGGAGACAGTCCTTTTATCAATGGGAAGGACCAGTAAGGACCATCAGAGGACAGTGAGGGTCAGTGTGGACCACTACAGTATATGAAGCAAACAGGGAGCAAGTTAAAGCCCAGTACAGGTGCTACTTAAATGCCAATAAGGAGCAAATGGAAGCATGAAAAGCGACCGAACAACATTCCAGTTTATGGATCAGTAAGGGGTCAAAAACTAAATGGAACAACTAGAGGTCAATCTGATGTGCACAAGAGACCAGAGATGTGCCAATTAGCAGAGAGTAAAAAGGCAGTGGGAAAGCAACAGAAGCATGCTTACAGATGTTTCCCAATTAACTCTTTTTTTTGTCTGATACAAGTTGCATTTTGAATACAGTCTATTTAGGTTTCATGCTGCATTATTACTAATTAACTAAGAGTTGCATAACTCACATGGACTGACAGGTAACTTACCATCTTGACAGTTTTAGATAACTGTCATCCTTTAAACCCAATATACAATGATACTCTACTGCCTACCTGAATAACAGGGAAAATAAGTAATCAGTTTATACATTAGGTCAACTCAAGTTATCTAAATTGTTGGCTTGGAACTTGTTAGTAGACTTAAGGTGGAGACATAGTTTAGTGATAAGCTATCAGTTGATCAATTGACCGTGCCGTGTGTGTGTAGCTGCTGCTTTGAGAAAGTCTAAGAGCTCTAAGAGTTACAGTAGGAATATAAGACAGAACATCTTTAGTTAATCATTATTTAGGTATGGCTGTTAATGTCTGTGTAAATAGCAGAAATTCTGAGAGAGCCTTGTGTATGTGCGCATGTCTTCCTATTTGTCTACGAAGACAAGCAGTGTAGTTCAGAGGCTTTGTCGTATTGTGTTTGTCGTGCCACCGCGAGGTTGGCAAGGCTACCTCCTCTCAGGGAGATGAGCGCCACCTGATCTGTGTTTAGAGAGCCTCTCCACTTAACTACACTGTCACACACTGGCCCGGCCCCTCCCACGCATGCACACACACACACACACACACACAAAGGCAGGGCACCCCGTGGGTTAGCACTGCTCTCGCCCTGTCAAGGACAGGTGGATGACACCACGTTGGCACAGAGTGACACGGAAAGGTGGTAATCACACACCGGAACACCCTGACACCCCTGTCACCTTGGGTGTCTACCGCTCATGTATCCCAAGTGTCACTTAATCAGGGGAGCTATTACACCGCAGCGGGACCACAGTGTGTATGTGTGTAGTTTGTGAAAGAGGAGAGTACATGTCATTTTGTGTGTGTGTGTGTGGGGGGGGGGGGGGACTGAGAGTGTGTTCACTGGTGAAATCAAGTGATTAATCTGACAGTTTTGTGATGAGTGTGGCTGCAAAACAATACACTGCCTTCACAACACTCTATAAAAGGAAAGTTTGGTTTTGTTTGATACTGCTAAAGCACACACACACACACACACACATAACATCTGTGCAAACTCACCAGTCGTGCATGGGGGTTTCGATGGTAGTAGACCTCTTTGTATTCATCCATCCAGACTTCAGCGGCTCTCACGCTGTTTGCCAGAGCTTTGCTCCGTGAGTAAGGGGCCTTTTTAGGGAACACATGACCCACATGGGAGCATGGGTGGATTTCCAGGCTGCCCCCGCACTGCCAAATCTGAGGGACATCAACAACAACAACAACACCACCACCACGAGGATTTGGTTAGCTTCTCAGCCATGATTCAATCAAGCGACACAAAGCGAAGCCTTGTTGTAGAGGGGCTGAGAAACAGAAAAGCTGGTTTTGTTGATGGTGGGAAATATTTTTGGTCCCTTCCCTTTGGGAAATTGCAGTTATTGGAGGGAAGGGGTGTTCAAATTCTTTGCT
The DNA here is from genome assembly GCF_914725855.1 of Thunnus albacares. Classification (NCBI taxonomy): domain Eukaryota; kingdom Metazoa; phylum Chordata; class Actinopteri; order Scombriformes; family Scombridae; genus Thunnus; species Thunnus albacares. Next base: position 12,751,952 of record NC_058124.1, read on the forward strand.
GCAATTAAAGCATTAGGCTCTTCGGCCTTCTTTTAATAGTTGTTCAGTTATAATTCTTTCAGTATGGTTTCTCAAGGAATGAGGATGCGGTGCTGGGTAAATATAAACCAGATCTGGTCGTCTTTTTAATGCTGTTTGTTGTGTCTTAGTGCTAAAAATAGTGCATATTTCATGTCAAAATGGAGACAGTGTATGAATTGAGCTTTTTTGGCATAAAACCAGGGGCTTGCACATGCAGCATATGTGTATATGTACATGAACACACACACAAAGACATTATTTCCTACCCTGAAGGAGAATTCCAGATTCTCTCCTCCCCAGACCTCCATCCCGGTGTCATACGTCCCCAGGTAATGGAAATATTTCTTGCTCACAGCAAACAGACCACCTGCCATAGTAGGAGATCTGAAGAGAAAAATAACAGTAATAAATATCGTTCATCTTAGACATATTTACTTATCTGTCCAATACAAAGCCCATTAGCGTGGCTTTTATTTGTCTAAGTATTAATGTAAGACCTGTTCTGTAAAGTTGTCCTAGAACCAACAGACACACCTAATGACATCAGTGGGTGAGCGACGGCGTTGCTGCTCGTGGCTTGGGACAGCATGCCAGGTAAAGACCAACCGCCAATCAAACCCCCCAATCTGAGGTTCACCGGAGTTCCCTAAATACTGGAAGGTGTTCCAGTCTATCACATCAATGACAGGACACACCACAGCTGACGGCTCCTCTTTGATCCTGGTGGAGGAAGGAGAGAAGTCAGCTACAAAGAGCGCTCCGTTAACTGGCTAAAGAGTCAGTGCTTCACTCTGTGACACTTCAGTTTGGCACTTTCTAACCACAAGGCCATACTTGAGACAGTAGAGAAAGAGTCCTTAAATGTTCCTGCTGAGAGTCCTCTAACCTTTGAAGCAGGGGCTCTAACCAGCCCTCATGACACTCGCAGTGACAGTCCAGAAAGGTCAGCACATCACCCGTGGTAATGGATGCTCCTAATAGCCGGGCCCGCACCAACCCCTCCCTCTTGGTGGCCCGGATCAGTCGCACCTTCCTCAAACCTGAGATGTACTTCTCCAATGGCTCCTTCAGGTGAGCTTCAAGAAATCAAACAAACCAAGATAAAAAAGCACATCTGAAAAGAGACTTCTTTTGTATGTGCACATATGAAGGCCGTGTTTATATTGAGAGCAGTTACGTTTTTCAGAATCACTTTGAACATTATATGAATAAATGAGACAAAGACAAGAGAACAATTACAATCTGCTACACGCTTTCAACAACAGCAGCTGGTAAAGCTGATAAAGACAAAAAAAAAACAACTGTGTTTCAGGGAAATCACTTGCCAAGTATCTTGTCTTGAAAAAATTACACAGCAGAAATGAGATTTTTGAGTTATCTCATCAACATGTGGTTCACCGACAGATCATTCTGGGTTGTTTTATGGGATATGAGTAAACATATTTGTAGTTAATTAATCTATTACAATAACTAGTTGTCTGTTTTTTTTTTATTCTTCCTTTTTGATTGTGAACTACTAAGTTGTTTTCCCCCTCTCTCCACTTCCTCCTCCTCCTCCTCCTCCTCTAATGCATTCCATCAAATAATCTGAAACATCATTCAGAGGCAGGCAATGCTTCATTTCCAGGATTGGGAGCCAAAACAACTTAGAACCACTCCCTTAAAGTGTCGCAGCTCCTTCTACACAGCCTGGGCACAGACAAGAAAACACTGAGTGACTTCAAGCTACAACACCAGGAAATCCTTGATCAGAAAACCCTCTTTAGTTAATTTGTAAATAAGTTTTAAGGTCAGTTAGGAAAATGAAGAGTCTGATCAAGAGCAGTGTGCTTGACTGAATTTACATACTATATTCCTTACTATTGTATTATTTGAAAAATATTCTGCGTATTCACATGGAAGATGAAAAATGGCCCAGACAGGTGACACTGATAACTGTGGGACTTCACCTGGATGTGTATAAGATTACCCTTCTCCTATCATCTAGATCTTAGTTTCACTACATGTCACTACCATCCTCTATCTCTGTTCTCTGCCAACATGTCAGTCTACCCTCCTCCGCTCTACCTACCTCCCACGTACTAGTGACTGCCAGTTGTCTGTGTGCCTCCTTGCGTGACTCTCTGACAACATTTCTGTCTTTTGTGACTGTCGACCCGCCAGCCCGCCTGCCCATCAGCCTGTCTGTCTCAACGGAACGTGGACTCTCCCCCACCTGCCTGTTACCTCTGTCGCTGTAGTCGTCCACCAGCACCACCTCTTTCAGCAGGATGTCAGGGGACATCTCCAGCACGCTGTGGACTGTCCGCAGCAGGGTGGACCAGGCCTCGTTGTAGAAAGCGATCACCACAGAGGTTGTCGGCAAGGACCGGTAGTCGTACTTCAGCTCTCTGCAGCTGCAATGTAGGGGGAGAATGGGGAGAGGTGAGGCGAGGTGACTAACCATGAGAAGTGAACACAGTAGAATTAGAATAAGATTTATTGCCAGGCAAGTTTGCACATACAAGGAATTTTTCTTAGTGTTGTGGTGCAAAACAATCAAAAAACAGAAGGTAAGAGAAAAACAAGTATCCATACAAAGTGAGAAAATTACCACAAAAGACAAGTGGTATAAATAGGTGGAAGAAACATATTCTATGTGAAGAGAGCTGTTGAGTGTAGAAAATAATGCACAGGATATTGACTGGGAATGTGCAAATGTTCCCAGTATAAACAGTATATGTAATGTACAAGTGTAATAATACAAAGAATACAACTAGCTGTGTTCATGTAATGCGCCATGTTTAGATGCGATGAGGTCACAGATGTGCGAGGCAAGTTCATTTGTATAGCAAATTACAAGGCAATTCAAAAGTGCTTTAAATAGAGCAATAAACTTAGTGCAATATAAGATAACAGATTTGACATTAGTCTAACGTGTTGTGTCTGTGAGCGGGCTAGAGTCCATGTCAGTGTGGGTCCCGGGCCTTGTTGATGGGACCAGTAGGGCCCAGGACCCCCACTGACAACAAGTTCATATAGTAATTACAGTACTATTCCAGTCCGACAGCATATTCCACTCCCTTAAGAAGTACAATGACTCATTGGTAGTTACCAAGCTGGGTTTTAACTTTGCTGTGAGCTCCACACTGTGTTACATGTGTTTTCTATTTTGCTTTTGTTTATTTATTTATTTATTTAGTATGTTTATTTTAATCTTGCTATGTGAAGCAATTTGGACTGCATGTTTGTATGAAATGTGCTTTATAAATAAAGTTGAGTTGAGTTAAAATACATCTAAACTTTATTACGAGATAATGTGATGTGATATATGATATGATATGATATGATATGATATGATATGATATGATATGATATGATATGCGGGTTGACAGCACTCATCTAGTTACTTACAGTGGGTTCCATCTCTCTGGCAGCCATCTGTGTAGTGACACTTTATCACTGACATAAGTGTTAATCTGATGCTTTTTGATGCTTTCCTCCTCTTTTATCTTCTCCTCGCCGTTCAGATTCAGTTTGACAGCCCTCCCCAACTCACCCAGGGCATTTAAATCCAGGGGGGGCTTCTCATAGACGGGCTTCTTAAGCTGTTCATTCGCCACCTCTCGCCCTCCAGAGGCCTCTCGTCGGTTTGTGTCGTTCACGTCTCCGGAGCTGTGTCTCAAAAAAATGAGATATCCCACTAACGTGACTCCGAAGAGGATGAATAGTAACTTGGGTCGGTTCCTTCTTCCGCAGACTGCCATCGTGTCGGCGCAAAACTGGGTAGAGGTTTCATGCGCTGGGGAGCTGTACTCCACTGGCAATTACTGCTAAAGTGACCCTTTCACTTTCACCAGTTTCGTCGCGTTTCCGTTTCACGACCTCAACTTTAACGTGCATACTTTCAAACCAAATAACGTCGTGAAACTACATATTTCACGTCACTTTTCACTCGGTTTGACAAATGTCCAACCACCAAACTAACGGCGGTTACTTCTCCACCTCCAGTGTTTATCTTGACGGAACCTCCTCCTCCTCCTTCTCCTCCTCCTCCTCCTCCTCTACTCTCTTGAACGGCGTGTTGAAGAGAGGTGTGAAAGGATTATCAAACTCGGATTAGTTATCGCCCGGATTAGCTAGCTAACGTTAAAGTACCTGTAGGCTCCCACAGGAGACAAAACAAATCTAGGTCAAATCAAAAGCCGAGTCCACCGTTTCGTTTAGTTTTCCGCAAAACAAAATGAAAAGTTTAAAATATCAGACTCGTCAGCTCGTCTTCGACATTAAAGAGAGATAGCCAGTGTCCGACTGCCGGTATCCCTCTACAACGTTACATACAGCTCTAGAGGAGCAGGCTAAACTTTACCAACAGGTGTTATGCTGAGTTCTGCCTGCCCGCATAATGAATGCACCTCGCGGGAGCGCGCACAGCTCAGGGGAAAACTACCAGACATTGTAATGATTTTTAAGGCAAAGTACTGTTTCAAAACGATATAATCTTCTTTGTCAGCTTTATCAGTAATGATGAATGATCTGAAGTCTATAGTTTTTGAACGTTTTGTGTCATCAATGTTTTAGGAGACTCAGTATATACACCTTAGTGCACATAATGCGTCCACACTGTAACTTTATTTCTGGGCATCTATTAAATGTTTTTACGAGCGCATACTTTGGCTCGTTTGGATCGTTTTGGCTCGACAGTGTGAATTTCATACATTTAATAATGACCTGAGCTGAAATAATAGGGGATGCATTGGCTACTCAGCAGCAACAATTACCTCTGCTGAATAATGCATACACCCATTGACACAATGACACTTCAAATCAAATGGTTTCATCAGCTCATACTTTATTTGATCGACTTTGACAGAATGAATTTGACACCCCATATTCATTTTCCCGCTTCTAAAAAACTCATTTTAGTAGGCTATAACTATCTGAAATCCTATGCGTAAAAACACATCGTCAAAGAACACTGAAGAGTTCACCCAAAAAAATATTAAAAAATTAATCAAGGAAACCTTGTAAATTTTAGACCAATGTATCAAAGAAATGCTACTACTACTGAGTCTAATTAAACACTGATGACTCTAAACATTCAAAAACTGTAGACTTCAGATCATTTGTCGTTACTGATGAAGCTGACAAAGAACATTATATCGTTTTTACACAGTACTTTGCCTCAAAAATCATTATAACGTAGTCTTCCCGTTCGCTGTGCGCGCTCCCGTGAGGTGCATACAATTCTCGTCGGGCAAGCAGAACTCGGCATAACACCTGTTTCTTGAATTTGGAGAAGTTCGAACTAGTGTCAAGTTAGCCGAGCGAGAAGATGCGTTTCCGGTTTAATTACAAAATAAAATTCTGCAGCTCACCTTAAAGATCCCCCTCCAGGGATGTTTTAAGATGATCATACAATACTCTTCATTCAATAATAGTTTGTGTCTGAAAATTGTCTGAAAAAAATCCAGAATCTATGAATATGCAAATATTGTTAATTTCAGAAGTTTAATAGCTGGACACAAGATGTCTCCTTTTTCACTGTAAAGTCCATTCTCATTTGTGCACTGGAGGCTTCACATTTCCACATCACATTTTTGTAAATTGAATATTGGACCAGGATTGGCTCCAAACTATTTGTGATGTCACAAATAATGCTCATAGGTTCACCCCTTAAAATCTGATTTTCAACTAGCCCCTTTCAGTAGATGGATGTGAAAACAGCCTTCCAGTGTCAAACTCCGCACATACATCATTCTGTACAGTGAAACCCAAACATCCAACTGTAGGAACAAGAAGAAAAAACATTTTTGAGTGGAGGGGGGCTTTAAATTGTACTCTAATACAGTGAAATCGATAACAACAGTTAATGAAACTATTGATTTTTTTCCCTTGTGGTGAATCAAAGAGACATAAAAAATGATCTGCAAAGTTTTCAGAGGGATACTCAGAATTCTATATTATCTGTTACATAAACATGATCATCATAAAAATCAACTTTCCATCCACTTTAGTTTATGCAATAGTTGATTAAAGAATTAGCTCAAGTCATTAACTGTATTGTGACTGCATGGTTCATTGTGGCATCTGTTATCATGATTGGTTTAATTAAAGAGAAACATAAGTGCTGTGATATTTATTGTAGCTCTCTTCTCCATTTCCGCTGATTTCTCTCACTAATTCGATTAAGAAATTGATTACCATCATTTTGGCGCTTTTATCTTGAAGGAAAACTTGTTCAACTGGAAACGCTTTTTATTAGTTTCTGTAACATGACGAATTCGAAGAAGTTCAACGCCAGTAAATCTACGGGTAAATCTTTTTTAGTGGGGACGCATTTTATGGCCTGAGATAAATCACGAACAAATACTTTGACTTGACTTTTTTTTCTTCCTTTTTTCCAAATGCCAAAGACAGTCAGTTAATTTCCTCTGAACCTCTTCCGGGTTCGTAACGTGTAGTAGCCCAGATGAGTCACTCATTTTCTCTCATTTGATTAATTGCATCATCCAATGTAGTTAAGGTGAGGTTATATTCAAACACATTTTTCTATAGCATACATAAAAACACATGATAAGCCCAAAATATGTAGGCCAGTAGTTCTTAAAGTGGGGTCCAGGGACTCCCGGAGGTCCTTTAGGGGGTTCCAGAGGGTCCCTAGCAAAAAGGAGAATCATTTATTTTCACTATAATTCCATCCATAAGCAACACAATGACAGGGTGTATGACTATTTTGGTCATGGCTTTCATACACTTTCTGTAATAAAACATCTAAAAGCAAAAATTGGATCGGCTGGAGGATCCTGGGACAAAATCTTATCAAATGGGGATCTCTGGTCTAATTTGTGTCAGTTTAGGGGTCCTTGATGTGAAAATGTTTGACAACCACTGAAATAGACTATTTTCTCTAACACTCTGAAACCATTAACCCTGCCTGGGAGAATGCAGGATTAGAAATCATTGATGGTCTTATTGCATATGCAGCAAGTTGTCACTCATATAAAATTGATATGAAAACTCTTGACACCAAAGCTGAAATTTGACACAAAATGTATGTTTAAGCAAATTAAAATGCTAAATAATTAAGGCGATCATTCAAAGAGAGAAGGTAATTTGAGTGGCATACCGTTTGATCGAGTACCCATATTGTGAAAACTACAAAGAGACACGTGAAGGCAACAAGCCAGCCGGAGTGTTGTAATATACCATGGTAGACTGGGCATGTCGTTTCTGTCAGAGACACAATATTAGTGTTAATGCATGAGGGCATTTCCATTTAGGACCGGATGATGGATAACATTTTCCATGCAACAGATAGCGCAGATGTATTAATGGGAAAATGAAACAGTGTTGAGCTGCATAGTCACCGTTCGACAAGTTATTATCCTTGTCACACCACCTGCTGTCTGTAGCATAAACAAAGAAGATGTATTTAGGCTATATCATTATCATTCAAGCATGACTTTAATTTCTAATTTTATATTTTCTCCATAAAACACTAATAAAAAAAAATAAACATTTCATAATAAACCCATGTGAAACTAAACCAACACAGGCAGTGAAAGAAAGAAAGAATTGTTTTGACAAGGCAAAGCTTCAAATGTATCACGGATGACATGATGGAGGTGTGTTAATTGAACTATATCCTTCATCAACTCTACTTTGACACAATATGAAAGTGGCTGACCCTATCTGTTGTGCCACATGTCAGACTGTGAAGGAAGATAACGGTTTCACACCCCAAAAACCGTGACAGTCACATTGGAAAAGTTGATGGATCGCAGCTGCTCTGGAGCAAAAACAGCAACAACCTAAAGAGCAACCTGGCCGAGCACTAAATCTATCCTGAAAAGGAAACTTAATAAGATGGCAGTCAAAAGGGAATGAAACCAATACAAGCAGTCATTAAGCGACAAGAGGTTTCAATGGGTGTGAATGACATGAGGTGCAACTGGGCTCAACCAATTTCCTATTGTGTGAGCTCCTTTAATGAGTATAAGCTTTAACGGAAGATACTTAAGTCAGGTAAAAGCTCTCAAGCGAATCAAGTGAAGGAGATGGAGAACATGAACTGTATGAAACAGGACAGGGCAGCAGCCTCAAGAGCTTTGATTCACAATACCATCCCAAATATACAATACAACACAACACCTCTATGATCCCCTATTAGCCATCAAGTAGTAATAAGTCCACTGTTTGCATCCTTCACCCTACATCAAAGGATAGTGACAGAGATGTCCTGAAAATATTAATGCATTCTTGATTTACAATGTAGTTACATTTGGAATGAACTAAAAATATTATAATCCGATTCTCTCTCAGACATTTTATGTTAAATTATCACAACTGTGAAAAATAAATTATTCAAAATCTTTTAAAATATCTTCAAAATCATCACCTACCTCACTTCTAGTAATGTTATCACTGCCATGCTTATATTATAAAATATATGAACAGACAAACTCAAATTCATAATATAAAATCATACGACTGGAATAGTAAATAAACTGTCATTTGATGTGCATCATGACTTACATCCATAGTCATACAGAAGACAATGTGGAAAAAATACAGGCAAGCCAAAACATTTAAGGTAATCTCATACTGTTTGGTCTCAGTGGTTTCCACCATCATCAAACTAAAATAATGTCTTGACCTTGACCCCTGTGGCCTGTTTGTGGACTAATAGTATTGAATGTTATTTGCTTTCCCACCAGCAGGTGGCGCCAAATGACCATGAAAACTGTGATCCATGTTTGAATGAGGACAAATGAGGGTCAGGAATGTGGCAGCAAATGCCACAATTTTTATACATTTACAGATTTATTTAATTAATTTCAAGCAATAAAAAGGCACATGTATTGATTAGGGGTCTATTTTTGCTATACTGGCATTACTGACAGTTGAACTACGATATACAGTGTGTAGCGCTGAGAAGGTACAAAGAAGATCACGATGTGCGTCTGTGGTTAGTTTTTTATTCTTCCAATCATCCCAACAGCTTTAACCTTACTTCAAACATCATCCCAGTCATCCTCTTCTTCATATCAAATAATCAACATCCCTTTTGCATCATCAGTAGTTTTATAGGTGCTTTAAATTAGCACTGTCCCCCCTCTGGTCCCATAAACCAAACACTATGTACAAAGGCAACACAAAACAGGAGTCATCTTACATGTTTACCAACTGTCTCCATTGACATAATATGAATATCTCATATTCATAAATTCAAAGGACCACAGAGACCAAACATTGCTCTGTGATAAGCAGTCTTCGGCAAAAACAACAAACATTTTCACAACAGTTACACTACGTCTCCTTGAATCCCAGTAGAGACACCAGTGGGGTCTTCAGTGGAGAAAACAAAACAGGAGTGTTTTTGATGCCATTTCAAGTACAGTTTACACACAGGAGTCTTTAAAAAAAAAAGTCTGGCACAGCCAAGTTGAAGGATTAAATTAAAAAGGCTTTTTAAGGCTTTTTGTGACTAAATAAAATCAAGTGCATCAAACCAGTGTTGTTTGAGTTTTTTTTAGCATTTAAAATACATTTGACATCCACTGGCACGATTTATTTTTCGGCACATTCAACCACTTTTGAGGATGACGACCTTTCAAAGGCACAGTGACAGGTGAGTCTAGAGGGTATTCCTAATTTTACACAACAGGGAAGAATAGATTACAACACTTCTGTCAACTCACTAAGCCCTCTGGGGCGAATTGCACTTAGTTCAAATGCTTAATGAATTCTTCAAGTCTTGTTCAGGCAGCATTCTACCATGAAACTGGCTCAAAAGACGAGAGATAAAATTGAGAAGCGGTCTAGTTTGACCTCTATGCTCTCTCTGTCTCGCTCTGTTTTCCTCTCACATGATGAAGCATGTTAGGGGAGTAGCTGGTTTTGGGCAAAACGCTGCTGACCTTACATTCCTTGCACATTTTCATTGAGCAGCCCATTCCTTAATTGGTTATTTTTTTTTGTCCACTAAAACAAACAAGTATGAGGATCAGTGATAATTAATATTAATTGCACATTAAGGTAACATTCTGTAGTGCAGCATGACTTTGTGTCTAGTTTTCAAAGGAAATTCTTTGTCTTTTAAACTCTTTAAAAAGGCACTTCTTCATGTGCTGGACAATCAAATCAGTTTCAAGGCTTTCAAGTTGTTGCATTAGATGAATAAAGAAAAAGACACGACGATAATGACACTTCAGGTGTGCGCTGGACTCCATTTTGGTTGCAGAGGCACTTGGATGAAAGCAACACAAAAGTAAAAGTCTTTTTTAAGTTCAGCTGGTCTCCTTCAAAAGACCAATTAAACCTCGCCTTGCAATTCTCATTCACTCCACTGCAATCTGCACATACTCAGTCATTCACATGGGTATAAAAGCGCTGAATTGGGTGAATCATTGGCTTAAAGTGACTTTCCACCACCTTTTATTTGCTCGCCGTGCCCGTCCAAATGGAGTGCAGACTCGGAGAGCGAAGAGAGAATTGGGAGCAGCGGAAAAAGACATCCACTGTAGTAATTGCACTATGGTCAAAGAAGGTCACTTGAGGTTTCCTGCTACTTTCTTATTTCCTCCTTCTACCACTCGAACTTCCACTGCTGGTTTTTGTCTCCTGGGTTGCACCGCCTCATCTGGGCGTCTGTGCGGCCCTCAGTTGTGCGGTAAGCTGTGATGCACATGTCTGAGTGAGGGTGGTAGATGGTGCCGTCCTGAAAGGAGATGAAGGAGACGGGATGAGAACGAGTGCGAAATTTAGTCCTGTGGAATAATGGGTTCTTAGGTGTATGCTCGCATGAGACGGGGAGAGAGAAAAAGTGTGGATGTGTGTGTTATTGTGGGGACAGCTTACATTTCTGAACTCCCACACGACACCAGGCGGCTTGAGGTCCTGATCGCGAGGGCAGTGCCTCATCCCGATGGAAGTCTGCCCCTCAAGCACTTCAGCGCACAGCTCTGTCACTGAGTTGAAACGGATCTCCTTCTGAGATGTGTATTCAAAGTACTGGAACAGGAGAGAGACACATGGTTTAATGTACTGTATATACAGTATGAATATGTGTTTCTTTGTCATGAGTTTTCATTTTGAAAGCAGTTTGAGAGGCTACCTAACTGGAAAAGTAGGAGTGACTGAGAGATTAAAATCCAGCTTTGCCTCCTTTTCAATTGTTTCCATGCATTCCTCTTTCTACCTTAATCGCTCTTTACTCAGAAAGCTTTTTAACAAGCACAATAAAGCAGGTTGGCATCTATTTTTTCTACTAGGATTACACGTTTTTTCCTCTTACTCTGCTGTTGGATAAAGCAGTGTTGCATGGCATGTCTGCGTGTGTGTCAAGGGATCTCATCAGTAAAAGATGGGGCCTTGGCCCTCTCAATCAACCAGACGTGTGCACAAACCCGACTCCCCCCCCCCTCCCTGGTGTCATTTCAGCATCCTGGCCCATCGGGACAAAAGATGCAACACTCCCTGGGCTACAAGTTAAACAGAAGGTCAAGTAATCATTCATCATATTTCCCCATCCTTTTCTTTTCATCTCATACATCTTTCAGGTGCACCGGGGCCCGTAATGGTCGTTTCTAATAAAAGACTCACTCGGGGCCCCAGTGTCTGGCTTCAAACTTATTTACCCATGCTGTGTCATTCATTCTGCCTGCGAGGCTCATGTATCTTTTAAAATGGAACGTGGTTCTTATGTGGGGCAGAGAAGGGGGAGCGGGAGGGAGGCGGTGAAGGGCCCTCAGGTTTTTGTTTCAGTGGGGGAGCCACTGAAACATTGATTTTCAGTAACACATGGTGCTTTTTGTGACTGGAGACACCTGATGCGGCGCATCAGTGGGGTAATCAGAGATATAAAGCAGGACGGAGATTCACAGAAAGGAGCTCTGCCTATTGTCTGGCTCCAGCATTAAATATACATCCTCACACACAGATAATCTGCTGGTTGCTAAAACCATCCATCACTTGAGTTGGCAGGCATTCAGGATAAAAGTACCTGTGATTCAACTGCAAGATACTTTTAGGTATATATGTGGATGCAATACCAAACCTAGTTTTTCCTTTCATTACATTCAAGTCATACTGGCTGCACCAGCAGAGGGCAATTTTCTGGTGTGAATCAACTGTGGCAGCTCGTTTTAGGGGTTAGCGTAGAGCGTTGACATTTGAAAATACGTCTCCCACTGGGCCAGAGAGAGTTTGTGAGATTGTGACAAGAGACAAGAGGTGCATGAGAGAGAAAGAGAGAGATGGAGAAAAACAGACTAAACGAGGTGTGAAATGCTTAACGTACCTGGTTGCCTCCCTGGCCGTGGCAGCCAAAAAGAGAAAGGTGGGCACCTGTGGGACTGTGCTCTGGAGCGTTGTAGTCCAGGCACTCTGAATGAATGCCAGTGCTACGCACCTGGCAGGAAGAGAACAATTAATATAAAAAAATAATGAAATGCTGTGGTTTATTGATTCCTCTGTGGAGTTTCTCTTATTGGTTTTATTCAGGGCAGACTGTGAGGTCAAATACAGGGCAGCACCACTGTGGCTGCTACATTCAGGCTCCAAAATATCACTTCCAAACACAAATTCCTGCTGTTTGCTTATTTTCCACATCAACACACACTTATTAAACAATCAATGTGAAATAGATTTTTAGTTTTTACTCGTCAAACTTTCACATCAAAATGCCAATTTTCTACCTCTAAGAAAATGCCATATTTTCAGGTTATGTGCCAGTACGCACACATTTTAGACACCAATACCTTTCCAGATTTTTGACCGATTCCCCCATCACAACTTCAACTTCCCAACCTTTTATGTGAAATATGCGGCAACATGGCGAGGTAGTGGATATCTGGATGTTAAGTCCTGAGACATCTTTCAGGGATGTTTGTTTTTCTTAAGACACAGTGGTTGCGTCTCGGTGGTTGAAATGTAATCATTTTAAAACCCATCACTGAGCCAACCAAGAATTCTGTGTGCAGCATTTAATGGAATACTTCACCAAGTGTCTGGATTATAATGGTCTATAGCTCAGTCCGATAGGCTATAAAAGCCTTTGTTTGTTCTAGTCTAGCCTTCTCACTTTGAACTGCATACACACAGCCTCACACACAGTTTCAGACTTGTAATAGACTGAATTGAGGAAGCAAAACACAACTGCAATGCCATCTTTTATTGCCTTCTATAACTAGGCAGTCGCAAATCAGCATAAGATCAGTGATGAGTGTAAATAAAACACTGATGTTGACCTTTGAGTGAAACAGTATGAATAATTAAATACAGATATGCATAGCAGACACACTCACAGCCCCATGCCAGCCTGCCCTGTCCTCAGGTACATGTAGGTCAGGGTAGATATTCTTCAGATACCAGTCAAAACTGTTGCATTTCAGCCTCTCCCTCAGCAGCAGCCGCTCTGAGATATCCCCATATGTCTCCTGTAAGGCAAGCACACAATGCATAAATCATCCTTCTTAAGTAGCGAGTGACAATGTGGTTAGATTCAGCTGTTAGGAGAGGATGCTACAGTTTACTAAGTATACTCCTCATCACTTCATCTCCTAGTTTTGACTCTACAACACATGTTGCAAATGTCACATTTTATGGTTTATCTGAAGCATCTAAAATAAAGAAGGCACACCATACAAGTAAACATTTATATCCTGCATATGATTGATGAATCCTACAAGTGTAACGTGACAATCAGGAAGGACCAGGAAACCAACTAACAGGTGATTGATTGGTCTTAGCTAGTATGCATATGTCAGACATCTGTGTTTGCTAAGGCGGGGAACTCCACCTTAAGCAACTCAAAGTACTTTCACACACCTTAAGACCTTCGCCCTGCCTGAGGGTGGAATGTAACAACAGGATCTTGCACACTTCACTTTTCCAGTCATGAGTTTAGTGGGCCAGCCAGTGTTTCAAAATCAGAATACAAAGAAAATGTGGCTGAGACAGAAGGAGGAATGTTGTTTCTCCATCAAACAAACATCAAACAAATAAATAAATAGATAAGTTTAATCCTTTGTGAATTATCTTACAACAGTTAAGCCATTAAATGTACAACTCCAGGATACAAACATTCATCAAATATTCATGCTGGCTGTTCTTGTGAAAAACAGGCAGGAACAACAACTTACAACCTGAATAAAATAAATCTTTAAGACACAGTGAAGTGGTCGTCAACCTCTCTGAACAAAATAAAAATCCTATGAAGACATTATGTACTCCAAACCAATATTATGGTCTACAGCACTGAGGTCTGTTCACATGTATAATGACAGCAGCGTAATGTATTTGGATCTTGTGATCAGGTTGGGCAGTGCTGTGTTCAATCTCCTCTTGACCAGGTAATTTATTGTTTGATCAAAGATCCCTGATATTAATAATGTATTTTTTTCAGATAGGTGAAACTGAGATACATGAATTTTTGATGGTGCCCAATACCCAGAACCTGATAGGCATAGCACATGGACCGCATACACACGTGCGCACGCCCTCGCACACGTACTCCTGACCCAGTCAGAGAGATGTTTCATCAGTTGACACCTCGACATTTGAATCATATCATAGGAAATCTAACATCAAAGATAAGCCAATCTCTGTACCATATTAACATGGTGTAACATGGCATCACTACAGGGCTTCAGTTTAGCACCAGTTGGATTACTGATTAGCACGTAACTTATTAACATAGAGAATGTATTTGTCCAAATATGACTCGGGGAGTATTCATGCAGCAACACAGCAGCAGCAAGTCCAGCTAGACTTTACTGTTTAAAAACTTGTTTCCTCAGATTTATGACTGGCTTACCTTTTTGGCTGGGGGGTTCCTGTTGTAGAAGTGTTGTTTATAAGAGTCCATCCAAACCTCTGCAGCTCGTACAGTATTTTGGAGAAAGTTGGGCCGTGCGTATGGGGCCTTCTTAGGGAACACATGGCCCACATGAGAGCAGGGGTGAATCTCTAGACTGCCCCCACACTGCCACACCTGAGGAGATCAAAAGTAAATTCTATATTTTTGTGGATACATAATGCTCTGGGCAAGTGCACCTACTGCTTGTATACATCTATGTTAATATTTATGCGCCCTCTACAAGACTGTATAATCATAAATGTTGAATAATGATTACATAATGGAATCCAGGCATGAATTGCTCTTGATAGCAGCGTTTACATGTTCTTTGTCTCTCCATGTGGCCTGTTACGATCATGTATACACATTATGACAGACAATCAGAAGTTACAAGCACATGTTTATCATTAACCTGGTATAGTGTCAGTTGTAAACAACATATTGAACTGATATATTACAACTGAACTTAGATACTTGAGGTTAACACTGGTGTTTATGACTTTATCTGTCTTTCAAGTACAACTGACCTGATTTGCAAGTTTCAAATAGCACTTTTTAAACTGACAAGTTCAAAATGAACTAAAATTCTTTGCATCAAGAGTTTTTTGAAATACTGTAAGTCTGCCAGATGGAACTGTTCACAACGCTAACCTTCATTCAGATAAAATGCTAATATTTGTGGCAACTGATGCTATGCTAGAGATTCCCTCTGAGTGACAAAGAAAGCTGTGTGCTCTTCACCTTCATTCGCTTTATGAAAATTCAATCCCTGCTTCCTGTGTGTCATAAGACTGCATTTGAATGCAGCTTTGATATATGGTATCAATTTGCATTGTATAATTGCTTTATCTTTCACCATGGAAAAACAAAAACACAACACCCCTAAAGAATGAAAAGTTGGCACTGAGGTATTTCTTAATACGTGGCTGAGCTATGTTCCAATTACATAGGGCAAAATCATATTGTATATTCATAGCCAAATAGCCATTACATGATAGTCGCTTCCATCTTAATCCGCAAGGCATTTCACGCCGCACTGTATTTTTTTTAGTACTCCAAAAACATAGTTGAAAGTCAATTCACTAAACATAAATTATGCATGGCAAAAAGTCCCAGTGAGAGGCATTTTTATTTCCCCATGCATAACATATCACTCAAAGGAGCAGCCTATTCATCTTCACACTGCATTCACATACACACTATAAATCATAGACACACAAACAATTTACTTTGCCTTCCCCCCTTGTATGCTCCTGCTACAAACTCACACGTAGCCTAAAATCTGTGCCAATTTGACTGACGCAAACAAGTGAAAAGTGACACCAATGTCACAACAAGGTATCAGCCAATATCAGGGCTTCAGATGCCATGGTTGACTGTGGTCTGACAATGACATGACATGTCTCTCTCACACACTAACTACCCACTGACTGGTAGCTGTTAGATGGATGAATCAAAGGATGTGAAGCATACGCTAATATAAAAAAAAAGATTCCCTTTGCTAATAGAATAAACCTCAATTCATTAAGTTCATTAAGTTTGACAAGTGACAATTTCATAACTCTGGTCTCATATGGCTAAGTGATACTGCAGTGGTAAAGCAGTGTCTCTGCACTGTTTGTTCCTAATTGAAGGAGAACTGAACTCACTCTGAAGGAGAGCTCCAGGTTTTCTCCGCCCCACACCTCCATACCCATATCATATGTACCCAGGTACTCAAAGTATGCCTTGCTCACGGCAAATAATCCACCTGCCATGGTAGGAGACCTGAGGAAAAAAAGAGAAAATATTTTATTATGATCATTTTATTAAGGTAAAAGGAATTACATATTTTACTATAACTATACTATACCATAGCTAATAATCGTGCTTGAGCTGCCGTCTAGTGGTTGGTGTATGCTGCTGACACCCTGTACAATACAGTTCCTCACAATGCAAAATTGTGCAACATAGTCGTTTGGTCGAAAGTATAACAGACCGCAACCAACTGCTGAACCTTTTGACAGTGTATTGATGCTTTTCCTCCATACAAGATTTAATGTGTAGTTTAAAAGTAGTAGCTTCAGTTTGAAGAAGCAGGAAATGTTTCTTTGATTTTCTATTGTTTCCACAAGCAATACGGGTATGACAAAACAAAGGGGAAGACTGATCAATGGATGATGTTTAAAAGATCAGTCAAGCATTCTTAGGTTGTACTGTAAGTAAGTAAGTAATACAGTAAGTAGAATGACAAATTAACAGAGCGCTTCATTGGTACGTGCCAATCTGGTAAACTGATCTCCCATGTGAATAGACCTTGTGAAGTATCATACTGTCACCTGATGGGGTCAATGCGTGACTTGCGCCTCTTGCGTTCCACTTCGGGGACCGAGTGCCACTGGAAGGTGAGTCTCCAGTCAAAACCTCCTATCATCGGCTCATCTGTTTGCATGTAAAACTCAAAAGTGTTCCAGTCGATGGTGTCAATAACAGGACACACGATGGTGCTGGCATTCTCACCAATCCTAAACCCACAGCAGAGAGCAGGGAGAGGGGAGAAAATACAAAAAATATGAAAACAGTACTTGCTCTTCAATGATGATATGTATTCATATTACAAGACTCATTTTTTTTTATTTTTTCAAAAAAGTTTTACTCATCTAGTTTCGCCAACCCACCTTTCCAGCAGAGGTTCAATCCACCCAGGGACGCACTCACAGTGGCAATCAAGGAATGTCAGTACGTCACCCGTAGCATAAGTGGCACCAATAAGACGTGCCCGGACAAGCCCCTCTCTTTTGTTGGTGCGGATGAGCCGAACACGATCCAGATTACTGATGTAGTCAGCTAGTTGGGATTTCAGGTAACCTATAATTCAGAACACACATGAAAACACAAACATGACCATCATGTGTAACATTAAAGTTATGTAATTATCTGCCCCTCCATGTAACTGCTTTTCTTTAAAGCTGCATTAATCAATTCTTGGCCACAAGATGTCAGAAATACACCAAAACAAGCTGAGTTAAACAGCTACTACCAAATCAGTGGCTTAGAAAGTTTTTATGGCTGATGTGTTAGTTAAGCTAACAATTCCCTACTTTCAAATCCAGCAGACACTGAGCAACATTAGCATTCATTTGTTGAGTTGTGAATTTGGCCACCTGATGAATGTAAGTCCAATATTCAATTTTGCTTTTCTCCGTTTGGACTCCACCAACACCTGACAAAAATATCTCTCTTTAGCTTGCTAGTTGCCCAAATTTGTTCAGCAGCTTGTCCAAGACTTTATTTGTATGGCATTTTGTGCTGGTTGCGTACAGTGAGTTTATCAGAGCTTTTTTGCTTGAAACAGATGCCTTCCAAGGCTTGATGTGTGTGGGTTAGACTTGGTGGGCTGCAAAACCAAAACAATAGCTAAAAGGGGCTCAAAAACAACAGAGTTGAGTGATACTTGTCTGTAATACTGACCCTAACCCTTATTCTGTTACAGATTTATCATGTGAGTTGGATTACTATTAATATAAACATTTTCACTACTTAAAAATACTTGTCACAGTTACAGGAAGTCCAGTATCACATGTGTGTCATGCACACATCTTTTATGCACTAAGGATAATTGAGTCAGTAAAATGCTTGGTATGCTAGGCCCTGTTCAACCAGCTTTCAAACATGAGAGAAAGCCTCTCTACTCTACAGTCGCTGTCTGTCTGCAGTAACCGTTCTGGTTGGGGAGTGGCATGTCTAGCATTCCATTTGGTCACGGTGGTCAGAGGAGAGGAAATTATGTCATGGCATCTCAGTGCACATTGAAGTCATCTTTATGGTGTAATGTCTCCGATACACAAAGACAGACTAGCTGGGAACGAATACTAATGCCATTAAGACAGACAGACTTTAAGCTACCACTATATCCAGTTTCTGAGACTATAGTATCATTCTCAGAGTTAGCATAGGTCTGCATAAATCAGTCCAAATTCCATTCACTGATGAAGACTGTAAGATGTGGTTGAAAGCGCAGAAGGCGCTAGTAAGTGGACCTTTGAGTTGAGAATATTTTGTCACCCATGCCGTTCCCATGTTAAGAATGAACTGTGCTCAAGTTCACAGTGTGCAGCTGTATTTAGGACTCATGAATGATATCCAGAACTTCTTGTCTTTTAATTAAATATAAAATGGCCTGGAAATTGGAGGCTGCTATCAAAGCAAAACCTCACATACACACAGGGTGAGACAAGCAAAGGCTAAAGCAGAGACTGACAGGAAATGAGACAAAAAAATTTGACATAACTTTTTCAAGAATTTGCTAATCTAAGATAATGGCTGTAGCAATTTTACCTAATGAAAAACAAGCAACGTCCAATATGTTTAGAAGTAACTCTGACCCCTATTCAATCATTACAGGAATGTGTCCTGTCTTGTTTCCAAACCCATTTTTCTAATTGCTTTCGGAATATATCCAGAGGCATTATCTAGTCACCACTCTGTAGATAGCATCTTAATTCTATATATAGCCCTGTCCTGCCTCACTTGTCCTCTTGTACAGTGTGCTGTCAGTGTGACAAAATCAAAGAACGACTGAGGTTTGGTTTGTGTGCTATACTAAACTGGGCCAAGACAGTCAGTCCTCTTTGTTCTAAGTCTGAAAAACTTCTTTTGTCAGTTTCATTTTTACAGAGACAAAATGACAAATTGGTTTATTTCTTAGTGTAGAGTGTCAGACCTCGGTCACTGTAGTCATCGATTAGGATGATCTCTTTCAACAGGATGGCAGGAGTGGTCTCCAGGACACTGTGAATGGTCCTCAGCAGGGTGGACCAGGCCTCATTGTAGAAGGCTATGATCACAGAGGTGGTGGGCAGGCGCCGGTACTCAAACTTCTTACTTCGGCATCTGAGGTATGTTCATGGGTGTGGGTGAGGTTGGCGTGAGGAGAGAGACGGAGCTGACATGAGTAATAATACACATGTACAGAACATATAAGTGCATGAATTCATATAAGCAAGAAATATTCCTGCATATGCCCAGAGCAGGTTCAGGAACTAGTGTGGTAGGAGGAGGAGGTGTCTGGTCTTAATCCAGATGGCAGTCATTAAAACCTTAAAGACTAAAGAGCAGAAGCAATATGGATGGGGGCGGGGAGGGTATCACACCAATGAGCAACATACCACAGCAGTGCTCGGAGAGAGACCACAGAAACGTGAGCAAATGGAAATGAAGAGAGCAGACTAGAGAGAGAGAGAGAGAGAGAGAGAGGACGAGGAGAGAAAAACAAGATAACAATGAAAGTGATCAAGTTCTTGGAGAATGAACAAAACGTGAGAGCAAAGGAGGGTGCCAATTTTTTTTCAGGGACCTCTAGTTTTGTGAATCAGTGACATACTAAACTGAGAGGGTGTAATCACTTCTCTGGAAAAGGTTGAAAGACTTCTGGTAGTTTTGAAACAGAGGCCCTTCCCGCAACTATGACACTGTTCGAGTTGGGATGGGAGGAGCGCGGTGTGCTCTTGCATCAGTCACGAGCAATCAAATCAGCTGTTTTCCTTCCCTTCCTTCTAGAGCAATTCACACTGTTGCAGGATGTTTACAGTGCTGCAAATTTCATGGTGAAGAGAGCAGTCAAAACTGCCACAAAATTGGCTCCCAAGAGCTAACTTCTGCAATTATGGGAGTAGGTGCAAAACAGCAACAAGCAACTATGTTAAAATAAATTATCCTGGGAGGACGTAACACATTTGCTTACAGTGCATAAAGCCAAACACAAACAGTAGCACACCTGGGACAGTTTGACACTGGGAAGGGGCACTCACGAAGCATTCACCGATATCTGTGAAGGATGCAGTCACACATAACAGTCCGTTATGACTCATTGACTGACTGATTTCTTTGTTGGATGACCGTCAATCACACAGCTACATGTGGGTAGTTATAAAAAAATGTTATTACTCAAACTATCAAAGTCAAACTGGCCAACATATCAAGCGTGAAACAAGTCTGGAAGCTTAAGAATAGGATCTGTTCATGCAAAAATAGCACAGAGTACCACTGTGTTTTGTGTTATACACTTCTGTCATGGTACGCACAAGCAGACGACCTAAGCACAAATTCCAGAGTTCCTTGACACCAAAGCTGCACACCACTCGCTCCCTGCTAACACACTCCTGGCTGTGTCTCTACCAGCTAAACCAGTCACCAAAACACAAAACGTTAGCAGGCAAGAAAAAAGAAATTGTGCACCTGTCAAAAATGTTACTCTAGCAGCTCAAACACCCATCATGCACTGTTGCAAAGTGACAGCCTGTGTGGGGCCGTGATTCTGTTTTAAAATCTCCCAAAATGTTGCCACAGCATACCAGCATGCTGGGGCCTGATAACGATATCTCTTTTTTGAAACGTTATCTTTAAATGAGCACAGGGTTTGACTTTCAACCTTCCAGGCAGTTTCCCCAGCCCAGCAAGAAGATCAAAGCATTTTATCAGTCAATCTTTGGATATTCAGTCGTCTCGCCAGTAAAATGGTTTATTCCATTTTCACCTTGGCAACCTCTGAGATTCATTTTTCCGTGTCTGTAGTTTAAAGTCAAATTACATAAATAGTTTAGCGTGACATGTTTAATGCCAGTAATTTCAAAAATGTATACTTAAATTGAATCATGAATCCACCACTAAAGCAAATCTGTTCTTCGCTGATGTACTCTGGGGCACAGACAACAGAAACACAATCAAATTATTGTTCCCACCACAGTGATGGATAGCACATCTGGGTTTCATTAGGAAGAGAGCCAGTAAAGGATAAGGCAAAGACGGGAGGAGGAACTACTAATAAAAGACATCGTCATACTCTGTGTTGGACTGCCAACATCACAGAGGCTCAGCTGAGAATAGCTGTGGACAACAGCTCTGGGTGGAATAAAGCCATTGAGGCAGAGAGCTGCTTACACCAGCCTCAATAAGCCCTGCAATGCATTAGGAGAGCCTTCATCCTTGTCTCTTAACTGTCACTGGAAAACTGATTCCAGTAAAGAGCTCAATTTAATCTCTATTGAGTAATTTATCCCTTATACAGTTGTATAATAGTTATCAGCTCCATGCAGTGTTCAAGGCCAGAGATGTGTGTATGTTTTGGCTAGAAACCTCAAAGAAAATAGCAAGCAATCAAAAAAACTTTGTGATTTGCTGAAAAACATTAAGTTAACTAAGGCTGTCCAAGGCACATTAGCCAGTAAGTGATTAATGGGTCATTTCTGTTCATGTTGCCTTTTTGCTCCACTCACTCATTCATCCTGTGGTCCTGAATGTGCCGGTGGAGGGAAATCTTGTCGCTGACATAGATGTTGATGGCGTAGCGCTCCACGCTTTCCTGCTCCTGTTTCTTTTCTTCAGGGCTGAGGTTGAGGTGTGTGGCCCGACCCCACTCGCCTAGCGCATTGTTGTCTGGTGATGGCTTAATGTAGAGGGGCCTAGACAGCTGCCCGTAAGCCCCGCTCTCTTCCATGGAGAGCTGTCGCACCATAGGACCATGTTCGTCATCTTCCTCCTCTTCGGAGGAAGAGGAAGGGAAAGAGGAGCGTGCTAACAGAAGATATCCCAGCCACAGTAGCCAGAGAAGGAAAACAGCCTTGGCCAGCACACCCAGTTTTCGCGAGCAGCGCCCCCTCATGACGGCAAGCCCCGCGGAGGCACCGTGACTGGCTGAGTGTCAGGGTGCCCTACAGGACACAAGCCTCTGGAACACAGAAACAAAGAGACACTGAGTACATGATCATTAAGACATATCACATGTTAGATGCATACAACAGAGAGGGGAGTGCAAGATTAATCAAAGCTCTCCCCATTAGGATGAGGTTTAATCAAGTACCAATCCCGTTCATAATTAACTGAAGTTATTCACCTTAACACCCAAGAAACATAGTGCTTGCTTCTAAATTCACAAGTGCACTGAGGCTCAAATAGACCAGACCAGCAGTAATCAACACTGACATCATAAATATAAATTGCATGCTCAGGGCTGCATTAAGATGCTCATTAAATACAAATTGCAAAGATAGATGAGGCTAAATTATGGCTTTCAGTTCAGTAATGCGCTGAGAAAACTCAGCCTGCGTTGCACTGCAGTGAGAGATCTGTTAACATGATGAACCTTCAGCACAACTGCACCGTTTTATTCCCACTGCATTCACAATAAATCTGGAATAACGAGGATTTCTGCCGTGTTGCTGCTGTGTTTCTGAACAAGTTTACAGCTTTTACAGTAATGTCGTGTGAAGTTTCCAATCAGCCGGTTCACGCTTTTTCACGTGTGAAGCATCAAGTCCTTCAGAAAAAAAACATTGGATGTGATCTTTTGCACAGATGTTTTGCAATGTTCCAAACCTTTAATGGCACAGTGTAAAGCAAGCCCAGCTCTTAGGCTTTCGCATTACTTTTACATCAAAGGTTAAACACACTTAAAAATCAGAGTGACAGTACTCAGACTGTCAGTTCTAGGTGAGCCTTGTGTTTAGATATAGAGTAAAAATTAGCCCTTCTGAAACGTTCTTCATTGTAGGATTTCCCCTGAGCCACAAATAGTTGTTGCCCAAAACGTTGGGTGGAATATTTGCACAAGAATATCCTTTTTGCTGTTTTAAAGGATTAGTCTGGGTTTGTAGATACGAGGAAGACAGCAATTTAGACATTTATGTCAGACAGATTGGCTCAGCATGCCAGGATTTGAAAGAGGCTTGCGGTAAAAACAGACCACCTAGCTATGTTGACACAGAAATGAATGTAACCACATAATTGTGTTGCATTAATATTAGAGCAGGGTGCCATTTACAATAGTGCCAGACAGTGACAGACAGGCTTAGCATTAATACTGATGTATATGCACAGATAAATATGCACCGGTACTCCTTTCCCACGCCTTAACATTTGCCTTTTCCTAATTCTACCAGAAATTGTTAAATGTTTCAAACGTTTGGCTTTGTGAGAATACTAAGAAATAAAAGTGAAAAGTGTTGTAAGAGAATATAGATTTAGGATATCTTGCAACGTTTCGTTGAGTCACAGGAAACCCAATTTCCACTGGAGTTCTTCAAGGCAGCAGCACAGCCCCTTTCACTCCAGTCTGGGCCCTGGCCAGAGCACTCGGGCGTCCTGAGGTTACAAAATGGAGACGCCTGCAGACAAAACCCCCTTTTATTGGCTTTCCATCACACCTTCCACTCTCTCTGAATCTGATAGCCTTACTCGGGAGCTGTTTGGAATGAGCAGGACGGTACAGAGGGCTTAAGATGCAGCTTAAATCCTGCCCCACTTTTTGGCTAAGTGCGAGTGAAACAAAAAAAAAAAAAGCAGTGGAGGGATAAGATTTGCATTTTCTCCCCCAAGCTGCAAATCTGTGGTGCATGTGTCAAACGCTTCACGCTAACAAGACTTTAAAAAGAGAAATCGTTGCACAGTTAGTATGGAATGAACAGTCTGTGCTGCTTACAATACATCATGGCTCATTTCCTCACCAGTCAGTCAGCAGAGAAAGACAAAAAGCTGCAACGTGTGTTATATCCAATAAGCACCAGTGGAACAGGTTACAAAAACAACAGCCGATAAAGCAAAGCAACTCTCCCCATTAATCAGTTGGTCTTTTATAGTTTCTAAAGGACCCGTAAGACAGGATCGCCAACTCCTCTCAACAATACAAACAGCTCACTGCTGATTACATTTGGTGTATATACTTCTGACAGAGAGTGTTTCTAAGGAGCCTGGTTGTGATGAGTGATGACAGGCTTGAAAAGTTGGATAGAGACTTTTTCATCATAAGGTCTTTGATACTCATCCAAATACACCAAACAGACCTGAACTGTGCTATAAAACAGAGAGCTTTGACAAAATGCTGCTTCTTTTTTTCTCGCTTCACTTGAGCGGATAGGATGACAGAAATGCTCCTCCTGAAAGCCAAAGTAAACCTCAGTGTCCATATTTATACTGAATGAAATAGCAGTTCCATGACATCAGGCCCTATCTATCGATCATACTTTTATCTTTAAGACATTATCTTTTTGCTTTGTTTTGAGAATTCGTAGGTGTTAAAAGGAAAAGGCGAGATTGAAGAGTGGTAGCAAGCTGTAGTCAAAACACGCAGTTAAGCAACAGGTCTCATCATCTTTCAAACTAAATAAATGTTAGGATCTTAATTTGGCTTACAGTCAGGGAGAGGCTGACAGTTAAGTGCTGAGCTCTCAGTGATAAGTATGCAAAGCAGAGCAGCAGTGACTCAGAGGAATAATGACAAATCTCAACTTTCCAAAGGCATCTATGACAAACGACTGTTGATAGCTTGATAATGACATCTTGTTCATCCTTAAAAACAGCATTATGTCCGTTACCAAACCATTAAGTCACCGCGCCGACAACTGTGTGACTTTACTGATAAACACACAAGGAAGTCAGGAATGTAAATTAAGTTTTAAACCAGATAAGCGCTGCTTTAAAATGCTAACAGTTAAACTATACTTTGAACATAACGTACATGACAGCTACAAAGGCAAAGTTCAATCAAAAAAGAAAATACAAAGTTAGCTTGTTTGCGTGAAATGATTTACCTTGACTACAAGTTACATGTCTCGGAGTTTCTTCGAGGCTGCTAAGGCCGTGGTTTGTCAGCCTGACTGCAGTCGCCTTCCAGTGAAACCTCTGGCTTGCAGATGTCAGCATACCCACATCCTCTCCTCCACGCTGGGCTTCTGACCTGAAAGTTAAGGTAGCCATAGAAACTGCACAGGTTCCGGTAAGTCCTTTCGCAACAAAAGACTTTTAATTGGGGACACGTAACGTTTGAGTGACAGTAGAAAGTACACAGTAACACAGATTCAATACTTAAAAACAACATAAAGTAAATAAATACATACATTTAGCTTTTTCGCATTCTTCAGGTCCTTCCGTTCGAAAATTATCGCTGTCCTGACTCGTCGTGAAATACAAATAAGGATTAATGCCACTAATGAAATGCCCTTTACTTGGTATTCAGTGTACTGCTTTCATTAGCGTGTTACTTCCTTTTATTATTTCCTCGTCCCACAAAAGAGGTCATTGTACCTTACTTCCGCTGTGGGTTTTTTTTTCGCCTAGGATGGCGAAGTCGTGGCCCGCCCTACTCTGCCTCTGATTGGCTCACCCTGATATTCAAACCCTCACTCTAACCAACCCAACAAACGAAGGTAACGTGTACTAGCCAATCAGAGGCAGAGTAGGGCGGGTCGTGACTTCGCCATCCTAGGAAAGAAAAACTGCCTGCCAGCGTTGGTAGCATTGTCTCTAGTGAGCTTGACGCAGCACTTTAAGCTAGCCTGTTAGCTGTCAAATGTCTGTGTGGCGATTTTCCCTTAGCTATAACTGCAACACCAGCGATTTAAAACGATTTATTCAGTCAGTGTCCACTACTCTGTATCGAGTGGCGAAGATAAAGTTTATCTACATGTGTAGCAGAATCAGAAAACTTCCAGGCGTGAGTTTTTGACAACTTTGAAGTGAACAAAAGTTGCGAGAAATTAAGTTTTGATGACGATTGACATGACGATTATCTGACGTGCCTTCGTCACGTTGAATGTAAAAACTGTTGTTTAAAAAGCAGCCACTATGTGTGCGTGCCTTCAAAAGATCCCACCTTGCTGTCACTGTGCGTTGAAGTTCATCCTTTTCTGAGCAGAGCTGTCTGTGAATACTGCCTCATCTCCAGCTATTAAGAATACCGCTGTATGATATTTATGAGCTGAATGACCTTTAGTCTATAACCTGAAAGGTGTCACTGTTTCGTACACTCACTGTCAACAAAGTTAACGTAAAAAAAAACTAATACACGTGTACAATATAACACCCAAGATAAATGGACTGTTAACAAAATGTGTTTATTTATACATGCTGATATTGCAACAAATACAACACAAACTACAAGACAGTCAATACAGGAGGCACAATAAGAAAGACTTGTGATTTATTTTCACAGAGCGTGGATCACTCTAATCAAGATCAAAGGCTAAACAAAAAGACATTTTACACAACACCGTGTATGGTCATCTATCTATCTATCTATCATCTATAAGAAAATGTGTTTCCCTTTTAATGTACCAAGACTACTGGCTTATTTTTTAATAAGGATATTTAGAATTGGTGTTACACGAATGAAGACTAATCATGTAGCTGCTTGGGATTGAATTTACAAAATTTAAAGTCACAAAGTGTCTTGAATCCTGTTTTCATGTGTGCAAGAATGCTGAAAGGATCTATTCGTCCACCACATGAATAAACAATGTGCCACATACACACACACACAGCCACACACACACAGCCACACAAACAGCCCTTCCTTCTGTGTATTTGCCGTTATAGGCTTGGTTTGTGTTCCATAGTCTCTAGGTCCTGCTCAGGCCGGACCACACTTGCCTAGAGTGTGCAATGCGCTAGTGCAGCCTGTTGTCAGGCAGACACCTGCACCACTTGGTAACTTGCCAATGTCTTTTATTCTTCCCTCTCTTTCCTCCTCCTTTTTCTTCCCCCCAGTTGATACCAATTGACACCTCACTCTGTGAGGCTGATGTGCCCCCATCCGGAACTGAAAAGGGTCCCATTTCTGTGATAAGGATCTGGGGCTTTCACGGATACAAGGAGGGCTCTTGTACAGGTCTTCAACCTTTCCCCTATTCAAACTTTTAATTAGTTTACAGATTCAACATGCTCTAAATCAGTGGCCAAACCCTTTTAATCAATTTTGAATTAAGTACTTATTCCACTGTGAGAGAACAGCAGATTTGCTTGTGCCATTAAAAGCAACTGATTTTCTACTAATCTACATATGGATTTTTGTTAAGACTAAAGCTTAACCCAGCTGGATCATTTGTCAAGAGATGCTTGTCGTTTCTGTCACACTAAGTTTTGTAAAATTAAACAAACCTCATCCTACTTCTTAAGAGGTTTTACTGAAATCCAGAGCAATTTCAATGTTTTTGTCCCTTATAAACAGGTCTGTAGAAGCTCTTGATTTGTTGGTAAGATACCGACTAAGACAGTCACTGCCCCTTATGATAATCTGCATTTGGACTCGGCTCAGCAGCTGCAGAGCTTGTGATTGCGATCTCTCTCGTTTGATGGATTTGAAGAACATGAGTCAAGCAGATTTGAAGAACAGCAGCAGTCAGTGTTTGACCCTGTGCCATATAGGCGGTGAAATCAGATGACAACAGTTCAAGTAAACAGCACCACCTAGTGAACGCATGGAGCACATCCCGTCCAATTACACCTCACCCTGCCTCACCGCTTTAAAATGGAAATAACAACCTAATCCAAATTGGTTGCTGGAGTGAACAAATAAGAAGATGGCAGTGCCCTCAAATAGCTTGGTGGTTAAATCCCTCTGGAGCCTGTTTAGGCCCAAACTGACCAACATTGAGTTCCTGCTCTCTGTCCTGAGTCACCACTACTCTGTCTCCCTCTCTACTCTCCTACAATGTAATATAACAAATAACATACTAAATATAAGTTACAAATCTACCCTTTTTTAAGACCGATGAACTTTCTTTTTTTGGCATTTGTTTTCCGCTAACAAAAGTCAATTCATTTGAACAAGTCATTTAACCTCTAAAATTAGAAGCACAGAGGTGATATGCATGCTGGGGTTTGTTTAATAGCTGATAGACCTACAGAACAGTGATGTAAGGAATGTATGTCTGGGCCTTTTAGTTCTCTATAACTATATTCAATTACAGCTCAATTCACTTTTGAACTGACTAACTGATGGGCCAACGATTTCATTAGCTGGGTGTCCTTTCTGCTTGATGTTCATTTACTCTGTTCATGCAATAAATCATAGTGAATGGAGGTCACCTTGCAGGACCAGACTTCTTTAATTTAATGGAGATGGATTCTTGCCCACACTCTCCCTTAGCTTATTAGCTCCCCATAGAGCAGAAGACACAATGACCTTCAGCCATAAGAATTGAATATGGTTATCAATTAGCGGTTCTCATAGTGAAGGTTAGGCCTCTCTTTTATAACCTTGGTCACAACATGAGTTAATGGCCTATTATAAGATAGACCAGTCGGATCTCACTCATTGAACTATGTGCGCCTAAGTGGATGGGTGATCATATCTGTCAGCGATGCATCATAATGCCCACAGTACTGGTTAATATTTTATATTTCATCCCTCAGAGGGGTTGGCAAGTCTGCAATCGCTTTTGGAAGTAGTAGTTTTGGAGTTTATACATGAAACACAGTGAAAGAAAAAAAAAAGGCTTTGGACAAACAATCAACAAAAAAGTACATTTTATCTTAATGGCTAAAAGGACGTGATAGATGATGGACACAACTGCAAAAAACAACAACAAAACAGAAAAAAAAATCCATTCTGGTCAGATGCATTGTCAATTTGATGCTTTTCACCTTGTAAGGAGCAAGCATCCACAGTGCGGTACATAAGACAAGCGGCACTCCCCTCTTGATCCTGTGACAGAGACTGCTGCTGTCACTGCTGCTCTGTATGTGTGTGTGTGTGTGTGTGTGGTACATTTAAATCAATCTGAGCTGCTTGTGGCTCTTTGTGCAGGACATACTTATTATTTATAACTTAGGTGCATTTTTTGATTCCGGCCTAAACTTTGATTATCACATTAGTAAGCTTGTCCAGTCCTGTTTTGAGCTTCAAGGATGCAGTAATGCCCTTGTTTCCTTGCAGCTAGACTACTGCAACTAGAAATCACTCGATAGCTTCCATCTAACAGAACGCAGTTTCTAGACTTTTAACCAGAAACAAGACAAAAGATTGTGTCACTTGACTCTTAGCATCCCACACTGGTTACCCATTTATTTTTTCAAGTTCTTCATGGCCAAGCTGGAGTTGCTCTCCCATAGACAAGAGCCTGCTGGGTGTTCCCAAAATTACATTTAAGACTAAAGGGGACCTTTCCTGTTAAAGACCACTGGCTCTGGAATAACCTGCCTGTTCACTATCTTTTTATATATCACTTCTTAAAACTAGTTTTTATTGACTGGCCTCCAAAACATTTTTATTTTTCTTTTGTTTGACATCTTTTTATTTTTTATACTAATTTGATACATTTTTATCTTGTGTCTGTTTTATGGTTTTCTGCCATATCTTTTATCCCCGCACATTTGTTTGTACTGTTTGTTTTGTGTAAAGCACTTTGTAATATTGGGTTTGAGAAGTGCCATAAAAACTAATTTTATTATTATTGTTATTTTTTGAGCCAAAGACTAAATGTTGCTTTTATGGGTCTGTATGCTCCTAATCATTTTCTGGTAATTTCCTTCAAAGTTTGCTGGAAAGACTTTTGTAATTTGGTACTAATTATATGGAAAATAGACATAGTGTTTAAATGATATACTTCTACTTAACCCAAAGAGTCTTATTGTCAGTGCACAACAGATCACTTAACATGCAAAAATGTGAAATTTGACTACAGGCAAATACACAATTCAGCATATACATTCAATATAACATTTGCATCAATAAAATAATACAAAATGAGTATTTTGGAGGGATTTAAATGAGCAGTTCTTTCAAGTAAATGATTAGGAAAATATAGACCTGTAAAATAAATAATAGGTGAATGACAAAAGAAATGGGTAGTTGCAGCAACATAAAGTGCAATAAAGTATGCTCATATTTGTAAGCATATGTAGGCTACAGAAACTATATAAATAATGTAAACACTTTATAAAACTTTAAATTTGAAGTGACTAAAGCACCAGTCACTATTGCAAAAGTTGCTACAAAGTTGAGTCATATTCTATGGAGCCCCCTTGGGGTTAGCTGAGAAAAAGAAAAGATGTGTAAATCTATACCATCTATTTTGGTTTAGAGATCTGTGTGCATGGTTTATAAACTGCTCTCAGACTCATAATCCGTGCCTTGGAATCATGAATCCATGATAAAAATCATAATCCAATTATAGTTACTATTTCAAAGTTTTTATTATTTTAAACAATGATATAGTTGGTAATTTAAGGGCTCTGTAATATCTGGCTGTTTGTAAGTTAGCATCAAACATTTTAAATATTGTATGTTTCTGTCAAGCACCCTTTGGTCAGTTTCAGCATGTGATCACTATTCTATATTGTTGTTGCGGATGGTTTGGCCTTTTTGGAGTGCTATTAGTTGTCTCGTGACATATCAAAGAGCTGTTTGCCAGATCTCTTTTGTTGCTGACAAATGCTGCTAATTCAGTGTGGGTTCCTCTGAAAGCAGTGAGGAAAAAGCTTTACTTTAGTTTACTTTAGCGTAAACATGACATAAAGCTTTTTGTGCAACTTTGTTCTTTATCTGCTCTAAAATAAGAATTGTGGTCGTTAAGGTCAGTGTGCTGAGCTGCATTCTCCCTGCATGCTAATTGTGTATAGAGAAGAGTCTGATCATGGAGGACAAGTGTCTCTTTCTCTAGAATGGTTGCTAACTGAGGCTGGCTGTGTGTGTGTGTGCTTGTGTTTTTTGTTGTAGTGTGTATGCTGGATGTCCATACCAAGGTTGCAGGACAAAGCACCATCCACTTGTTAATGCATTTGAAGTAGACCTGGAGAAGAAAGTATCATCAGCATTACAGAGAGAGGGTGGAGAAAGAGACGAGATGAGAGGGAGGGAGAGGAGGAGGAGCAGGAGGGGGGGATTGTCTATGTGCCAATCAGCCCACTCAGCAGTCAGTCCTCGCCAGCCAGGGGGCCCGATGGGAGTGTCTAAAAGACACACACGCACACACACACACAAAAATACACACACATCCACCTCCTCATTTTTCTCCAATCTCTCATCCAGCACCAGACTCCCCAGGCCTGTCCCTCCGTCGTCAAGGCAACGCATCACATTCAATCCAGTGAGCATCTAACTTGTTTGTTTCACTTCTGATTCACAATTGAATCAGATGGATAGGGTGGCAAGAAAGAGACACATGGAGGGGGAGAGTGTGGGGGGGGGAGGGGGGGGGGGGACAGAAAAGGGTGTGAGAGAAAATGAAGGAGAGTAGGGTGGCATGCAAACGAAGCTGCTGAGACAGAACAGGAACAAAGTTCTGAGTCCCAGGCAGAACGCCAGGTCTGCTCCTTTGAAACAGGATCTGTTGAGAAATGAGCACAACTGTCAAATTGCTATAATTGGCTCCTTCTTAAATGAGTGTGACAGCTGCTGATGGTTTTCTCCGGGGGGGTTGTGATAAAGATTCTTTTCTCTCACTCTTTTTCTTTTGGGACATCGTTTGGGTAGCAAATGTCGGAAGGATTGGTGGACTGGAAGAATGAGCTGTTCATCAATCAACCTCATTTGTAGGGAAACGGTGTAATATTTGTAATTAGAAACAAGACAGATAATCATCATAGGGAATTATGGCACAGCTGCCAAAGATAAAAGTGCATGTCTAGACTTTAAATAACGATGGTATTTGCTATTGCTTAGGCTTCAAAGGAAGTCTCACATCAGGCAAATACGTATCTGCCCTTATTTGATGGACTTAATTTCAATTCAAAATATTTACATCATAATAGATTTAGATGTGAAATGCATGGAGATTGTTTATCTGAGGTAGTTGGTAAAACAAAGGGATTGTGTCAGCAAGGTCAAACCAATCAGCAGTTAAGTGCAGTGGAAGAGTGATTTTCAATCATGGGGTAAACACAGAAACACAATTCCCTCCATCCCAGCTGTGAGCACAAGGACACACGGGTGCAGAGATGCACACATGCGGGCACACATGTAGGTAAACAGAACTATAACCCACATCAGGCTATCAGTCCAGTTGTATGAATCAAAGCCAGACGACATGGGGACCTACTGATGGGGCCCCTGCTGAGCTCTGGGGCCCTTGTCTCCCTCTGTTTGCTCCTGATAACACTGCTGGAATTGTTCCTCAGCCACCCTTCACATTAATCAATAGCCCTGGGACAACACGATTGTTCATAGCCGTTCGCACAGTGCTGCTTTCATGGCCGCTAGCCTCATAAAAACATCCTCACCCCTCCAGCAAATAATGTATATCATCAGCGGCTGCGGCACCAAAGTCCTGCTCCCAAATGAGCGACTGGCAACTGCCGGCGCATGACTGAGGATTTTTAAAATCTTCCTTTCCACTCTGGTTGTAACAGCCATCACACTGCAGCTTCATATCAGGCTTAGATTCCTGAAAATATCTTTGCCGATTTACAATTTACAACTTTGTGTACTTATTCTTAAGATATGTATATGCTTTGTCCCCATAAGGGATGAGTTCAAACTGCTTCTTTTTGTAAGGTTGGACATTCTGTGGGATGAATCTTTTCCTTTGAGAAAAGCGTTTATAGCCATGCTAGAGGCTGTATGAGGCTATGCTTAGTCACAGTGGTGCTTTGAGCTAAATGCTTACACAAGTAGGGCTGCAACTAATGATTATATTCATTATTGATTGATTAATCTGTTGATTATTCTCTTGACGATTAGTTGTTTGTTCTACAAAATGTCAGAAAATGGTTAAAAAAAAAAATGTTGATCACGGTTTTCCTCATGACATCCTCAACTGTTTTGTCCCGTCCAACTGTCCACAACCCAACAATATTCAGTTTATTATCATAGAAGAGTAAAGAAACCAGAAAATGTTCACATTTGAGAAGCTGGATTAGGAGAATTTGGCCTTTTTTTCCTCTTAAAAAATGATTCAAAACAATTAATCGATTATCAAACTAGCGGCTATTAATTTAACGGTTGGCAACTAATCGATTGATTGACTAATCGTCGTAGCTCTAAACACTAGCATGGCAACACGCTCACAATGACAGTGTTAACATACTGATGTTTAGCAGCTGTAATGTTTACCATGTTCACCATCTTAGTTTAGCTTGTTAGTATGCTAAGTTTTGCTAATTAGCACTAAACACAAAGTGCAGCTGAGCTCATTGGAATATCATTAGTTGCAGGTATGTGGTTATTAAGCAAAGTAGATGAAAAATTCTAATTTTTATTTGATGATGTGCAAGAGGAAAAGTCATAGTGCCATACAGCTAGCATGGCTAAACAATTTTTGATAAAGGAATGGAAATTTGTGTTGTGATAGTAAATTAAAATAAAAACCAAATTTTTGCCCTCCAGATCTTGTAGAACCTGAGCGAATTAAATTCACATTTCACCGATATATTACAGTCATTATCTCTCACTAGAAAAATAGGCTCTGTAGAAACACATTATCTTAAGCAGTCAGGAAATGCAGCCATTCATCATTTCAGCCTGTGTCCTCATAACCTA
The DNA here is from genome assembly GCF_914725855.1 of Thunnus albacares. Classification (NCBI taxonomy): domain Eukaryota; kingdom Metazoa; phylum Chordata; class Actinopteri; order Scombriformes; family Scombridae; genus Thunnus; species Thunnus albacares. The sequence continues at coordinate 12,786,043 of NC_058124.1, forward strand.
TTTCAAAGCTCTGCCCCTTTGAAGAACAACCTCATAATTAGCCTCACATCATTTCTGAGTGAATCTGACAGGGTGTCAACATTTACGCATTCCCCGTCGCATCTGGTGTAATTTCCCTCATTGAATGTGCATCGCAGCCCTTTTACAACCAAGCAAGGATTACTGTACTGCATGTGCAAGAATGCTTGATTCATGTCCACCCTGCGGGGGACCTTTTTATCCTTTAAAGTTCTGAGTGAATTCCAAATGAATGAATAAACCACAATGACTGTGTGCCGGTGGGAGATTGGAGCTGAAAGTGAACACCTGTCACTGTCAGCAGTCTGCAGCTCACTGCCCAATGACTGGCTGATTCACAGAAGGTCACCTTGTGTCTGTAGGACCTAAGCAGAGGACTGGCAGCTGATAACTCAGCACTGGACTATAGGTTACTCCCACTGAGGATAGAGAGGGGGACACTTATCATAACTGACCTCTATCTACTGTCAACCGAAGATTCGTTTCTCAGCCTTTTGAAGCTTGTATCACTCAGGCTGTCCTCTGTTTCTCCTCCTCTATCCTGTCTGCTACGTCAGGAACTTTTGGTCTGTTTTTACATTTCATCTATTTTTTTACTACGTCGCCTGTTTTTCAGTTTTTTAATTATTTTTCTAACACTCCTTGTTTTGATTTCTATTTCCTCTACCTCTCTGACTGTCGTCAGAGCGTCTCTGAATGGTAACTTTCCATTTTTGGCTGGACCGCAGCAGGCCAGCCCTATAAACGCAAAAGCCTGACTGACCAAGTGACCGTCTGAGTAATGAAGTTACACCATTAAAAAAATTAAAAGCCCTCTAGCATTTCGTACACGGTCCAGCCATATACTACATTTTGACCTAGTCTTTTTATACGAGTTAAGCTTTTCTTTCCACCTCACCCATAGAAATTGTGATGTTACTTGACTTGGACTCTTTCTTTCTCTGCCTGTCTATGGCTAGACAGGCCCACACACACACACACACACCATGTACACACCATGCACACACACACACCATGAGCCATTGGGCTGGAACAGTGGCACTCATGGAAGCTGACATGGTGTAAAACAGTGGTCACCCAATCCAACACTGTAAATGAGAAAAAGCATTTCCTTCTGAGGCAGTTTCTTTCCATCAGCGGATGCAATTCTGCTGCGAATATGAGATCCAAAAGACAAACTTAAATTTGTATTTACTTCGCATATTGCTTCTGCCTGAGAAATAAAGTTCAAGTCTATTTATTTTGTTTGCAAAGAGACACCCGCTGGAAAAGCAGCATGATTTTTTAAAAATCCGCTTCCCCGTAAGTAAAGAAAGCATACAATGGATTTCACCTCAGGCGCAGACACAATGATGAAATACAGGATTTCATTCAAATCACAAGCAAATTCCCCCACAAACTACCGGCCATCGGCCCGTTGAGGCTTAGCATATGTTGACATTTGCATTATCAAAGTCACACTCCAACAGCTTACAAGTGCTTCCACGGGCATCACAAAATGTCTGACTGCCTGTTCCTGCAATACGGCTCAGTGGATTTACAGGAAATCTGTGATCCGAATCTCTCCATCAACTCAATGAACCTTTCAAGGGCATTCCCCGGTGCAAGCGCCCACACGCATACACATGCAGACAACCATGTACATGCAACCGACACATTGACATACAGACATAATATGTACACTGGGTAGATTAAATTGTGTAAATACTTAATGATAAAGGGTTTTTAATTTGAAGAAACTAAATCCCCGTCGTACTGCAATGAAGGTGAATCATACAAGGTTGGATGTGAGTTAGCATTTGTCAACTGCTGATATAACACAGACCAACTGGATATGCAGTTTGTATTTAACATCATAAATTTCAAGACTGGTCCCCAAATTAATACACCTGAAACTTTGTGTTAATTTGCTTCCTCTGGAACTCTTGAAGTCCTCTCATGTTTCTTTGACAAGCTCACATATCAAAGTTTGCATTCAACCGCATGTGACCCACTTTTGTAGCAGCGTTTACAAATTCTCATTTAGTTACTGTAGCATCTCTTTCCATTATGTTTTTATTTTCTCTGTCACCTGTAGGAGGGAAAGATCTATACCGCACCACAGAAGAAGGCACACATTGTGATGCTGGTAACGGTTGTTTTGTGTGCTGACTCTGCAGTGGGTGAAAATGTCTCTTATTCATTCTCAAACTGCTTATTTTGTTTCAGCGCGACTAGGACTGTATCCTTGTATGTATTGAGATTTTTTTTGTTTGTGGGTAAGCAGACTCACATATAAAATCTTCATGAACATAGGGACAACAAAAAAAAAACCCTGAAATGAGGAGACCAGACTCTTCTTGCTGCACTATAACTACTAAAAACACCACAGCACGCCTCTGGGATACTTGAAGAACATGTTTTATCTCTTTGCGTTTTTCTGATACATACAACCTCAGTGACATCCACCATCAGATATCAAGCATTATTCATAACTTTTTTGCTGAACACTTGGGCAAAGTTTTTGTTTCTATATTGACTGATGTGTCACTGTCACTCCTTGTCTGAAACTCTGTGAAAAGTGGCAGCTGTCTCTGAAGTGCCAGTTTTAATAAATCATCCCCAGTCAGTCTATTCTCCACTCTCGCCCTCCCTATCCTCTTCCTCTCTAGCTTTCACGACTTATCTAAGCCTGCCTTTCCCTCCGCGCCGCTCTCTATCTCTGTTTTGCCATTCTTTTTCTTTCCCTTCCCTTTCCCTTTTCTGCTCGCCTGTCTTTATGTCTCCCAGCTGCCAATCTCTTCGTCCCTCTCCTACCATCTCTAACTCCCCCGCTTTAATACTCAGCTTCCTTTTCCCTCTCTCTCTCTCACTTTCTTTCTCGCTCTTTTCCGGTTTCCCTTCAGAAGCTCTTATCATTTCTAAGTTGCTCAAAAAGAGCCACTTCCTCTGTCATTTCCCCCGGGAGTGCTGGGACATTGAGCCCGTTCTCAAAGCTCAGGGCCCTTGGATGGAGTCGAGCACTGTGGGTTCCTCACTCTTTGTAAAGTGGTGGCAGAGGTAAGGTATAATTAATGGAGGAGAAGCTTTCCCTCGCTCACTCTCGCTTTTCTCCAGCATGTTTTCTTTGCTCTTATTGCCCATATGCTCCCAGTTACTCCTCCTCAGGCCATCTTTCCCTCTGTAATAGGCGCCACAGCACAGAATGCATTATGACCTTGTGAGTGTGAATGGGCCTACAACCACTGGAATAGACTGAGGAATTGATTACACCGCCATATACGCTATCTCGTAAATGAGCCCCATGTATATCGGCGATCCGTCATCACAGTGCGCAAGCCTGACTTTATGAGGCCTTGGTGTCCACTCTTTGTCTTTGACTACATTTAATATGCTGTAATTGATTATGAGCATCCAACCATATTATCGTTTATTCCTTTGTCTATACCTGCACTTCAGCATGAATGACTGCACATAAATAATAGTTTATTAGCCCAGAAATGCAGCAGAATTGATGATTAAAAAGAGTTGTGATATGTCTCTTTTTCTCACTTTATTGTTCCATCTCTAATTTTATTTTGTCTCTTGTTCAGAGGACAACGCCCGACAGCATGTCTTTTAACCTGGTGGCATGACATTGAGCCTAGAGTGCCTGCCATGTCACATGCTACACACACATCCAATTTAACAGAAAGTGACAAGACACCTGTAACAAGAGGACTTGGCTCTCGGCTCCCTCCCACTCCCAACCCTTCCTTCAGACTCTCTCTTCATCTCCCCCCGCTGCGAACTGAATAAATTCCTTGATATTGTTGCTGTAGCATTACCATACGCACTAGGCCGTTAGAAGCAGAGATTAAACTGCAGCAGCAAGGGGGATACTCTCTCTTTCTCAATCTGTAACTGCTGATTGCAGACACCAAGTGCACTGGTGTGGAAAAATATGCGGCACAGCAAATCCTTGTTAAGACCTAGCAATCTGTTAGATCTCAGACTGATGTGTCCTGCTCACTTCTCTGGGTATAATATGCAAATGTTTCTTTTAGCTAATTAGGTGCTTTACAAGGTCAGGCATTTGTTAGCATGGGGTTTTAGGTATAAATTGTTAATTTATGGACAGCGGAGCTAGGGAGAGAATATGGAGTATCAAGGGCAGATTTGGTCAATTATTATGTAATTAAAGGAATACTTATACATTTTAGGATATACTCTCATTCACTTTCTTGAAGAAAGTTAGTTGTGAAGATTGATAGCACACCCCTGTCTGTACAGCCTGTTTAGCTTAGATTAGAATTAAGACTGGAAACGGGGCAAAGGTTGCCTGGCTCTGTCCAAAGGTAACATCCACCTACAAACATTTCTAAAGCTCACTCATTAACACATTATATCTTGTTTATTTAATCCATATAAAAACTAAGTTGTGGTGTTACCCTCCTGCAAAACCACAAAATGATCATTTCCACGGATTAAACAAACAAGATGTTAATTAGTAAGCTTTAGAGATGCGGTAGGCAGAGCCAGGAGAGCTGTTTCCCTGTTTTCTGTCGTCATGCTATGCTAAGCTAATCAGCTGCTGGCTGTAGCTTATTTACTGCATAGGAATGAGAGTGGTATTGATCTTCTCATCCAATTCTCGACAAGAAAGCGAACGAGTGTATTTTCCAGAACACTGAGCTAATTTAGTTATCCTTTGCATTCAAAATGTCAACTGTAAACATCCAAACAAAGTGGAAAAGGAAACTTTAAACTGCAAAGAAGTTCCCCTGAATTGGTTATGGTTCATTTTGGAGTCCATGAAAAGATGTAAACCAATCATAATGTCATGACAATTTTTTATGATTTTTCTTAAGGTTGGACAAGGCTAAGATCTGATCATGGAACACTCCAGGAGGGATGTCACAAATATATTGGGAGGCGCTTGGGGCTGTGTACTACTAGTAAATAAATAATATTACTTCTGAGGCATCTGCACCAACGCAGGGTAAACACAGTCAGCCAATATCAGCTCACACAGCATTCAGCACACAGCCTCCTTTCAATCCCTCTGGTAAACAATCCGGGTGGAGGGAGATTGAAAACAGCAAGCATCCGCACCCGGATTTACATTCCAATCAAGTGACACTCCTGTCAGAAAATGGCTTTATAAAGCTTACACACACACACTCACACACACTCCATTATTACAAAGATGCACACATACAAAACAAGCACACCTGAGGTGCACAAACACACATCCACTTCTCCTCACCCCATCGTCACACAGACACATATATTCACACACTGGTTTCTGGCCAAGTCTGAGTCACTGGAGCAACAATGCAAGGTGAACGGTCTCATCTGGTGGCAGAAAGCGTCACATGTCTGTCTTCTTCCCTACTCCCCCCGGTTCACTCATATCTCCTCTTGTTATTGAGATAAGAACAAAGACAAATGCTATCTCGTGTCACTTTCTAACCTCTTCATCTGTTCTGTATGATTGGAACCCGGGGGAAGACAAGGAAGCATTTAAAGGTGCTCAGAGATCCAGTGTGTGCCTCCCCAGCACCTGCCCACCTCTCCCAGAGGTACATCACTGTTGACCTTGTCAGGAGCTATTGCTTCATGATGATGTTTGCTCACTGGGAAAGTCAGATGTACTGCTTCATTTGGTGCAAGTCAAAGCTAATTAAAAACCCATTTGGCTTGCCTTGTGTTTAGAGTTTCAAAAGAATAATAATCCTCAGGGGTGCTAACTTAGCTTTAAATGTCACAGTGCAAATGTCACCGGGGACTTGTTCTCTTGGGGCTGCAGATAAGTTTTATAAGATATGAGGGGAGTTTTTCCTTGCCACTGTCACCAAGTGCTTGCTCACTGGGGAATGTTGGGTCTCTGTAAATTAAATAGGAAGGTCTAGACCTGCTCTATGTGAAAAGTGACCTGAGATCATTTCGGTTGTGATTTAGCACTATATTAATAAAACTGACTAAATTGACCTGAAACAAGTTTTAAATCTAAACTGAGAACACTGAGCACATTGCATTAAAGTCCAAAACAAATCATCCTTGACCCTGTTATCATTACACATACAACAGAACTGACAATATATTTTAATAAATTACTTTATTATTTTTTATATATGAGATAGAACAATATACTGATTTGGAAAAGTACAGTGAATGACATTGTTAAGGCACAAGCTAGCTGTAAAGTGAAGAGCAGGGTCGGCAGGTACGCAGCTGGTGGGATCCATCTGTTCTGGGAGCTGCGGTGGGCAGACAGAGAGGCAGACAGGCTGCACCACTGGCTGCAACACAAGACACGAGCGGGGAGGAGAGGCAGGACCCATGTCCTGTGTTGCAGCCCCTGGCCCAGCCAACAGGTCACCTTCAGCTCAGGCCGGCAACAGCTGATCCACTGTGAAGAGGAAGAGAGGGAGACACAGAGGAAGGAAATGAGGGAGGGTGGGAGGGGGAGAAAGAGAGATACAGTCAATTACAATAGATTCTGTGTGTGAGAGAGAGAGGGTGCAGATGGGAGAAAATGAGAGGAGAGTGACAGAGTGGTGGGACTAGAGACGGGGGATGGGGGGAGGAAAATGAACGAGTACGGGTAATAGAATGACGGAAAATACTAATGGAGAGCGAATGAGAGCGAGAAAGGGAGCGCCAAAAGGGCGATGCACCTACACAGACACCACATTCATCACCTGGCCAATGAAAATAGCCTTTTTCACCTTGTGAAGAGGGGGGTTGGCCTTCCCAGCTATCTCATATCCACACCGCCTGACACCCAGAGAAAAACGCTCCTCTGGCCCAAATTGCCTGACTAGAAGGTTAATGACTACTAGTGCCAGGGGTCCACAGAAAAAGATCTGTCTGCAATGTCCTTATATGGAAGCTCTGTGGCGAAGTTGAAGCTTGTCATTGGAAATAAATGTAATTATTATTATAGTGGTGCATTGCACACTGAGAAGAAAGAAGATTTATTGGGGTGATTTGGGGGTAAAAATTTGAGATGTGTGCTGGCAAACTGTTGTTTATGCTGTCCATTGGTCTCACAGGGAAACAGTTTGTCATTAAAGAGGTAGAAGGCACACAATCAATTCCCAAACTACTGCCAAGCCTGTTATTCTCCCTCATTTTCTTCTCATCTTTCTCGGGGAGTCTGCAAAGTAACAGGCATTAAAAGGTCATAGCTGAGTGAACTCTAAGCTGCATGTATCACAAACAAAGGTTTGAAAATGTCATGGCTTTGCAGACATGTCCTTGTATCTGCATAAAGGAATATCAACAGGCAAAACAGCAAAAATAGTTTTTCCTGTGACATTTACCCCAGATTTGTGATATACGGTATTCCTGTCAGGTTTGTTCTCCAATCTCCCAGTCCTTTCAAAGATGCTTACATCAGCCTCACTGGTTCAACCAGACTTTTGCTTTTGTGATGCAGTACGGTTAGGCAATTACATGAGTATCTTTTTCTCGCCTAGTTCCTTGTATGAAAATGGGTCCAACCTAGATTTGAGACTACAGGGATATGAACTCAGAGGACAGATGAAAGGAGCTGAAGGACGAAGCAAGCAAAAAAAGAAAGCATAGGAGAGCCGAGGGCAAAATTCAAGTCATTTAACCCCTTTTTTTCTCCTGTTTTTTGAATAAGACGGTTGTAAAAGAGAACACATATGAATGCAGTTGGGATTTTGAATAGGTTTTGGGTCAGAATGAAGTCTTTGGGAGCTTGAAAGGTATCAATGTCAGCTAGAATTGCAATGGGAGAGAGAAAAGGCTTCCAAACACTGATCCTTTGAGATATGCTGTCAGGAATAGATGATCTCCTACATCAACTACATGAGGCATAACCAGGCATTGGCACCTTTTGTCACACTGCATCCCTACTTTCATACAGGACATGTGACAAAATCAGAGACTAATAATGGATGGCATACTGCAGGAAACTGCTCAAGGCAACTTGGCTGTAGCGAGAAAGAGGCCACCCAGATTCTACATTTAATCGTTTACGTGAATTGCCTTTCATTACCGCTACAACAATGGGTTTTGACAGAGCTGAAATTACTTTGCCAGACAAAATGCCGCAGACTCAGTGTGCAATTAATGGGACTTATAATTGAAGTATTGATGTTGAGTAATAAAGTACTATGTCCCACTTATTCTCCATAATCAGGACAATGATCACACAGAGTGTAATGGATACGTGCCCAGCATCCCTTTACCAAAACCTTATCATTTGAAAGGATCCTCCCCTATTCAAAGATCTACACAATAGATGACTCAACAATGGTGCATTGTGCCAGCCGTGACAATGGTGTGGCTCCTCTGATCAGTACGTGATATGGTGGTAGAATTATAGGTTGCTGGCAGATCACAGGGAATTAGACCATGATGACAGAACTGCACGTAATGTTATTCCTGAATTCAAAAGGAAATAGTTTGAGGAAACAAACGATAATCAGCATTCCAGATCCCCACATTTACATAATTCCAGAGCCCCTATCTTGCCCCAGCTCCATCTGTAGTTTATGTTCATTAATATCACTCTTGTATGAACTTGTTCATGATGAGACAGATATGAGGGCTTGTGGAAAAAAATACAGATGTCAAATTACTCATGGCAATTACTCAGGCGGTTCATTATATCACATTAGGCAAAACACATCACTGGTTCCATCCATAATGTCACAGCAATGACAGTAAAAATAAAACTTCATGTTCTCATGTATGCATTAATTTGCATGTGTTATATGTGTACATCAGATATGCCTGTATGCTTGAGGTCCTTGAGCCTGCAGATTGGCTCTGCTTCAATCAGTTAGCTGTCTGGGCTTTGACTTAAGAGGGAAAAGAAAAGTCCTGTCTGGCAGCCCCTTTGGGTGTGAAGCTTTGAGTCCATTCATTTTACTAAGCAAGGCAGCAGTGAGCTAACAAGCAGGCACCAGAATCACTGCAACAAGATTGAACTCTTCACTATAAAGCCTGACATCGCAAGACAACTTGATCTTGGATTCATCAGATCATCGATCACACATTAAAGTAATCTGTCAAACACAGCAGTGGAACATTCCCATTATGTCGATTCAAAGCTAATGTGCAAAGAGGCTTACCAATAGTCACTTTACCGTGAAAGTTATGTAAGCCTTTCAGTGCTTTCCAGGGCATATCTTTCAAAATGAAATTATTATGAAAGGCATATAATGGGAGAAGGCTGTACTATTCCTCTCTTTGTCATTCTCCAGGGATACACAACATTTTAGAGACCTTTGCTGCTCCCTGTCCTTGGTGTCTTGTGAATGAGCCACTGTTCTCTTGGGTTCTGGATGCCGGGATCATCCTGATCCAAACAAACACTGTTTGTAGAACTAACATCTTTGTTCTCCTCAACCTGATTATGCATGGTGTAGCAAAGTAGCCTGTACCAGCAGCTCTGCTTCCCAAGCACACACACCAACCAGAGCACATACAGTGGGGTCCAAAAATCTGAGATCACTCTCCCATTCAGTACATGTGTTCACTGCTCTCATTGCCTAAAATTGGATTTTAACACTGAGATTTTTAAAGAATTTTGCTCCAAGGCATTGGTTAAAAAAAGTGTTAAAAGAAGAATAAGAAACAAGGTCGAATAACCAGATCACCTCCTTTTGAGATTTCACATATTCCTCCATCAAGAAGTAGGTCCGGGAAGTTTTTGTTGAAAATAGAAAAATGAAGTCTCTTGGCTTGTACATGTGCAGCTTCCAGTAACAGTTGAGTGACTCAGCCCTCTTCACAAATAATCTCCGTGGAAGGAGTAAACACTTCAAATCACAAATGTTGAATATAAAATTACATTTATCTCACAGAGTAGCTTTGTGAAACAGCATTTCAAAAGCATCAGACTACTGATTGTGAATGTATTAGAACTTGAGAGCTGTTGTCCTTGAAATAATGTGTGTATGAGAAGCTAATGTAAAGACAACTTCCAACCTGCGCACAGAAAAAATTATTGTGAGCAAATGATGCTGTGACCTTGGTCTTCCCTTACGCTGTGTTGCATCAGACTATTCATCCACATTGTGATTCAAAGAATGACTGAATGCATCACAAGCTCTGGGGGTGCTTGAAGAGTGCTTACTCTCTAAATGATGCATAAAAGGATAAATGCTTAATAGCTATAATAAGGTACAAAGGTTTTGAAAATTTAGCCATACAACTACAGTACATGTCCACACACACACACACACACGCACACACACGCACAAACATGCATGTTTGCATTGAGAAACCAACATAAAGATTGAATCACTAGATGCTAAAGCGCAATACACAAGCAACACTCTGGCAAGGCTGCATTAACAAGATGTTTACAGGCAAAGGAATAAAACAGATGCAGTCAGTTATCAGGATACAGCATTAAAACTGACAAATTGAGTGACCTTATCAATATTAATTCAAGTGGATAATTACACTCATTACAGAATACAGACTGTTAAACTCAGCGATGTTCCAGCGAGAGATGTGTGAAGTGCTGCAGGAGAATGACCCCGGATAACAGCTGCAGACAAATGCATGTCTGCGATTCACATCAGTATGCAGGAGAAAGCTGATTGAAGTGGACCCTTGAGTTGATATTGCTGCATGAACTGCAAGAAGTCATCACAAAGATGTACAACATGCCGCAACTGACTGTAATCACACATGTGCATACACTTAAGCACACACACACACACACACACACACAAACACACACACAGCAGTGCAGCACATTGTGCCTTTTCTCCTGAGCTTTCTCAGCACTATTGGAGTTGGTGTTGCGTTTCAGAAGCTGGCTCGATGGCTGCTGCTAGGATTGGCTGTTCCCTGCAGATGCTGACAGGACACTTTGGGATGTCTCTGCTCCCCTGTGAGGTCCTCCATAGGTGAAAGGAGAGTCCTGCTGGCACCCGACCTGTTTTTTCCACAGCACAATGCAGACAGGTGTGGTGACCCAGGTTGTGCATTAATACTGTCAGGGCGGCAGGTTTCATCCTCTGAGTGAGTCAGTATAGAGCACAACACTAATCAGACAATGGGGGTTTAAATTCCCACTGGTGAAACAGATTCTAAAAATGTGCACAACTGTGGACTTTCTAATGTTTGTTGAAACACATTTCCTCAAATTTCCAGGCAGCCTTCAAAGACTACAATATTGCCTGGTAGTTACGTGATGGCTCTCCATGGACTTAAGGTTTTCTGTGCCCTGTAGGAAAATTAGGTTCATTTATAACAGTGTGCGGATCAGTGGGAAAGTATTCTACAAGTCTTTTATCATTCAGGCTGCAATTTTGATTCATCACAGTAACAACACTCATTTGTACCAATTTACTGCGAGATCTCAGAATCAGTGAAGAGGAAAGCGTGGTGCTTACCTTTCCATCGCAGTCCCTTTTTCATTTCAGCAGCACGGCAGTAAAGACGGGATGAGGATGTGATCGCACTTTGAGCACCATATCAACCTTTCTCTGCCTGCCTGCCTGCCTGCCTGTCTGTCTCCCTGTATGACTCGCCCCCGGTCGGAATCGCAAGTCAATTTAGTCCCGGTAGTGGAGGAAAATCCGTTTATCCGCGGACTACACTTACGCGGAGCTGCACCGCTTGGCTATTTCAATCTTGTGTGGAAGCGCCCGCCTGACAGCGCCTGATAAAGTGAAGATTTACTCGCGGACAAAGTGAAGAGCAATCCCTCACACTTTAGCTTACCCCATCAGTTTCTGTACGGTCTATACTGGCCCGGTGATTTAATATCTCTCCAGTGTCCTACACCCCCTCTCCCCCCCCCCTCCCCTCTCTCTCTCTCTCTCTCTCTCTCTCTCTCTCTCTCTCTCTCTCTCTCTCTCTCTCTCTAGGGGGGTAAAAACTGACACACACATGCACGCACACGCACGCACGCACACTGCAAAGAAACAAGTAGGCTATAACCTGTACCAGAAAGAACATTTCTGAGGACTTCAAATATCACAGAAGCAAAATATATAGATAATATAAAAATAGTCATTGTTATGAAAGAATACTGGGTATTAATTGCATAAATGAGCTTAAAATTATGAACTCAATATCAAGAGGTTATAGTGTATTATGTTCATTGTGTAACTCTAATGCCCTATATACCCAATATTCTATATTAATATGCCAAAGTCCCAATCGGATTACTATATATTAAAATGATAAACTGGGATTAGCTTTTCAAGTTATCAGTTTGCGTCAGAGGTGATGCCTGTTTATAACTAAGAGTAAACACAATTAGACTGTTTGCACGTGGTACCGTGATAAGCTCCAATATGATATCGTTAAAGTGTCTGTGGCTAAAATCGCAATATTTGTCATGAATGAAGGCGACCAACCTACCGTTAGACTGTAGATATTCCGGGAAAAGATGCGCGTAAAACGCACCGGTCTGACAATCAGTCCTTGGACACTCTGAGATGAGCAGGGCAGGGTCTGTATTCTAACTGGTGCTGAATAAAACCCCTCTTGTGTCGAACAAAACCTCTTTGTAAGTTATGGCTTGTCATCTCACGTCTCTGTTCCACCGGGCGTGTGTCTGACCGGGTTGCTTCTATTGATATCCGCACCCCAGAGGGTGCCCAACGGTGCGCACTCAGTAGGCTTTTCTTCCCTGCTGCTGCTGCTGCTGCTGCTTTTGCTGCTGCTTCAAATATCCAATTTCACATTGTAGCTCTTCGTCTCCCAGCAGAATTCCCTGTTAATTTAATTGGATCCGCCAGGAGTTTAATGGACCAGGGCGATACCTCAAATCCTTGTCGGATGCCATGTAGGCCTATGTGTTTTTGGGCCCAAGAAACCTGGTTTGTAGTGCAGCTGATATATACGCAGGATACATCAGTAATGATGTCAATATATACCACTGTCGTCGAACAATAAGATATAAGGAATGATTACATCAAAGGATATCTCTTTAGTGGGGCTGGATTGACTGTACTCGCGCTAAATTAATAAGTTTCGTTATTTTTTGATATCTCAGAAAGGAAGTTATGAGTTCTATCATGTGAGTCGACTGTTACTTTTGCATAGGTAACATGACATAGGTAACAAATGATCAAACGCAATGACTTCAGACTGGGGCTATTAGTGGGATACCAATTCCTGAAATATTAAGACGCATTTATTTATTATTCCAATTTCTCAACGGTTTATAATAATAATAATAATAATAATAATAATAATAATAATAATAATAATAATAATAATAATTATTATTATTATTATTATTATTATTATTATTGTTGTTGTTGTTGTTGTTGTTGTTGTTGTTGTTGTTGTTGTTATTATTATTATTATTATTATTATTACATTTTTAGGACTAACTACAAAGTAGCCAAGAGAGATTTGATTTAACAACCATACCGAAACGCACAGCGGCTCCGCAGTGTGCGACTGATTGACTCAATCTCCCACAATGCACTGCAAATAACGTCAACAGCGCGCGACCCAACGTGGGTTTCTGTCGTGTAGCAACTGGGGCTAGCTTTTTCTAGCAAATTTGATATCTTTTTCACACTTCTTGGCCGTTGTAACTCCAGCAGAGTGTGTGTGAACCCTCCGTTAACCTCAATTTCGACCTTATTGGCCCCTTAAACGTTTTAACGTCTTAAAACGGAATCGTAGACTTCCAGTTTTTCACGAGTCGCACTCTTGTTTGAAAAATGAAGATTCCTCCTGAAGTAATATCAACCAACTTTCTGCTAGACGCGTCTCTGCTGTACAAAGAAAGCTGTCCGGAGCTGTCACGGTTCTTCCTGTAAGAAACTATTTAAAACACACAACAGTTACATAATTTTCACTTTGACAGCCGAGGCTTTGCTGTTTGGCCTCTATTGTTGTAATGGCGGCAGGTAGACGCTAGGTGGAAGAGCTCGACCAGTGTTCACGGTTGACACACCGCCAATATAATGTTAATTCACTGGGAAATTTAACTTTTTAATGTGTTAAGAGGTTAAAGTGGCAACATTATGCTGAAAGGTTTATTTTCCCTGGAGTAGAGCCTAAGATATTATTTAAGAATGCTATTAATTCATTCTGCAGATATTACACAATGAGACAGTGGAAAACAATGAATGCTTTGGTTGTAGGTTTAACTTCAGCTTCCTGTTTCTGCCTTCTGTTACCCCTGCATATAGACACAGGAAAGACATTCAGAAAAAATACCCTCAGTTTATGCCTCTCATGTATTGTCAATTAATTAGTATAATACATGAGAAGCACAAACTGGGACTGCCGCAAAACCACAAGTCTTAATTTTTAACCTTAATATATACAGATATATTCATATAATTTGTACTTCTAGGTGAAAAATTAGCATTTTGTGTGAAATATAGGCTTGTTTTAAAGTAGTGTTAACAAATATTAGTGATGTAAGCAAGCTTTTAACAGCATCAGAAATTATGAATAACATGTAATTATTGTATTAGGCTGTGTAATAAAAGACTTGTCTATCAATCTTAGAGTGATAGCAGGAGATTTTGGTGGTGGACCTCCTAACCAGTAGATACAGGACTAGATAATATTTAACCATACAGATCAATTTGCTGCCATCATTTGTAGTGTTGCTAATTTTGCTACATATCTGTACATTTTCAATCTGAATTGATTATGTTTCACTCTAATATTTTCACTCCTTTTGTGAATTTGTCCTTGAGAGTCAGTGTTACAGCTGCCTTAGGTGCTGACAGATGGTCACAGTGACAGCTTGGTTTATCACGGTGTTCATACAACTGCATCTATGAGCAAGATTTGGCTGTTGCTTAGTTAAATTTTATTGTCATTCAGTTTTATGCAGTCGCAGATTGTATTGATGACATTGCAGCACCTTCCCAACAAGCATAAAAAATGAGAGGCACACGGGGAAAACATGAGAATGCAAGCAAAGACAATCCCTCTAATCATCAGTTTGGAGACCAGACTGTCTGTAAGCCTCCTCTTCTCTGTTTGTATCCCTTATGGCTGTTCAAAAGACCCATATAGTGTACCAAGTCTTTCCCAAGGTACCAACTGTCTTCATCTAATTAGCCTCCTGTAGTCAAGTCTTCCCTATTCCTATTAGAATAAAACACAATAGTAATTAATGGCAATTTATAATTTCCTTCATTATTTACAGTTCAGTGCTTTGGTTTTGCAGCTTGTGCCAAAATAAGAGTTTATTCCATTTTCTATTGATGAAATATCCCACACAGCACTGATTGTGTTGTTGTGTGGAAAGTGAAAGCTGAAAGCAATTTCAGGAGAAATCCTCTTAAGCCTTGGTGAGTGAGTGAGTGTGTGTGTGTGTGTGTGTGTGTGTGTGTGTGTGTGTGTGTGTGTGTGTGAAAGAAACAGAAAGAGACGGCGTGTGTGTGTATGTGCATGTAGGCCTTGCACACTTACAGGTGTACTATCTGTGTGCTTAGATTTTCTTAAATATGGTTTGTGTGGATATTAATTCATCTAGTGTGCAGACTCTCGTGTTTGAATTGGGTTCCAGCCATGTGCCTGTATCCTACAGGCTTGTTTTCACTTTCACCTGAGCCAGGAAATTTGTGGAGAGAACCATGAATGGAAACAAAAACAGCGGTTTTAATAGTAAAACCCCAGTCAGGGTCATTTTACGGATATGTTCGAGCCCACTGCTACTTTCATACATTGATCTGTTCCCCAGATTCCCTGGCTATGATGAGCCGGGGTTCTAGCGAACATTTTTTGACCACATTTAACTATGACAAGCTGTCCAACAGGCAAGACACAAATCTGAATGTTTGGACTGCTTGCTGCAAGACCTGGCTGATATCATGCCAAAGTGCCTGGCAGTGAGAATACAATTATTAAACACAGCCAAAAAGTACACTGAGCGTGATGAGCTAATTGACTACTGACTTTGATTTTTAGCCAGAGTGACAATATGTGAGGCCTACTTGGAAAGAAATTACTGTTACGAATTAATGTTTCAAACAGAGGTCTTGGACACACAGCTGATCAGTTAACCGAGGGGAAATCTTTTTTGTCAGCATCCACTCAAGTAGCTGGCATACGTGGTCAGTGTGTGTTGACGACGTCCTTAGTCCTAATGAACCACAAGTGTCTCTGTGTTCCTGTGGGATTTCCAGTGTCTGAGCTTTCTGCAGTTACGGTTTTGACCATGCGTCACAAGAATGTTTGTTTCGTGGGTGTGAGTCATTACTCATACACACTACTCCAAATATTTGTTGGAGATCGTGTTACTGCCTTCTGCCACAGTCTTCAGCTCCTGTTAGGCTGATGATGACTGAGTGTGTTAGTGTGTATGTTTGTATCAGAGTTATGGTTACTGTTATTATATTTCTTATCGTTGTTGTCATTCTTGGTTTCACTAAAAATGTATCAATATTGATTTTCGGTAAAGGCCTTTAAGCACATTTCATGCTTGTATATTTTGTTTCTGTGCTTGTGTGTCAAGGAGTGAATGTAGTGAACGTGACGACCTGTGCCATGTGTATGTTTTGTCCCTGGATGTGTAACTGACGTCACTTTATAGTGGCTCACGTTGCCACGCTGGTGAAGCTGTTTTCCAGTAAGTTGATAATCAGTTTTGTGTGTCTTGTAACCAGGGCTTGATCGAGTGTTCTGATAACCAAAATATGCAGGATGTCTGCTGGACAAACATTGTCATAATAACTCTATTTTTAAATAGCCTCAAGTGTATTATGTAAAAGATTTTTCTTCATAGAGGGCATCATATTGTTTAGTTCATACCAACATATCAGTGATGATCAGCAAGTAATATTTGAGTCTGATTTATCAGTGGAAGTCTTTAAGGAAAGATTGTTTTACACAGATTACTTTCGTTAACGGTTAACCTGCAGCCGTTCGTTTCCTTGATTAACTGTAGAAAATGGTGCAAAAAGCCTATTAGTCCAAGATGTGTTTTCAAATCATTTGTTTTATTTGAACAAAAGTTTACAACACAAAGATATTCAGATTACAATGAAACAGCATCAAATCCCTGCGTTTGAGAGGTCGTAATAATAGAGTTTGGTGTTTTTGCTTGAAAACTTACTGAAACTGTAAATCAGTTGACTAATCAACTAATCATTTCAGCTTTAAAGTAATTCCCTTTAATTTCTGTCAAAATCAGTTACTAAATTTTTCCCTTCCCACTGCCTTTTCGAGACCTCTTCCTCCTCTTATCCAACACCCACCCTCATCTCCCCTCGAAACGTATCTCTCACTTAACTGGCCTCTCTCAGCAGGAGCCAGCCAAAGTCTCCACTCGTACAACTGAGCCCCAGACTGGGAGGCACCTGCTGGCCTCTCTCTCTGTCATGTCCAGCTGATGGATGGGTCCTCTGCCAATCTGTGTCATAGTGAGATAGAGTATTTAGAGGGTGCACTGACTAACACTGACGAAACCACTACTTGAGCCAGGCCAATATCAGTAAAGGTTTTTCAGTAGTAAACAGGGTATACCAGTAGTCGTGCTGTATTACTTGATGGCAGGAATTAATTGTTCTTAATGCCTTTCATTTTGTTCACTTTGCCTCAGCCAGCACCTCTGTCTCTAATTACATTATTTCATTGCAGCCAACGCATAATGTCCACCACCCCCCTCAACGCACCTTCCACCCTTTTGCATCTCCCAGTTGTCAGCAGTCCATGTGTAGAGCCCATATCTTCAGTGTTCATCACCACAACTAAGTATGCACTTAAAAGGAGATGCATGACAAGTATGTTAATAAGATTAGTGCAGTGGAAGAGGTCTGTGCGGTTTACGGTTTCTGAGGGCTGGCTCATCAGGGGAACAGCAAGAAGAGAGAATGTGGGAAAACAAAATTCCTCAAGAATCCAGCTTCTCTACACTCGAGTCATCAGTGGTCTGCTCATAGGTTGTTTTTTTTTTTTTTATGGATTCTTGTCAGAGGATTTGCTTTTTAGTACTGCAAATAAATAAAATGTCTTTTTGTATTCAGAATTTGTTAGTGGTGTCAAGTGTGCCTAATGATCATTGATTATCAATACAGAAGCAACCGCCTTAGTGAATGTATTCAAACCAACTAACTTTCTAAGGTGGACTTTCATAAGAATGAGCTGAGAAAAATGAAAAAGGCATTCTTAATAACCAACAGAAGTGTTTTGGGAATAGTTCAAGGTCTATGAGTCATTATCATATCTGCAGAGTCACAGTCCATCATGCCGGTGACGTGCAGCTACTTG
This sequence comes from Thunnus albacares, assembly GCF_914725855.1. Classification (NCBI taxonomy): domain Eukaryota; kingdom Metazoa; phylum Chordata; class Actinopteri; order Scombriformes; family Scombridae; genus Thunnus; species Thunnus albacares. The sequence goes on from NC_058124.1 coordinate 12,804,226, forward strand.
TCATTTCCAGAACTACTTTTCTTGGGATCAAAGGAGGGTGACTCTGACTGAGTGGGATGAGTGTTGGGAGATATGTTGCAAATGATTCTCTGCCCCGCCATGCATCCAGCCGCATCCAATGTCATCCAGCAATATAATGCTCCATCTCGCATATGGGATGGTTGAGAATGAAAGCGGAGAGTGTCAACAAACCGCTGCTGCTGCCAGACACCACAGCAGCCAGCAGGTCAACTCCAGATTAAAGTCAACCCCGCGCCCCCTCCTCCTCTGCATAAACAGCCAACCCCATTCCGGTCTCTCCCTTCAACACGTGCTGCAGGACTTCATTGATTTAAGCCCGGGGCTAATTTTAGCGGGACTTAGCAGTGGCTTAGTTAAAATGTTTGCTCAAATATCTTATTGCTTGTGTTCCAAAAGTGGAGGCAGCCCAGCAGACACCGAGGCAGTGCTGTGTGTGTGGGGGGGGGGTGAGGCTATTGAAATGGTTTGGAGAGTTGCCTTATATTGTTTGGGAGAGACCAATTTACTTTTCTGGTTGCATGTTTTCCACATCACATAATGGGAAGAGCTTTCTGTCTGTGGCAAACTTATTTTTTTTCCAAAATGTGTGTTCCATTCTGTTAATTGTTTATTTACATAAATGTATTTTAACAAAATTGGTAGCTGCCAGTTTCTTTTTCTAAATGATTTATATTGAAAACCATGTTATACAAAATTAGTCTTACTCCCTTGTTTATTACATTGTTCCAGTGTGAAGGAGATGTTCTAATGCAAATTGAGAGGAGCATTTTTAAATACATGAATATGCATGCTGAATTTGTGCCTTTCTCCAGTATTTTAGCTGTAATTATTTTTTAAGTTTTACTTCATAATCATATCGTACTAAAAGTTCTTAACGTTAAACCCAGTTACTGTTTTTTCTTTTATTATTGTTTGGTTATATTCCAAAATGCCTGATCTAGTCTCTCTCTTTCTTCTCAGTCAGCTGCCTTTGAATGCTAAAGGTAAGTGAGGATTCTTTCGTTTCATTTACAGTTTTTGTCATATTTTCGTTATTGTATGTTTTAATCAGTGATGCCCTCGAGTGTTATAACCACAAAGAGTTGAATGCAGTAGTAAGCAGGACCTTGTCACGGCCATCTCAAGGTTGATAAACCTCACTAAACCCTCAGCCAAACACACTGAGTCAGCCAGCTGTCTTCAGCAGACTGCCTGGCGGGATCAAACACACAGGCACAGACCCATGCCAGCCAAAACCACATCAATAGGCAGTGGTGCCATTTAGTGAGGCTGTTCAGGCTTTTCTCTTCCAAATAATACCAGAACTTGTCCCTAAGAGCATAGCATGGTGTTTATTACTTGTCCCCAGAACTGATAATTTGACATAGCTGTTGTTTGCTATGACACATAATAAAAACTTGTTTTTCTCTGAATACTGAAAGATTGGATGTTATAATGGTACAGTCAGCAGAGAATCAGTATGCAACTGTTAAAATTTAACTACCAATCTTTAAAAGACATTTCTTTGCCTCTTTGCATAATATGCTGGTGTAAAGGAGAAGAAAATCATCAACAAATTTTTCATTCTCACTATCACATCCACCTCCACTTATTTGGTTACCCGGGTATTATTATGTATGTGATATATGCGCGCCTGTGTGCACCGTAATATTTTCTGATTTTGTTTGAGATAATCTGTCTCTTTCTTCCTCTCAGCAACAAAGAAGCAGAAATCTTCCAGTCTGTTGCACAGCACTGTGGTGTGTCCGCACTGCTATCAGTGGCTGAAACCTGACAATCACCGGATGCGGCTACAGCCCAAGCAACGTCCATCAGCGCGGGTGCAGAGCGTCCTGCGCAGGAAGGCCAGGGGCAAACGACTCAGCCTGGTGCAGAAAAATCTGCTGCACCGATTCCAAATGTCCTCCTCAGTACTGGTGAGACAGGCAAAACACTACAACCCCACAGACCTGGTTATGTATTGTACTACACTGTAGCACATTGTCACCAAGAGTATACGCCCGGATCAGTGTCCCCAGCTGTTGTGCTATTGTAGTGAGCGGAAGAACTGTATTGACAGCAATGGCCTAGTTGTATTGGATTTTTGGGTCAAGCATTTATATCATTATTTGATAATAATACAATTATCTGCTGGAAAACTATATAATTACCCTGTTCCTAAATTACCTCAAGCACTTTTTTGTGCATAATGTCCTCTAATAGACCTTTTCCACAGTAGACATTTTGACTTGTCATAGAAAGAAAAGCACAGGTGGGACTAATACTGTTAACGATGGTTCTGTCTACATGGAATGCAGCTTGCATGAATGCATGCTTTGAGAAAAGACTATTGTTTTTTACATGATAATGTATTTCTGTGATAAACCAACACTAGCTGATTTTATTACTCCTCTGATTTAGTGGTAAGACTTTAGGCCACTTGTGTAAACTGACCTATGAAGGAGGCAAGAGACAAGAGCATTTCCCAATGAAGATCAAACATGTATCACATTGTTATTTATTATAACTTAACAAGTCTTACATTCTCTCTTAATGTATTGTTTTTAGTCTCTGTTGCTATTAGATTGACAAGGTCATTTGTATTCTTTCCACACAAAGTGCCTGGTTTCATTATGGTGCTCCACTTATCATTACAGCCTGAACAGTGGTCCCATTAAGCTAAACTGTAAGAGAACTAATGTTGCCAGACAGTGCTTTGTCAACACTCACCCCGTTCCCTCCCACACCCCCCTGTATTGTTACAGTGGCTCTTTTGTCTGTCCTCTTAATGGATAGCAATGGACAGGGACAAAATGGAAAGCTTATTTTGGCCAGCGCCCACCCACTCCACTGATAAGCCCATTTAGATGTGGAAACTAGTGGTGGAGGACGTGGCAATAGGGTCATTTTCCCCCTGCATCAGAGCAGCGATAGGAAAGAACCACTGAAGAGCCCCTTTGGTGCTCTGACATCAGCCTAATGAAGAGCAGCTCTTGTGAAAATGCTGCTGCCTCATTAAAATCAGGTTGGGTTCAATTAGTATGCAGGTATTCACTGCACCAGCCACTCTGAACCCACACTCTAGTATATATTTGTTGACTCTGAGGGTAAAGAGAAAGGCAGAAGTTGAGAGAAGGAGCAGACATAAAAAGAGTAGTGAAAGAAAAGGAGGAACATAACTCAAGAGGTTGAAACAGAAAAGGTGAAAAGAAAGAGGAGAGCAGAAGGCAGATAGATAAGAAGGGTGAACAGAGGAAGTAAGATGATGGAATATAGAAGAGAAAAAGTTTTCATCTTGAGTCATAATTTCATATGCAGCAGTGGTTTCGCCCTGTTCTCCTCCTGTGGACTTTGATGAAGGTCAGTTCCAGGGTCTGATAGGGAAATCATCTGGAGAAAGTGATTTGAATCTTTACATGCTGGAGGCATCATGAAATCAGAGAAGTCTATCATATGGGTTTTTTAACATCATCGTATACTGAAAAATAATACACAGTGCGGCTTAGAGACTGATAATTGCATTTCCAGGCCTCAAAGCCTTAAAAATGTTTTCCCAAACTGTCAGATTTTTAAAGCATTAAAGCATTTTGAAAACAAAGCTATCAGCATCTGAAATAAATCAGCTACTATTGATGAATAAATCTGCTAACAACATGTTACCCTCCGTGACACTTTTAGAAGTATAATAACTCAAAAGCATCCAATTAATAATTATAATTTCAAAGTTCACACTTCAGTAAGACCTCTGTCACCATCATCCAACTTCTCGGGTTTTTTGAGCCTTTATATTTCACCAGACATCAAATCCATAAACTTAAAGCTGTTTATGACTCCCTCGTGTAACTCATCACTCTTAGTCAAACATTAACTATGTTGTGTGTTGTACACAGAGAGGGCCTCTCTTAAAGCCATGACTGTGCATCTCTCTTCACACTAGTTTGTCAACAGTGTTTTGGTCACGATCAGGAATGTTGATGCTTGTTCATCACATGACTTCCTAGTAAACCAATACACCCCCAAGCATCTACTCCAAGGTATTTTTACCCTCTGTTTTCACGGTCACTCGTCTGTCATATACTGGAGAACTAAGGGGCAACAAGTCAAGCCCCATATGGGCGACAGCACACACCTGTGCTCGGCAGAAGGGTGATAGTGAGGCGATACCCTTAAAATGCAAGTAGTGGAGTGGTGAGATAAGAGGAGGAATGCAGACTGCTTTCCTTTCTTTGCCTCCCTGGTTCCATACTGATGACCAGAGCACAACAACACAGGCGGGAGGGGGGCCCAGCACGATAGCCTGAATCAAGAGATTAGCATCCACTCTTCTAAACCACCTTTTTAAAGATAGAAGCTTTGGCACATAGTCGGGATAACAGGAGAAGCTCATGTAATGTGTCATTTTCATAAGTTTGTTGTCATTTTAAGCAGATATTTGACAAAGATGAAAAACAGTGTCCACAGATTTGAAAACCGCCTGAGCGAGATTACTTGTCACAGTGACCGTGAAGCCTTAATTTGCTTTTATTAGTTTGTGTTTCCTTATTTTATGGCTTTATTTCAGTGTGCCAGAGTTGAGTGTTATGGCTGTGTACACAATATTCGGCTCTGCTTACTGTCAGTCACATGTCATCCGCAGGAAGAGGTAGAGGTTTTATCAAAGGAATAATCAAAACATGTTGTCTTATAAATTTATGATCACAGTAAAGGGTTTTTTTTGTGTATGGGCTGAGACAAGGGGTGCGTATTTTCATATCCATGTGTGCTGGTGTTCTCTATGTTCTTGCATGTGTTTAAACAAGTGTTGGATCTTGCTATGGATGAGAGGTGTTGTGGGACACTTAAAGGAACCACTAGTTTTATTTAATATAATCATGCTCATAAAGTCTTTACAGCTTTTGTTTCCCACCCGATATTCATACTGCAGACATATGGCAATACATGTCCTATCAGTCATTTATAACATATCTGAAATTAATTTATGTGTTGAACATTAGGAAATATGTCCTTAGGAAAATTTGTTTACTAAAATACAAATATAAAAACATCAGACATACAACATGTGACCAGTAGATACACAGTTCCACTCATGCACATGGGTGGTGTACAGTATTTAGACTCCAGAGTGTAAACCCCCCTCATTACACACTATATTGCTCTCCCCTTAGGCGGTATATGTGTGCTGCCATCGGTGTGGATGTCAGTGCATGATATACGCTCTGCAGCTCTGTGAAGTTGTGTCTTAGAGGTATTACATTATAAATCAGGCATGTTTATGCATGCTGGAAAGGTTATGTAGCAATGGGTATGGAAATAAGTTGAATTGTAGCCCCACAAGAGAGGCAGAGACCCTAAATGGAGCGAACGATAGCGCATTCTCCTCCTCCTCCTCCATTCTTCTGTTCTCCTCTCTTGTAGCCGCGATTTATACTTCCCAGCAGAGTTGTTTGCTACAATAAAGCATACTGTTCAGGCTTTTTCCTGGCTGGATACATGTAGGTTTGTGGGAGTTGGATTTATGCCCGGTGTTTAAATGTAACAGTTACATATTGGGAAATAGTGATTCTACCTGGTAGCTCACAAAAAGAATGACTTTTTGCAAAGACAGGTGGATGGGCATGTTTACTGAATATGCAGTGATGTTGCCATTCTCTGAGAACAACACTTGTTTTCAAAAAAAGATGAGCCAAGTGATAAAACATAAGTGGTTGAAAGATCTTTCCTTTTTCCCAGAAGAGCCATTTTGCCCTGACGTGAGTCAAGCCTCTCTTTGTAATTTATGTCACCACTTCTTCTTGACCTCACTGACCACTTCTCATCTTCTAATCTCTCGTTCTTTTTTTCTCCTTGCATTCTTCAATCCCCTCTTTCCTTTGTTGCATTTTACCTCAACTCATCTACCTGGCAACCCCCTGCAACCTTTGCTTCATCCTCATCTGCCTCCCCTTCTCCTTCTATTCTTGGCCATGTCTTCACCACATCCCTCTGTTGTATTTATCTTTACTGGAGTAATGTCGCTGGAGAATGTGCCTCTTGAGGAGATGACAGGAAACAGGAGACAGAGATGTCTGGCTGGTACTTTGCCTGTTCGCTCTCAGGGAACAGGAAACACTCCACAGAGGGTTTTGACAACTCAAGGGTGCGCAGCGAGTGACAGGATGACAAGAGGGGGATGTGTTGGGGAAGAGAAAGGCCAGGAGGGAATGTGGAACAGCAACAGTGGGGATGGCCTTGAGTTCTTTAGAAACAAACAAAGGAGACTTAGGGAGAAGTGGAAACACTCACTCATCCCTCACATGTGTAGGGATTTAGCAAAGTGTGCACTGAAGTATTTTCAGCATTTGAATATTCACATGTACAGTAGGAGCAGCAGTCATTAGCTTCTGTGCCTCACTTCATTTCATTTCTTTGCCACTATTAGAAGTCTACTCTGGAACTTGGCAATCGCTACTGTAAGTTAAACTGTAAGTTGGCACCGGGTGTCAAGCGTTGGAATCTGCCACTTTTGGATCCTCGCTCACCAGCTTTTGAAGTATATCTTTTCTGTAACTGATGCTGTCAACACGTGCGCACATTAATGGCATTCTGTTATAAAGCCACACGTGTGCCTTCAGATACCTTTTATAATGGTCATAAAAGAGCTCTAAATTCAGATCTGTCTCTAAGCCATTTTGTTTATTCCCAAACCCCAAAACTCTGAAGCACGGTCGGCCCGTCTACATGCCTCCTCAGGTCAACATTTTGTAAATGGAAGCCTGTATCAAACAATCATGTCTGTATGATCTACCTTGTAAACAATGTCAGATGTTTTGTTTTTTTAAATTTTAGTCGATGAAAATATTTTATTTCATATTTTGAAGCATCTTATATGCAAAATATCCTAAACCAAAATAGGGGTAAGTTTCTATACTTTAACCAAACCAAGATGGCATGCTTTGTAGAAATCTTTACTGTTTGATTTGCCAAAACTTTCACGATAATTCTTAGGTAATTTCAAGGAGCATTTATTTTTTATTTTTTTTATAAGGGAGCTGTCAAATACAAAAAAGTGAGAGAATTTATAATGCTCAATATGTGCATGAATACAGGCACTAAATGTCATGAGGAACACAGAAAAGGCTTGGATCAGCAGCTCCTCTGGATAGAAACGTTTCTCAAGCTTGATGCTCTTCCTCAGACTGTATCAAGAGGTTTATGATGACGTGTCAGTGATAGTGAGACATCACAGATTTTGGTTCCAGATGTTGATTTTAATCCATATCAAATGTAGTACCTAAATTACAAATTACCCAAAGCATTGTGAATACCCTATGATGCTTTTTATCTAATCTGAGAAGTACAGGTAAATCATCAGCTTTCCTTCCCTTTCCTCCAGCTTTTGCTCTAGTTGGGTTTGAGGCAAACCTGCTTGTGTGACGCAGGATAAAATGTGACATTTATCACCACCAACAGAGACGGTGTGTTTTAGCTCTGCATTCAGATCGAGTGTCACTGTGTATTTACCTGGCAGCCTGCCTGCTTGCCTCCAGACAGTGTGACTAAGTGGCTGACTGCACCATCACAGTGCAAGGCCATGCTTAGAGGAAAGTTTACACTGCTTGCCTCGTATTGATCCCCCAACTGCTCTTCTGCTTTTGGCTTTATTGTGCTGTATTGATGTGTGCTCAAATGACTTTCACACACTGCGCACAGATATTCATGCTTTTGAATACTCGCACACACACACACACACAGATGTTTGAAAACTCTGTCACACAATCAACATTTAACACTTATAAAGAAAGACTCTTACAGGCACTTAACTCCGTCATTCACTATGTTGCTCGACTCATCTTCTCCCCTCTTGGGTGGTATCGTACTCCCAAGGTCAGACAGATCAACCCAAGCTGACCTCTGGCAGCAGAGAGAGAAAGACAGGAAGGGAGGTATTTATGGAGCAGGGGCTATTAATAGAGGGAAAGGCCCATCTGCAGAATTGATTTATGTGGATCTGCGTGTGTTTGTGTGTCATTTCACTGTTTCACACGCAATTTCTCTTTGATTCTCAGAACCAATATCACTGTTATGTATGAGTCATTTCTGGCTACAGGCATGCGTGTCACAAGGTAGCAGAAGTGTATGTTTCTGAAAATAAAAATGTAAATGTGAAGGTGTGACAAGAAGAGCTGGCAGCTCTCAGTCATCAGAGGCAAATATTTCTGTGTTGATTAGGTTCTTGTATGAGAGAACCTCAGAAGTGTTAAACTCAAGACTCCCCCATCTCATTTCCCACAATACTGAGTTACACTGGGCACAGCTTATGCCACACAACATGAAACTGCACAATCTCACTGACTGATGTGTTTATGTAAACTGAGATAGTTTCCTAAATCAACCCTTAACTGCATTAAACTGTGAGAATTAACAGAGTAGTTTATTCTGCCTTCTTTAATTGCATAAATGAGATTGTAGTAGCTGCTGTTGGTAAGGTATACATGATTGCATGTTGTCTATTTAATAATTTAGAGCATGAACAGCAGGTGCTGACATTCCATGCACCGTGCAAGATTGCTAGAGTTAAACAGACATGATATATGTGTATGGGATCAATGTAGCTATCTGTGACTGTGGCCATCTGTGTAGGTTCACCTTTCATGTTTTAATAAAAACATGATCTTGCGTGTGTTGTAAGAAACAGAAGGCTCCACTTATTGCATAGATGAGGGTAAGATGAAAGGTCAAGCCTGACCCTGTGTGAGTATATACCATACACAGGTTAGGGGCAATACTAGATTGCTATTGACTTTGTTTCTTGCTTTGTGTAATTCAATTTAATATGGTAATTCTTCCCCTGACCGTATGGGGGACCTTGATTTTCCTGAGAGCAGAAATTCAACTTTAAATACCTCATCTGCAAAAAACAACCATCCTTAATATTCCCCCAGCTGTGTATAGGTGGTTGTTTATCCTCTTACTACCCTGCAGCTCCAATATGTTGCCTTTGCCATATGCTTGATTGGCCAACGTGTAGGTCTGTCTGCTGCCAGAATCAACAGCCCAAGATGAGGAAATCAAATCTCTTGGTGCCACAGGCTCACGTGTGTCTGCTCAGACATGTCAAGGGATTAGCGTAAATTAAACGAGTACACGTGATGGGTGGGATTTCATTTCAGGTTGTCAAGATTTTTCATCAATATGCGGCCACCGTACTACTATTGGAGTGGGAAGTGAGAGTTTGTTGACGCGTTCATGTTGTTGAAGTTAGTCTGATAACCGTCTTTCCGCTTTCCACTGTTGTGTACATAGACAGACACATACACACACACACCTTTATCATCAGTGGGTAAAGGTTTCTTTTCTTAGAGCCTGTCATATCAGTGCCTCAGTGCAGGCCAGCTGATGATAGTTGGGCCACTAATGGTAACTAGAGGACAAGAGGATAAACAGCATGAGGTCATTCGAGCTGTAAACATCCATCTGCAGCCAGCTGTCTGTCTGTGATCCACTCCACTATGAGTCACACATTCTTGTTCTAAGGTTTTTTTTTTTCCATTTGATAGACAAAGTTGAGTTCAAATCAGTAAAATCTAGGCTACAACCTAAATGTCCACATCCCTAATCACTTACAGTATGTGTTACAGTTGCGGATATAGCACCATTTATAACTGGACAACAAATAGTTTTTGTTTGAGTTTGGCTCTGACTTCCCGTTTAGATTTGATTAGATGAAACTTTAATGATCTGCAGGAGGACATTGGGTAATTTCAGCAGGAAATAACAGAATATAGTGACGGAAAGCAAATACAGCGTGTGAAATATTAGACCGCTCGTCACAACAATATGTTCAGACAGATGAATGGATGTAAACAAAAATCATGTAAAAATTGGAATGATGCATGTGCATCACTGGTCTGTTTATTTTGTCAGGTACACAGGAAACAAGACAGATAAAATATGTTACAGATGTGTTAACAACTTTAACAAGCATGTGTTATCAGTATCTGTATTTTTTTCTATGAAACTGTATAAAATTATTTGCATGTAACTTGGCACATCATGGTTCCGTATCCCAATGTCACTGACACTTGCCAGTTTCACTAAAAGAAAAACTCCAAACTGTCCAAATTAAAGGACTAGTAGTTTTACATTTTAGCCTTTTACCAACAAATTATGCTGTATATATTTACATCAGTGTCAAACATTTCTCAAAGGATACCTTATTATTTTTATGTCTTTCTGATGGAGTCACTGGTTTCCATTTTATCATAAAGAGTGAAAATCATGCAAAAATGATGACAGTTGATTGAGACGGGTAATCCATCCTGATTAATATTATGTCAGCTTTTGTGACAGGTATGTTCCTGTGATGTGATGATGCAGTTGCAGGTTTTTTGAAAATACTTATTGTTTATGCATGCAGGGACTATTTGAGATTCCAGTCAGTTACCAAACAGAAATTTCCTAAATGCAAGAAATCACCATATTTACTTTTCCCCAGTTGTTTGTGAAACCTAAGAAAAGTAGTGGTAAGGCTTCACTAATCTTGTAAGGAAAGTGCTGGAATGCTCTGGAACAATTGGCAATTCATTGTTGTGCTCAAGGACACTACAGCAGAATGGACATACCTGAACCCAGATCCTCCTGTGAAGTACCACTATAGCACCCCTCTCTGTCTGTTTCCCTTTGAAGCACCTCTGTATAACCAGAAAGTATTGCCAGTGTAACATCCTGTGCCACATCCTTGTAATATTCATACTTTTTTTTTTTTGGCTGAATATGCAAAGAAAAGCCTGCAGGCAGAGTGTTCCTGGATGATAAGTTTGAATAGCCTCCTTAGTGTATTAAAAGCACTTTGTTCCAGCCGTATCTGCGTCATCAGCATTGCTGCTTTGAGTTGTTACGACTTCTTTTTATATAGCGATTGTAATCATAATAGGTCAGAGCTTTGCTACATTTAGAAGTGTGCAAGTTTTTTTCAAGTTCAGGAGAGATAATGAGGCTGTTACTGTTCAGTGTTCTCTTTCAATGTGAGGCTTCATCCGCTTTGGTAATAGCAGCTTGCCTTTATAGGAGCTAGAAATTACTGATTTTATTGCATTTGTATGATCACAATAACTCACACATGCTAAAAACACTCATTGATGATTTGATTTTTAGACTGTGGTGTTGTCTTAAATGGGAAATGACTAAACAAAAACTGCTTTTTTATTAGCAATACAGTCCTTAAAGTAGGAATTATTTATCATGTGATTTTGCACATGTGGACTTTATCATGACATATTCTACTAGGAAAAAGTTTTAAATGTTTATCTTTAGTTTTCAGTCATATATTTCAACCTTACCTTTCTGTGTTTGGATATGTTTATACGATGTTCCAACGAGGATGTGTCTTAATGAATCTAGTTTGTGTTAAAGTCATCACAACCAAAGCAGCAACAGAGTGCTAGTGATCCCACAGATGAATCAACCCTTTTGACAGTGTATTGGTCAGCCCCCCACTGAGCCACACCCCTATGCAAAGATGGGCTGGGTCAGTTGCTGGGCTTGGTCTGTTTAAAGCTGGACATGCAGGCTCATGTAGTAAACACTTGACACACGGTCACGTAGAACGAGAGTGGAACTCTGTCCTCCTACAGCATCAAAACCTAAACTCTCCAACTGACACCTGTCAGAATCTGAAATGGCTACCTTCGTGTCGGTGAGTTTTCCATCTCATCAGCATTCAGGACTGTCAACAGCTCGGCTCATACTTGCTGACCTCTGCAGCGGTGGTCTATTCTGACCATTTTTACCCTGGTGCAACTCTGGATGGCTTGTGTCAATGATGGGATTTAAGTTACTGAAGGTTGCTGAAGGAATGTCGAAGATTCCCTGATGCGTTTTCTACAGTGAGGAAAGTAGTCTTCAGGGAGGAAAGTGTAACTGTCTCATCTGTTTAAGAGTTAAATTCTGTACTTGAGTCGGTTGTTTGTTCAGCCTGTTTGTTCCTTGTAGCTTATCTCGTACTTTGGGTCAGCTCATTACTGGGCTGATGTGATTGTCTCCAAATTGTTATCTTCACTTGATGGTGGTGTCCTTGGTGTGAATACTGGGCAGCAATTACTGGTAAATAAGAGCATCTGCCAAAAGCTGTAAATGAGCAACTGTGGCAGTTACCATAGCAGTTAGTTGTTGTTTAATCGTCTTTTAATGTGTCTCTTTAGTTGAGCAGTGGATTTGTGCTCTGTTGAGCTCTTATTCATTGTCTACCAATGGTTTCATAACAGCCTACATGAACTCTGTGACAGACATGTACTATCCTGATTATAGTCTATTTCCATGCAGTTTTTCCTTTTTATGGGGACACATGAAAGCGTCTGGCAGGAGTTTGGGATGCCAATTGTTGTCTTGAGTCATGAGAATCTCGTGAGCCGACAGTTGCACCTCGTAACTCTTACAACTGCCCACATGCTTTGCCTTATATAAGGACTCATAAGTTTTCATTTGCATGCAATGTGTAATCTGTGCCAGGAAATTGTTTTAAATTTGTCACGAGAGACACAATAAAGAGTAAACTCAACTGAAACGCCAAATTCGTTGAAGCTGAAAAAGGTTCACCGACTGAAAAAGTTGGCAGACGTCTCTTATAGCATCCATACCCTGAATAGGTGAAACTGCACAGCAACAGCCCCACCCTACCCTCTCATAGGCTAAAGTCAATGTTTCCCATCCCGCTTTAACTAACCCAGTTATTTTCATATCTGTACAAACATTCAAAGGTAAGATAATCTAGGGGATGTTTGGCAGGGTCGATGACAAAAGTCTCAGCTGTTAAATGAATCATCTCCTGTCATAAATTTTGTTTCCTGGACCCCATTGTGAAATATTCCTCAGCTGTGAGATAGCAATAGTTGTGCCTGACATCTGTGAGGCTGTGGGCTGGCCTGCGTCACCCTGCGCTTATGAGCATTTCTCATTACAACCCCCTTGCCTGCCACAACTGTGGCTAGTCCTGCTCCCTGTGTCCCCGGAGTCATTCTGTCACTGCAATCGATGTCCAGACTGGGTCACAGCAAACTCTTGTGTGTCCCAGAGAAAGACTTACAGCTGGGTTTGATGAAAAATAATAACTGGAATGATAAAAACTTCAGCCTCCCTTCTTTGATTTACATGAGTTGGTAGACAGATTATACTATATCTTGTATTTTACAAGAGTAGTTTCAAGGGCCTTTTAGGAAACCTGCAGGAATTTTTTGTATCCCTATGGGTATACCTTGTATGCCTTTACCTCAAAATCTCATTATGTATGAGAGAAATATAGATGCAGAAAATGCAATATTAATGAATATGTTACTTTTCCTCTCATTATTCCAGATGGCCACCTGCCACACTTGCAATAAGACTTCCAGACACAAAGGAGTGAATCGGGATTTCATAGCTACCTTCGGTAAGACCCACAGCACACCAGGGAATGCTGGCAAACACAAGACCCCACAGTCAACCACCAGACCCGGCACGACTACCCCCAAGACCCCTGGCAAAGACAAGACACCTGTTCATACACCTAGGTAAGTTATTTAAGCTTGCTGGTATTAATATCTCCTCAGATACATTTTTATGCAAGATATAACCTTCCTCTACTAAACTTGGTAGGTGTCATAGATATCCGAGAGGATGATGTGTCTGGCATGTTAGCGTTTGAATGATTAAGTTTCTATTTATTCAGCATTAACAGATCTGCAGTTAGCTGGAAGGGTCGTACGTGTTGGTATCCATGCTTGTCAGATCATATACTTGCTGACAGCAAACTTTAACATTTCCTACCAACCAACAAAATCTCAAGTTACTGTATCTTAACCCCCCCCCCTCCCTCTTCTTCTTTTTTCTCCATCCCCAACTCTCCTTTTCTCTCTCTCCCTCCAGGTCCTCCACCTCCTCTAACACTCCTGGGTCAGGCTCGTCTTCCTCCAAACCTCCATCTAAAGCAAAAAATTGGGTTGTCCAGCGTCTCAGCAAGATACTCATGCGAGAAGACAACAAGAGCAGCAAGAAGGGGGGCTTGAAAGATTTTCTCTCCTCACTTTGAGTATCTAACAAACACAACTTGTCATCTACTCCTTAAAAAAAGGGATTAGGCCCATATAGTAACCTGTTCACACCAAAGGCTAAGGGGAAACTAAAGAAAATAACTTTGGTTTCTGAGGCCGGTGTGGGAAGGGTTACAGTTTGCCCACCAACACAATTGTTGCTGGGCTGTTTGGAGTGGCACTCCTGAATGCAACTGGGAGCGTCAGGGTGGTTATTTCAACTATTAATCAGGGTTACTAAATCTTTTGCTGAGCCAGTCGGAGGACAATGCATCTTCTGTCTAATTTAGCACATGCCTCTTCTACTCTCCTAAACCGGGGATGCTACTCTTAGTGGAATGTTTGAGGAATTATTTAATATTTATCAAACGGCTGAAACACCACCCAGCTTTGCTCTGTGGTGGCATTTTGTGGCATGTCAAGCTGGTTTACATGCCAATATCCTTCTTTAAGGTGATCATTTAGATTTTTTTCTAAAGTTACAATTTACATTTATATGATATACAGTATATATATATATATATATATATATAACTGTTTGGTATTCATGCTGCTTGATTTTAAAACTTTTGTATATGAATGTATTTACTCTTTTTTCTCTCTCTCTCTTCATTGGGAAGATGTGTCAGTTGTAAAGCCACTGGCTAAAAATGACAGATACACAAATGTACTGTATATATGTTTTTGCCAATGTTGCATTTTTGTACATGCATACAAATGATTTTGAAACTGCACAGTCACCAGTGAATATATTTATAATTATCATCTGAAATGGGACTCATCAGTTGCTGTTTACATTGAATGGGCAGATCTGCCTAATGACTACAGAAATCGTTACTGTGGTATAACTGACTTAAATTTTTCTTTGAACATTTTCCTTGGCTATGTGTTTTTAAAAGGTTATTCTTTTCATTTTTTGTTAAGAGCAGGAATTTAAATATATCTACTGCATTTTGTACTGCCTGATTACCTACCTTTTTTCCATTAACTGTTCAATGTACAGTTATGTGTTTAAATCCTGAAATACCTCACATTTGTATTCTACCCATACTGCGATTCTCTGAAATAAAAGCTTTCCAGTCTGTGAAATTGTGCTGCTTATTTCACTTCTTGAGAGCGTCTGAGATGAGTGCTTTAAAATGCCAGACTGCAGATGTTACAACACTTCTGCAGATATGGATATAAATTATTTCGTGCATCCTGCAGCAGATTTACTTAGAAAAGTATAAGGAGTATTTACAGTTCACCTTTCTCACCTGCATGATAAAATGCAATATAAACAGAAACCATATAAACAGTAATGGAAAGTAACATAGTAAAGTACATTTACTCAAGTACTGTACTTGAGTAAAATTAAGTACAGTTTTGAGGTACTTGTACTTTACTTGAGTATTTCCATGTGATGCTCCACTCCACTACATTTCAGAGGGAAATATTGTACTTTCTACTCCACTACATTTATCTGACAGCTTTAGTTACTTTTCAGATGAAGATTTGACACAATGGATAATATAACAAGCTTTTAAAATACAACACATTGTTAAAGATGAAACCAGTGGTTTCCAACCTTTTTGACTTTTGATGTTTTACAAAAAGCAGTGTGTAGTTGGGGTCACGTTTCAGATGTCTATGAGTTGTTAACAGCTCCACCAAATAGTGATTTTTCTCTCTAAACTTCCCACATGGTTTCATTTCAATAAATGTTCAAATGATCAATATTTCACCAAAAATCAAAGATTAGAGAAAAAGTCCAAAAAGTGAAAACAGATTTGTGTATCAGAACTTTGTTATGTCTTCTTTCCTCTCCCATTAATCATCTCACGACTCCTCAGATTTATCTGGTGACCCTTTGGAGGGGCACGACCCCTAGGTTGGGAACCACTGGACTAAACTAGCTAATTGTATATAAAGTAGTTCAAACTAGCTTCACCTCCAACAGCTACAACAATAAAATGCTGCTTACACACTGATGCTTCAGTATTAATAATCTAATGATGTCATATATAATAATATATCAAAACCACTACTTTTACTGCAATACTTTAACTACTTCAAGCTGATAATACTTATGTACTTTTATTTGAGAATGATTTTTCATGCACGACTTTATTGGTACTTAGTTAAGTAAAGGATCTGAATACTTCTTCCCCCAGTGCATATAAACTATCATATACATTATGTGCTTTGGCGTTTTTAAAGAAACCTGTATCCAGTGCAGTGCCGCTTCTGTCCTGCAGGTGGAGCTGGACTTTAACTAACGAGCCCGGCTGCACAGGAAGTACAGCAACACACAGCAATGTTTGCTAGTTAGCAGCAGGCTAGCACATTGATGACTGTTTCTCACTCATCAAATTAGCTTTGAACGCAACATTATTTATAAGTTAATGACGGTCCGTCGACATCAGGACCATGTCGGACAGAAAGCGAACAAAAGAGAAGGAGGACAGACGAGACCACAAGAGACACAAGTCCTCAAAACATGATATGGAGAAAGTCAAGACACAAGCGAAAAAAATCAACCAAGAAGTCCAAAAGCTGAAACACGTCGAGACGTTGTGAGTAATAATTATTAGTGAGAGCTAACACTTTCAAACTTGTGCATGCATTATGAATGTGACATAAGTTGTAGCCCAATAACTTGAGCTGGGTTAGCAAAGTTTAGATGAATGACAGCTAAGTTTGAAATAATGACGTTAATTCAGCTGTAACGTTAGTTTCACTTTTCTGTCTCATGTTTCTTTTCATGCAGCTATGAGAAACCTCCACCAGGACTCATAAAGGTAACGTTATTAATAAATGCAGATAGGATATAAAGAAGCATAGTTTATAACTAATAATATGCTGAATGAATCTTTGAGATTTGGTGACAGTGTTGCTGTCGCAGGAACATGAGGAAAAACCGGAGGACTGCATTCCTGCAGAGCCAGGAAATGAGGAGGCCAGGAGCTTCCTGGCTCACGCCCCCACCAAGGGGTTATGGATGCCTCTGGGGAAGGAGGTGAAGGTGATGCAGTGTGAGTACAGTTACACTAATTCAGCGAAATGAGCCTGGGTTTGCTTGGTTTACCTGTGTATCTGCAAAGATTTAGTCCTTAATCTGATTCTCCATAAACCCCTTAGATGTTTTACAGAGTTACAGAAGTGAAGAGTAGATGTCAGAAGCAGAATCGTCTTTTTTGGCCAAGTATGTTTACAGATCTTCAGCATGATACACAAGGAATGTTTATAAACAGGTGAAATTGTTTCTGTGAGCTCTAAACAGGATACAAATAATGCCAAGAAGTTTAGAGTGCTGAGATAAATGTTGAATGGTAAGAAAAAAAGTGACACGTTTCTTTATAAATATATATACACATATAGTAGGTGGTCATGCACAGTATACACAGCTTGTTCAAATACCCTCACCGGCCACCTCGTTATGTACACATGTGCAGTCTAATGCAATCATATACAACAGCTCTGCCAAAAATTCTACATTTAAAAAGCTTATACATTCTCACTCAGTCTTTGTTGACATTGTCAGAAAGGTGATAATTCTACTTTATGTTTATTATTGAGGTTGTAGTGGGTGGTGGTGGTGTAGTGGAGTGCATTATGTTGAATGGTGCTCCCAATATTTGTCCACTCCATTGACATACATGAGGGGAGCAAAATATCAGGAAGACTTTTCAGAGTGTGTACAGTAATGAAGGCAATGTATTGCACATTTCTTGTTTAAGACTAAAGGAGTGAAGTTCATCTCTACCACCTTAAAAGAGAAGGAACTTGTTGTCTAACTTGTTGGACAACAAGACAGAGACAGTAGTCACAATCTCACTTATAGAGATTTTTATTTTGTGAAATTTTACATTTTTCTTTTATCCTTTTCATATTTTTTTATTTTAACATTCATTCATCTTAAATTTCCTATTGGCAATGTTGCTATTTGGTCTGACTTGTCTCAATTTTCCTTGTGTTTATCATTTTTGTATGATCAATGCTACACAGGTGTTCGCAAGTCTATACATGTACATAATCTGTCTGAAATTATGTAAATTTAAGGTCTTAACTAATTCTGAGTACAGCAAAAAATTTTAAATCTTAAATTCAGTACTAGCACTCCAGAAATAGTAACTGTTTTTTGTGAGTAGTCAAAACATTATCAGGGTATATGTAGATCTTGAAAAGTCTTTAAAAGCATTGACTTTAGTTTCCACACAGAAGGGCCTGCAAAAGTCTTAAATTTAATTTTCAAAATTCCTCTTTCCTGCTGTAGACAGTAACATTAGTTGTAACCTGTTTATTGTATTTGTTTGCAGACTGTCAGGAGACATTTTATATTTATAAACTACAAGTGAGACTGGTGCGACAGTGGACGGTGCTGCAGGAGGCTGTTTAATCTTTAGATGTGGAGTTTCAGTCAGCACTATAAGACCTGTAACAAACACCATCACTACTGCCAGTTTTATTAGCTATAAGCTCATCCACTCACAATAGACAAGTCAAGATTTTAGTCTTAACCTACGGCAATACCTTTATGAGTCACACTGTAAACTTTATTATTAGTTGTCGAGGTAACAGCAGCACTTATAGTTGAAGAACTGTAGGTGGGGGTAAACCTCCACCACGAGTGGGCAGCAGTCTCGATAGGTGATAAATGTAACCACGAGAACTGGACAATTAACACCATGTCTGTTGTTTTTCTGACAAACATGATGAGCTAGAGATTAATGACGGTGTTGTGTATATTACCTTCTGTCCTTTTGGTCAAACAAAGACTGTTATTATATTCAGTGTCCATTCATTCCTTCATCCCACTCATTTTCATGCTGCGTGAACAGCCAGGGACTCGGGGAGTCGACACACACACACACACACACACACACACACACACTCAGGGCCTGTCCACAAGTTGGCATTTGTTCTGCAGAATCTGACTCACTCTGTTTGAATATATCATCCTGTTTCAGGGAAGGGAGACACTTCACAGCCAATGATACGGGCAAGAAAGAACTGAGTAAACAGTTTTCTACCATGACTGCCTTTTAGAAGATAAACAGAATTTGTGTGGTCTCACTTTCCAGAGATTATCAAGTGCTTATTCATGGTAGCCACACTGCCTCTTAAAGTGTAAAACATTAAAAGACAGCAAATTTTTGACAGAAATTCTTCACTCTAGTGAAACAAACATGGGTGCTGTTTTTGATTTGTTTGAGATGTTCTGGCTCTTATAACCAGGCATGCATATTGAAACACAGCACTCCAGGGGCAGCCTTTTTTTTTTTTTTCCTTGTTTGAGAGTGTGACTGTAAGTTGCTGCTGTTGGTATTTTTAAGTCACACAAACAAAAGGAAAGAAAAATTTCTTTAAATGAAGTTGTGGATCTGTGTGTGACTGTATGCTTTAGTGGAGGTGAGTGGTTAGAAAAAAAACCCAGTGAATAACAACACTGCATACCAAACAAATGTGGTAAAACTTGTCAAAACTTGATAAGTTGGCAACTGAACGCATTGTTAAAGGCCATGTGATGTGGCTGAAGGCTCTGGAAAACTGAGGTTAAGATTATTTTGTCAAACTACTTTTCTTAAGGTCAAGACTGTACTTTCACACTCACGTTTTATCTATATCATAGCAAATCTCCCATCATGTGCCTCATATGTCATCACATCGGTTGTCCATTTGTTTCCTCCACCACAGGCTGGAGATGCAAACGCTACGGCCACCGGACAGGAGACAGAGAATGTCCTTTCTTCATCAAAGGCAACCAGAAACTGGAGCAGTTCAGAGTGGTGAGTTTGTTGTTTACTCATAGTTATTTAGAGAAGAAATCAATTAATGGTCTCCAGTTTAAGAATGTAGGTTGGGTTGTCTGAGGTCAAGAAGCTGTGAGTGAGACATAACTTTGTGTCTAGTGTTAACAACTGGGTTGGGAAACATTTTTAGTTTACACTGAGAAAACATGTGGGCAGCAGACTTCTTCACACAGTGCCTGTAGTGGAACAATATCTACTGCAGAAACACACACAGCCTCTGCAATGATTACCATATATGCAACTGTATCATATTTTCCTACCTTGCATTGTAACAGGGAGGTTTTTTTTTAAAAAAAAGAGATGCTGACACAACACTAAAAGCAGTGCAATGGTTGGAATGTGTTGAGCTGGGGTGATTTTCTGGATCTAATATGAAAATTGGAAACATTTACTGTAAGTATGTATGCTGCTCTCCTTGCTTTTCTTCAGAGTTCATAATGACAGATTGTTTTCTAATCTTTTAGGCTCATGAAGACCCGATGTACGACCTAATTCGGGAAAACAAAAGGAATGAAAAAGAAACCAGGTACATACATTGATTTTTTTTTTTTTTAATTTTTTGAGTCATGCAAACTCTTTAATCGTTTATATGCTTTGCTGTAGTTTCTCTGAAGAATCATTTTTAAGCTTAAATAGAGTGAAAGGACAAAAGACTGTCTTGAGGGTGTAACTGGCTGCACTCAGACAGTTAGATCACTCACTTGAGAATCTGCAGTTGTTGACTATTTCCCCCTCAGAGGAGTAGGACAGTCTCAGATGACCTGGCAATGCTCTCATGGTGGCTGACTTCTCTGTGTGCCGGTTTCTAGAAAATAATGTCTGACACCAGGATGTTTGAAGTTGAGGTTTGTTCACTAGGTGTGTGTGTGTGTGTGTGTGTCTGTGTATGCAGAGCAGCATGCACACTGTTGTGTATTTTTTTTGCATGCATTAAAGTAAAGGTTATTCAAAGGCCAGTGGCACTTTGAAGTCTCGGTTGCATATCTATGCCACATTAATTCTGGCATCTTCTTTTGAAAGGGAAGTGAAACAGTCCAACCTCTCCCGCTGATCTTTGCTTTCCACTTGCACACACAGTGTTGTGTCGCAAGTTGTGCACGAGTTAAGAAAGCCTGTTTTCACCAAGTGCTAATTGAAATTTCAGAAACGAACTTGTTACTAGAAGTATCTGCATCTTTATTAATCTTGAAAATGCACTTGAGGAAACTAAAGAGACATTTTTAAAAAATTGAGCAGGAGATTATGAGGTGCTTATTTTGATGAGTTGAGTCAGAGCACTAGTTGTGCTTCGAGGAGTTGTATGACATCTCAAGTATTCAGATGATCATTACGCTCCGTGTTATCCACCCCCACCAAAAGAAGGCCTGATGGATATCTCACAAGAACATGTCAACCTTTTTTCTCAGAGAAATCCTTTAATGGCTGAATAGTTAAACAGTTTCTGGAGGTCTTCAAAAACTGTCATTACATGCTCGGTGTGCCCCTCAGTTTTCTGAGCTAATTAAACTCCAGTGACCTCCGATACATCAAATATCTCTTTTTCCTTCCTTTATGACAGATGTTTTATATTTCATCGAGCCCCTTTATTCTGTGATGTTTTGATGTTTTAATTTTCCATCTTGATCCTTATTTGGCTGCAGAAAAGGAGACATATTCATCTGACCTAGTTAGGAAGCAGCTGGAGTCACCTGTAGTCTGTGTTATTGCACCATTCACCAGATGTTCAGCTAACCGTCTTTGCTATTGACGTGTCTCCTGTGGGTCAGAACCATAGGGAATGCAGAGACCCAAATACTTATACTTGCACATTAACGATTAAATGATCATATTAATCTAATTTATTGACTGTGAAACAAGCCTCTTTGTAATTGTCTCACTCTGTTAAGGTTTAGGCGAAAGTTACGCAGCATTACTCGTTCATTCTGTGTTAGCACTTTGTGAAAATAAAATTTTAAAGAGTCATCTGAGCTCGAGCCGTGTGTTTTAGTGACAGGATGCCTCCATTATCCAGGCGTGTCCCAGTGTGTTTTGAAAATCCTCCACAGCTGCAGTTTTAACGGGCACTTGGCAGTTAGTGAAAATGTGCAACACAAGTAGGCACTTGGCTAATTCCACAGTCTAGAAATGCACCAGGACAAAGACAGTGTCTTCCTCAAGGAGGTTTAAGATGCTTGCCAAAGCCGGCATCCAAGTCGGCATCAGTTGCCTTCTCCACCCTGTGCTTGACTCTAATCCCACCTCCTCATCTCTTCCTCTCCTCTCCTCTCCTCTCCTCTCCTCTCCTCTCCTCTCCTGCCCATCTGTCCTGTGTCAAGGATCCAGCAGCTGCAGCAGCTACTCCAGGACACCACCTCCTCCTCTTCCTCCTCCGACTCAGACAGCTCCTCCACATCCTCTTCCTCCTCCTCCTCCTCCTCTTCCTCCGACCACCACCGAAGCAAGAAGAGGAAAAAGAGGAAGGACAAAAAGAAGAAAGACAAGAAGAAGAGAAAAAGGAAGCGAAAGCACAAGTCCTCCAAAACCAGTGACTGCTCAGAGTCAGATTGAGTGTTTGTAGCTCTGATATATGTAAACTATGTGCTTTAAACGTAGGAAGAGACGGTGAATGAAGCGGCAACAAAGGTAGATCTTACACAGAGGAGGAAGTGAGCTCCGGTTCACCGGTAAGAACTGCACTCAGGAGGCCTCCTGAAGGTTTTTTTTTTTCTCCGCAGGTTGAAACTCGTAAAAACTGAGTGTGAACTGCACATGACTTCTCGCAGCTGTTTCATTTGCTCGAGGGCTGCATTTACGTCCCCGCTGTTACATCATACATTAGAGAGTCATATGGAATAGCTGCTTAAGTAAGTGTGTGTGTACATGTGCCTCGGCGCACGTGTGCGTTGAAAGTCATTAGCCGCACGAGAATCCTGAAGCGATACAGAACGAGATACTTCTTTCACGAGGTCTAATAAGATAGCATGTCAGCAAATACAGTGTGTCATTAAGAGATTGTATTTTCCACCGTATTTTTTTACCCCTACCATTTTGCTTGGTATGAAATACTTTGATTGTAGAAAGAGGTGGAAAAAAAAAAATAGTCCAGATACGGTTGGAGCACGGTTAGAATTTGTTTTCCGAGTCCAGAATGTTTGAATGCTTGTGACTGTACATAAATATCTGGAATGATTTGAGGTTGGAATATGCTTATTTGCTCTGAAAAAGCCACAGAGATGGAGAAAAAGAATGTATGTGAATGTGCTCCCTTATACCGAGAATAAAGATGGCTCTTTTTCTCCAGTGTTTACCCTACTCTAAATCGCAAAAACAAAGATGTGTTAATGTGTATTACACTGTTTTTCATGTTAATGACGACTTAATCTTTGGAGGATAGCGCAGCGAAACCACACACACACACACACACACACACAGAAGTCTGATCATTAAAAAATACATGGAACACCACTGAAGTGACCTTCCTAAGAGGCGAAGAACATTTTTCTTTTGATCTGCCTGCAGTCTGAGGATACTTCAGAGAGCGTTTTCTCAAAAAAATCATGTCACAGCCTGTAACCTACATAAGCGATCCTCCCTCTCTGCGCTGAGCTGCCATCAACAACTCATCACATCCTGCTCTCAAACTGTGTTATGTCAAAAAAAAAGTCAGTTAGCAGATCACAATATAGCCGCTTCACGCAAGACTTGCCCTTTAGGCCATATCTAAGGGTGTGTGGTGCTTCTTTCCTTTGCAAGCAGCACTTTTTTTTTTTTTTTGAAAAGGAATCCCAGCGGAAATAAACCAGAAACATTCCTTCTTTCTAATGACCCTGATAGAGAGACAATTACAGTAGACCTACAGGGAACAAGCAAACTAGATTTCCATTTAGATTTGTGTCTTAGGATTTCTGAATAGCTCAAACGCTGCAGGGAGCGTATGTGTTTATGTGAGAAATTGCAATTCCATCAAAGAATGACAGATTAAATGTCCATGAGAGCGTTTTAGCTCCTGACTTAAAGCTTTTTATATTTATTTTCTCCTCTTTCTTTCTTTCTTTCATCTGCTTTCCCAGGCAACTCTTGTTCTTTCTTTTCCTGGTGCTTTGACCAATAACCTGAGATAAATCAGCTTCATTGAAACAGTCTGTTCCACGTTGACTCTTCTCTCTTTCTCTCTTTCTCTCTGAGTAGCACAATGAATCTCTCAGATGAGATTCAGTCACAGGAGCAGCTCAGAGGGAGGTTGTGCCACGTCGAGAAGAGAATTTGGTCAGCGGAGAGTCTTTATTGAAGCACTCTGTCTTCTTGGACAAGGTACAGATCAGATTGAGTGCCAGGCCGGACTCATTGTGCAAATTGTGTTAGAAGAAGCTCCAGCATATTTGCAGAACACTAGATAATGAAAACTTTACGACCAGAGCGCTGCACTTAACTCATGAATAGTAATTATGTTTGCCAGAAGGGAGTAACGCAGTAACATTAGCCTCTTTTTTTTTTTTTTTCTTCTTTGGTGATGTGATATCATCTTCACACCAGATGTGTAGCTGGGCAAAGGTTCAGCCAATGGTTGTGAAACAGGATGTGTCCAAATCCAAGTGACTCACACAAGCAGGTAAAAGCTGACAACTGAAGTCCACGCAGAAAGGAAACCTTAAGTGAGATGCAAAATTAAAAAAAAAAAGAGAGTGACTCTGCATTTTATTGGATGAAGAGGTGCATTGTGCTGCATAGTGAGTCTGCATTTTATCGGATACATTGTGCAGTACTTTAAAACCAAATGGGATGGCTTAAAACCACTCCGCCGCCTCTTTGCTGTCTCAGATAAAGGGATTACATCTTCTGTGACCTCTCTGAAGCTTCCGTTAGAAAAGTCTCCATAACTCAGTGATGGAAATAGAGCAGTTTGAGGATGTTCCTTAATGGGAGCATACAGTAAAGTGGTGTTTAGGATGTGTTATGTGCGATCTGAATTGCTCTGATCTAATGCAGCCTTTCAGCATCAAAACAAAGAATCACTTGAACCAAGTCTTCGTTCTATCTAAATGCAATCTAGTGCAGACAAGACTTGTTTCCCGCTCCTCTAAATTGCCGCTCCGTGTCAAATAATCATTGTGCTTTCTGTTTGCCTTTGCAGTGCATGTATGCAGTCGAATTAACAATTTAGTTCAGCACACAGGCTGTCATTTAAATAGGCACAGCTTTGTATCCGGTGTTTTTCACAGAGAGGGGAACAAACAGAAAGAGGGACAGAGAGATTTCTGCTGGGTGTGTCGCTCCAGATTATTTACCAGGGGAGGACGGGGCTCCTGTATTAATCCTCCTCCTGCTGCTCCTGCTGAGTGGAGACAAGGATGAGCTGCCGCAACACTATTCTCTCTCCCTCCCTCACACACAAACACACACGCTGGCACTCCAGGTTTAATATCAGAAACAGTCTGTAATCACAAAATCAAAAGGGAAGTGGCCTCATGTGGCCCAGAGCTGTGGTAGTCTGTGATATAGTGCTGTGGTCTGCCTGAAAATATAGCATTATGTTGTCTAAGACTACTGCTGAGCTGTATCAGAATGGTTCCATCCAACATAATGTAACATTAGAAGGTCATAATCAAACAGTTGTGTGTGCGTGCGTGTGTGTGTGGAGACCAGAGAGCATTCAATAACCATGAATTATTGAAGTCATTGTTCTTGTTTGCCTTCCTCTCCTGCAAGATTGGAGGCAGCCACGCTTTTGTTTCACCCATCATGGAGGGAAAAGATGTCGACTCCTCAGTTTTTTATTTGTTTATTTACTTATAATCTGTTCTAAGTCCTTTTCAGTCAGTTGTGTTCATTTCTTGGGTTGCTGGAGGCGAACGCTTTTCACCGGAGGAGTTTTGGGTCAGTCGGACAAATCAATAAAAACCTGAATATCTAAAACCTCAGCCATATGTGTATTTACATAAATGGTTAAAGACGCATCAGAGAATATGTATTTGATAACTTTTTTAATCAAAATTGTGCAATTTTTCAATTAAGTGTGTATGTGTGAGGACAGTTGTGACACATATTTAACCTTTCTTGAAGCCTATATGTTTATTTGCTCATGTAATATGTTAACTGGTATACATTTAACTTTTAAATGGTGCTTAGATTTTTTGTTTAAAACCAGCAGATTCAGTCTTAACACTTTTTTCACCATTGCATACTGCATACAATAAATGATGATATGTGGTTGGGATGTGTTTTTTTTTTCTGGCTTTCTCCCAGAATGATGACATGTTTTTGAAATACTTGTAATAGTTTTTTTTGGAAATTAAATGCTTGAAAAATAAATGTATTACTTAGTATAATATTTATTTATATACGAACCCAATAATAATTTCCATCCATAAAAGCATTTCATTTCTGGCCACTTGTTTTTCATTCTTCTGTTTCTCTGTTTTATTTAAGCTTTTTTTTTTAAATCTTGTATCTTATTTCATTCTTTTAAATGTCTATTTTGCATCTTTTTAATACTGCCTTGTGTTTCTTTTATGACTTTTTATGTTATATATAACAGTTTGAATTGTCTTGTTTTAAGGAAAGGTGTCCTATATCAGAAATAAATCTATTTTTTAACCATTTTTAACCAACAAAACTAAACAAGAGTAAAGAAGCCAAGCTATAGATTTAGAGCTGCAACAATAAGTTGATTAATCAATTAGTCAATTGACAGAAAAATAATCTGCAACTAATTTAATGATCAATTATTCTTTTTAAACTTTTAAAAGTAAAAAATGCCAAATATTTCATGTCATTTGAGAGGATTTGCTCCTATTCTTGGCGTTGTGTGATAGTAAATACAATATGTTTGGATTTTAGACAGCTGGTTGAAAAAAAAAACAGGTAATTTGGGCTTCAGGAAACTGTTACACACATTTTTCACGGTCTACAAACATTTTATACACTTTATAGATTAATCAATGATGAAAATAATCTCAATCTCGTTAGCTGAAGCCCTATATAGATTTAAAAACATGAAGACATACATTTAAAAAAAACACACTCTTCTTGATGTGCAAGCAGGTTGAACATCAGTTAAACGTTTTTCTGATTGGGGGAAATAAAGACACTATAACTGACCTAAAAAGTATAACTGGGCTACTTCTTACTGATCTAGAAAATCAAATTTTTATCCTATAATTTAAATAAAGACAGAGTGATTTCCCCCAACATTTCCATTCAACAGGATGGAGACATGGTAAAATTTCAGAATTGATATAATATAAGCTTCTGCTTTTAAAAAAAACTGTTTTTTTCTTTTTTACATGTGATGAAATGTCACCATTCACTCTCTAAGCAGTGAGTGAGTGCAGCTCTGCCTCCATGCATGCATCCTCTCTCTGGCATCACAGAGGCAGCCAGCAGACGGCAGAAGAAAAGAGGAAGTGGAAACATCAGCACTATCTCTACGACAGAGGAGAGAGAGAGAGAGAGAGAAAACACACACACACATACACACACACACACACACAAACTCCGGACACCAGCGCTTTGGTGGAAGAAGTGTCTTCGCTTCGTCAGGTTTGTGAAAGCACGTTTTTTTTTGCTTCCTTTTCTTGCAGGATTGTTGTCGTTGAGCAGTGAAGCAGCTTCACTTCCTTTCGCGTTTAGCGCTAAATGTTGAGGATTCACGGTGTTTGGGAGTCGCTGCTTTGCTTCAGCAAAGCGTTTGTCTGTGTTACATTGTCGGCGAGATAATACTGTGCCCCCCTGTTGTGTCCGTTTCTCTCTATATATCCGTATGTCTTTACTTTTGTGAAGCTGTCCTTTTTTATTGACATGCGTGTCTGATAAAAGCATCGCCGCTCACTCCGCTTCCACACACGCACATTGAACTGCGGTGAAAAATTAAACTGGCAGAAAATTCATTCACGCTGCTTTGTTAGTTCTGCTTTGGGAAACAAGTGCGGGTGAAAAAAAAAAGCTGCAAGTTGTGTGTTTGCAGCAGGCGGCTGTACTGTGAAGAAGAAGAAGAAGAAGAAGCCGAAGCTGGCTGGTTGGTTGGTTGCTGCTGCTGCTGCTGCTGCTCCGGAGCATGCTGTTCGCTTCATGCAAAAAAAAAAGGAGGAAAAAAAAGTGGTGCGTTTATAGATGCCTCCGTTTTCCCTCACTGCTAATTAAAGAGCTACTTTAATAGTGTGCGGTGTCTAACTCCAGCCCAGCATGCTGGCCACATCGTGGGCCTGTGATTAGGAAAGAGATGGGAGAGAGAAAGCTAGACAGCCTCTTCACTCTCCTCCATAAGATGGAAAACAAAGATGCATTATCATCTGGCAGCCTCTAAAAGTGGTCATTCACTTGAGTAGGAGTAATGCTATGTAAAGTGACTTCAAGGGGTTACATGTGAGGTCCAGTACTTTGATATTGTCCCTCCAGCATACATCAGGGGCCCCCAAAAGTTTTGATGTGACCTCCAGTTCATGTGCATTAGGTTAGTGTTTCCCAAACTTTAGTGAGTGGCTTGTGACCCTTTAAACCAAAGAAATGACAGCTAACGACCTCTACACAGCTTGTGTTTGGGTTAAACTATTTGTGTCTCATTTAATTTTCAGAGGTAACATTTGCAGTAATTTAAAAGAGGAACCAAACGATAATATTGTGTTGGTGAAATATGTTTTTTATTCTTGCATGACCCTTGGGGTGGCCCCAACTCTCAGGTTGGGAACCACTTTTTTTAGACCATGGATGCTCTGATTGAAATATTTCGTCTTAAGGAGCCTTATTAGATTTGTATTTTTGGTTTCAGGTTTGATTCCTTTTTGTTAGACAGTGGATAGCAGAGATTTGACAGAAAATGAGTGGATAGAGAGATAGGGAAAAAATGACAAGCAACAAAGGTTGAACTGAGGATGTTGTGAATGCATGATCAGTGACTTTAACCTCTGGAGCACAAACAGTTTTTCCTTTTAGGTCCTAAAAGGTCCCTGTTTGTTTGTGAACCCCACTTTGAGAACTGCTTCTCCGCATTTCCTGTGATCACTCATGCAACCGGTAATAGACCACAACAGCATCCGTTCTCTGGGACACAGCGTGCCTCAGCTCTCTCCTCCTCACATCAGCCGTGATGGGGCCCAGGGGCCACGCCGTCGTCTTGTCTTGGTCCCTCTGCCCCTCGAGGCGGTTTCTGATAGAGTGAGAGCCCATTTACATGCCCCGTTAGCCACCGGAGACATCCCTGTTGTGATGGAACCGCACGCATGCCGGCTCCATCGTGTCAACTCGACAATAAACACAGACTAACATAGCCTAGATGGAAAAGCTTAGGGACATGTGCAGCCGCTCTCTCACACACATAGATCTTGACTATAAGAGATGTGCCTGTTTCTGATTCAAGTGTTTTTCTGTGAGTGTCACTGAAGTAGAATGTTGTGGTCTGGTCCTCTTGTTGTCCACGAGGAAGTATTATTTCAGTGAAATCTGAGTTTCTATCAGGAAAACTTGCTTGAACTGAGAGATTCTATGTTGCATTGTGAGGTTTTGGCCTATATGTGCATATGTGTGTCTGTGTGACTGCGGTTGATAGTGGGTTAGAGATTGATGTTCATCGGTTTTAGAGCAGGTCTGGCGCAGCTTTAGCAGTCAAGGAATGCAATTTCAAACTCATACTTTGGTACAAACCACTAACTTGCACTATTCCATTAAACCGGTATGTGAAGTTCAGTGTGTCCGCAGCTTTGGCCGGTAGCTGTCCGCTTCATAACTGAAGCGTGCCAGAAGAATTAGATTTCGCTTTTACAGCCACCTGAGGGACCTATATGTCAAAAAGAATGCACACACATGCGAAAACACGTTTTATTAGCCACAGCAAACCTTCATTTCTTGTTAGCTGGCTTGCCCAAATAAATATTTCTTTATCCCAACAGGGTCTTAAAATTTAGCTATAGAAATGGAGTGTTGCAACTAAAGAGTAAATGAAAAGTGAGAAGGTAAAACACAGCAGCCTGGACTTGCACTGTAAGTCATAAGCCAAATAAATTGATGGAATTAAACTTGAGCGCTTTGGTCTTTTGTTTTAAATACTGAAACATAATCCAGGAAATCAGATTAGTGGTAAGAGGCAGCTCTGAGTGAGTTCTATTTTTTTTTTTTTTTTTTTTTTTTTAGGAGAGGGTGGGTGCCAGGCCTTGCTTATTGAGTTGCATCACATGTGAGATCCTGGTGTGTATCTGTTTGACACTGCCTACTGTTTTGGCGTCCTCACACCTCCTGAAGTGCAATCATGCCAATTTCTGAGCCGTGTCTCTCACTCCTCTCGCCTGACAGTGCCCCCCCCTCCCTCGCCCCCCCACCCTCCGCAGCTTGTTATCTTTCTCTCATTAGCTTACTCTCTTACACTTGCTTTCTCACACATGCTATCTCACTGTCTCTCTTCATCTTTTGCTTCTCTCTATCCCAGTCTTTTGCACTTTCTTCTCATTTGCTCGTTCTCACATTGCTACCCCCCCCCTCACCCTACCCTACCCCACCCCAACGTCTACTTTCTCCCTCTGTGTTCTCACTCCCTGAGGGAAATGGAGGTATGTAAATTGTTTTCTCCTTGATGTATGCCTGGCCTGCTATCTGTCCATCTTAATGAACTCATTTCCCCATTTTTCTCCAGAAAGCTCAGAGTTGCGGCATTAAAGCACAACACCAAAAACTTCAGGGCTCAAAGTTTCCTGTCATCTCCCCGTCTCTCTTTTTTATGTCTTTTTGCACTAACAGCCATCAAGTGTCCTTATAAAAAAAAAAAAAAACACCTTGGCATTTTAATGTACTGGTGTCCTCACTGGCAGTAACACACTGGTGCGCCTGTCCTTCGGCGGCTTGAGGTTAGATTAATTTGCAGCTTCAAATGAGATGAATGTTACCTTGCATAATTGCTCCCCGTGGTATGAAGTTAATTAAAACAGCAGGTAGGTACTGAAGGTGCGATGGGAAGGTGGCAGACAGACAGTCAGACAGACATAGGTGGGTGAGAAGAGATCTTGTAGGTACTGCTGCCATGTTTCTGCTCTTTAGTTCGCTGATTGTTACCTCAGGCTAAACTCAGAGCCAAGCAACTCTTTGACTTGAGAGAAAAATGCAGCAAATAAGAAAAACTGATGGAAAAACTTATTGTTTTATGATGATCTGTGATCTCTTAGCGGTTACATAAGGGAATACACTCATGAATTTATTGCGATCTTTTACCTCGTGCTTCTATAACTGCATGTTTTGCAGGCACAGAGTCCAACCATTCTTAGTATATGATTCAGTTGAAGTGTACAGCATCCACAGGCGTGTTTTGCAGTCAAAGTCTAGACTTCATGCAGAGTGAAGCAGCCCTAGATGACCCAGAAACTGATATGGTTCCCTCTACGTGCTCGCTCTGCCCGCTGCATTCCAGCTGTGGTAGTGCCGCAGAGCTCTGTAAATATTGAGCGAGAGGTTAGCCAGCTCTCTTGCTCTGTGTGTGTTTGTGGTATTTAGCATCTCTCAGCTAAGAACCTCTCAGCCTCTGAGCCTACTGACCCAAAAGGGTAAATGGTTAGATAGTCTCTCAGTCTAACCAGCATATCCCCACTCCAGCTGTGTGAGCTGACAGTGAGCAGACTGTACATTAGGAGATGGGTACTTTGTAAGGATTGTCCGGTTGTGAGCGAGTGAAAGGATCTTTTGGAGTGTATGCAGCTGCTGTAGTAGGACGGCGTGTATATGTCATGGGTGTTCAAGTCATATAGTGTATGATCTATGGCGTGCGTGCACATGTGCTGCAGATTTGCAGTTTCAGTGCTGTGCTGCTGTGTCAGTTTTTATCTTTCTCTGAGGCTTGTCTACGTCATTTTCACAGTAGTTGCATGCTGGTGTGTCAGTATAACCCAGGTGCTAAACACAGGTTTTTCTTCTTTTCTGCTGCAGGCCAATTATAGCTCTTCCCTTGTGTATGTGGGTTTATGCGTGCGTGTGTGCGCACATGCATGTGTGTCACTCAGCCCTTTGGGTGGTGTGTGATAGCATGGGTCATCACTTAATGTCCATGTTTCTGTTCATATACGGATGGTTGCTGTCACGCTCCCCTACTTATCTGTCACTTGATCTATCCATCTGCACCTCCATCCATGCATACTATGCATCCCTCAATCCATCCATACATTACCTACATAAATGTTACCTTTTTTTTCTTCATTCTTTCTGTCCATGAAAATATGATCAGGCGGTCTACCAAAGCTCGATCACAGACACACAGATCATTTCTTAATCCGGCCATGATCTCAAGAGGTGTGAGTGTGAAGCCCTTTAGGCCCTATGATGTGCACTTCCTCTGACAGACTCGCCTACTACTATCTTCAGCCAGTGTGATTCAATGGAGGTGTCCTAGTTTTCTGCACTCTTCTCCCCAAAGTGTGCACTTGACTTTTGGTATCTCCAGAAAATGTTGCTCCATTAGTTCATGGCGATTTTTGTCTGATGTGGTAATGAGTTTTCTGTTTGATGTTAGAGCCATGGAAGGAGTGGAGAGTGATTTTTGGGAACTGTCTTTGTGTGTGTGTGTGTGTGTGTGTGTGTGTGTGTGTGTGTGTGTGTGTGTGTGCGCGCTTTTTGTTGCACAGAAAGTTTATAGTCTGTAAGTGTGTCAGAATTTAAGGGCAGGCAGGAAGTATCCTGTCCCCCAGAGCATGTGTGTTGTGCCTGAGGGAGCTTGGACATAGGGGAACAAAACTTTCAAATGTCAATCCTGTTTTTTTCCCACCCTTCATCTTATGACTGATATGAATGTATTAACAGGATTTTCCCTTCTTATAGAGAGTAAAGAGTACTTCAGTGCAGTCCCAATGTCTGCCCTTATAGACTCAAAGACTTTGACGATCCTGATAAGTCCTGGTAAATCCTTGAGGGTTCTGGGCTGTCACCCTGTAAAATCAAAA
The DNA here is from genome assembly GCF_914725855.1 of Thunnus albacares. NCBI lineage: Eukaryota > Metazoa > Chordata > Actinopteri > Scombriformes > Scombridae > Thunnus > Thunnus albacares. Next base: position 12,836,944 of record NC_058124.1, read on the forward strand.
AGTGCCCAAGGGCTCTCTGGTTGACTTTTGGAGCCCTTTGTGCACACTTCCTGTAAATACTGCAGACTTCGCCTGAAGGAATTACCCACAACTTGTTCACATAATGTTCTTGTATTAAAATGGAGATTACAGGGGAAAATAAACACATTTACATACACAGACATTAACAGCAAGTATGTGTGTCATTCTTTATTGTATGAAAACATGTCTCATTGATATACTTTTTCTGATTGATCAACAACATTACAAATAATATATTTTATGAAGAAAATGAGGAATAAAACACAATAAGCATCACACTGAAGTACTGCAGGGATGCACCGATTTGATACTGATCCGATGACATCAGTGACATTACTGATAGACTTTAAATACAGTTTCTTTGTCAATGATATTGAAAATCAAAGTTTCCTGCTATCAATTACATTAATTTAGTCACGCTGGGCTGCTGACAGAGTTTTAAGTACTTAAGTAAGGAATTTGGGAAAGAGGTATCAGACTGGTACTCTGTATCAGTACATATCCTGAGGTGAGGTTTCAGAATCGATATCGGAAGAGAAAAAGCAGGACTGGTGTATCCCCGTACAGAAGTGCCTCAGCCCAGGTAACATGATTTCACAAGGAGCCGCCCCACCCTCCTGCACACACAGTTGTTTTTTTTTCTGAGAACAGAGGTTATGGTTCAGTGCACAGGAATCAGAGTGGACGTTGACAGTGGTCAGTCCAATCTCTCCTACCCAGTATTACAACATACAGTAGACCACTACAAAGAGAAAGAAGAGGTAGAGATTAAAGGGAGTTAGGAAAAGGTCTGACTGATCTTAGCTGTTACCTTTGTGTGTGTGTTTTCAAATGTTTGTGTGTGTATGTTTTTAGCCATGATTCACACGTTAAAGCCAGGGTCCAATTAAGCAATATTACACGAGAGGGTGTGCTTTACCCTCAGGGATGCTTACAGAACTCAGTGCAAGGGCCTTGTTCCTGACTGCATCACTGCCATGCCAATAATGATGGTAAAGCACACCCTCTTGTGTAATATTGCGATTATACAACGGTAACCAACAACATTAAAGACATAATCAAAATGTATTCATGTAATGGGGCAATTCGCTCTCAAAACAAAAAAAACTTTTTGCTAGGTATCTCCGTTTCCATGGAAATACATGAGGTCTTACTAGTATCTTGAAAACAATCAGTTACGTCAGTAGACTCCTATGTAATGAAGCCCTGTTTACTACTCCAGTAAGTAGGCTGACCCTTAGTAACAACCTAGCAACAGAGATGATTTCTAGTCCCTTTTGAGTCAGCCAGCCATCTAGAGCTAATGCTTTCTAGAGATCGTGGGATTTCCCAAACTGAATAAATACGACACATATAAATACAAAACTGTCTTGATCATTATGTCCACGAGCTTCACATGCATTTTTAAGCTGGTAACGCCGTGCCAGTGACTCACCGGCACAGCTGATGGAGGATGCCAGAGTGGGAGCTGAGATATACTCTCAACTGAGGAGAAAATGGTTAAGTCTTGTTGTATATCGGGGTGCTGGGTAACGATTAAGAGTGGTGAAGGGTTTGGGTTTTTCAGTGTGTGTGTGTGTAACTTGTCCCACAGTCTCAGAGTTCAATCCACTTGGTAAAGAATCCTTTCTGTTGTCCCCATAACCCCAAATCAGTTCCCTTCAATCCAGTTTCACAAACATAAAAGAAAGACAACTCAAAGGTTCGCTCCAGGTTTTACCGCTGATCCCAACAAAACAAAACAAAACAAAACCAACCAAAGAAACTAGCAAAGCAACACAGTACATAAAATGAGCCCAGTGGAATTGTCAGATAGGTTGACCACCGTGTTTAACGATATATCTTCAAACATTACAGTTACCACTGAAAATAACAACAGAAATAAGCATTTGCCGAATTCGCATATTTCCACAATTAGGGATATCAGTTTTGGTTAATTTTGCTTGCAGCAGACTGACACCTATTCATCGAAAACTAACCGGTTAATTTTTAAGAAAAAAGTTATGACGTAGCTTTTGTTGGTCAGAGCTAACATTAGCTTTAGCTCATCCTACTTCACCTCAAAGTGTTTTTCAATGTATTTAGTCAAAGTAGCTCTCAATGGTATAACATACTCGGGCTCGACGTACGAGTATAAGTAATAATACAAATATAAGGCGACCCTGACTATAAGACAACCCCCTTTCTACCAGGCCCTTAGAAGTGGTAAAAAAATATTTTCTCCGGCAGTTAGCATTTATAAGACTGCCTGTTTGTCTTTTTGAGCTCCTTATCATCTGTGACAGCGGTATTTGACAGCTTGACAGATTCTGTTTCTGCAGCAAAGACATCAGAAGACACTTTGGACTCATTTTCACTCGTCATGAATTTATTTCCTCCCTTGCAGAAAAACACAAGCCTTCAGAAACTCCTTCAGGTTAAACTGGACTAACAAAACACTTTTAGGGCTGACTTACTCTAACATACTCACTATAAACAGATTTTAAGACACTCCCAAGCCTAGCAACATTAATACTACAAACAACCCATAATGCAACACTCTTTGTAGAAGTTTTACACCGGTACTTTGTCCATTCAAAAAGAATATCTAATGTTGTGAACATGTAGTTGTCCAGTCGTTAGCGGAGTGTTTATGCAAATTAACATGTAGACCAACATGTGTAGCCGGTCAAAAATATTCTTGGCGGTTAACCTATTAAAACTGTTGACATCCCTATCTGCAATTAAAATCAACCACCAGTTGTTTACACAGAAGTGACTGTTGTTATTAGCGTGACATCACAGTCTATAGTTCTAATCAGTGGCGGAGTTATATTTATAGTAATGAGGCATTTTTCATTGGAGGACGGCTAGGTGGGCTGTCATGCTGATTTGATCACGTTGATCAGATTGTTTGGCTGGAACTACCCATTGTATAATCAAAGGTCAGCTCCATGTCATCTCTGTCTTTTTTTGCAATTCTTTTTAGAGGATAGTTGAGAACATTTCACCAACTACAAAGAAATAGCCTTGCAGTTACAGAGAGCATTAGAAGTCTGCAACAAATGAACAGCATGAATTGAAGCTCTTCCCTTCTCTTTATCCTATTTTCAAACAATATGCATCCAAAATTTTCAATAACTATTTACATTATGGAAAGAGGGATGTATAGTAACAAAGATATACATTAAAATGTTGGGAGACAATCTAATAAGTTATCTAAGTTTTAAAGCAAAAAATAAATTGGGAGACCAAGCAACCTTTTCCTTAGAACTGTGTATCGATTATTAAAAAAAACAACAGCAAAAGATCTGTTAATTTGTTAATTCCATAAAGTGTGGCTGTGACTGTCATACATAGGAAACACATTTTGACCATACCTTAGTAAATATGTTCATTGGTAGGCGAAGTGAATAAGTAATCTTTTCCATTGTGTATTGTTAACTATATCTGTCCATTTTTCTATTGTGGGGGAATCAGGAAGCAGCCAGTGCCTAGTGATATTTTTTTTTTTACAGGCAGATATCAGAACACCAAATAAATATTCGTTGAGGTGCCCTGAATGAAAGTCAACTTTCCCTAAAATAAAAGTGCAAAACTGGAAAAGTAGTTTCATATTAAATATGCCTTCCAATGTTTTGTGCATCTCTGACCAGAAATGTCTTATATTGGACATTTCCAAAATATATGCCAGTGATTGGTTTCCTGACTCCCACACAGTCTCCAGCACTTTGAATCCTCTCCTGTAAAATGTGCTTTCTGCTTTGGGGTAATAAAAAAATCTAATTAGACACTTCCATCCAAATTCTCTCTATGTATGCAAGTTGGTGCACTTCCACTGAAAGTCACAATAGCTGTACCATTCCTCCTTTGAAATCTCAGTTACCTTCGTTTTCCAATTTATTTTTAACATGCTCTGTGGAATGAGATTTCTTTGTCATGAAGCCCTTATACAGTGTGGATATAACACCTCTGTTTAACTCTGACAAATAGGCTCCTAAAACTTGTTTCAGCACTGGGTCATCCATATCTAGTGGGTAATTTTTAACAACAACAAAATTATGATGTAATTGTAGATACTGATAAAAATCTTGTTTTTCCAGAGCATATTTTCTTAAAAGTTTGGAAATCTTTTAATTGTTCCTTATCAGTTATTGAGTAAAATTTTGTTATAGTCCAATTGATTAGGTTTAAAATTGGGGTCACAGACACGCCGTCTAATTATTCTTAGGTTATCTTGTAATTTATATTCCTCCATAACAGACCACTGCATGCCTGTGTTTTTCAAACCCAGCAACACACTAAGACAGAAACTTGTCCACCTGAAAGACTGCACACCCAAACACAAGAAAAGCAATCAAGTGTATGCAGTCCAATGCAGTGAGGAATGCACAGACTTGTATATCGGGAAAACTAAACAACCATTAAACAAATGCATGGCTCAACAAAGGAGGACCAATTCCACAGGTCAAGACTCAGCAGTTTACCTACACCTGAAAGATTGGGGACACTCTTTCGAGGACAACAACATACATATTTCGGATAGGGAGGGCAGGTGGTTTGAAAGAGGAGTGAAGGAAGCTATCTACATCAAAGTAGAGAAACCATCCTTCAACAGAGGAGTAGGTCTATAAAACCACTTATCCCCCAACTACAATGCTGTTCTTTCATCCCTTCCCAGGAGACTTAACAACCATTCACATTTGGCATCATGTGGCAACTCCAATAACTGTCATTTACACTTCAGCTTCAAGTGACTCCAATGACCCTTGTAACACCAGCCAGGAGCACTAACGAACCAACTGGTATCAATGACCATGATAACGACCACACAGAGGTTAAATAAATACCTTGGACTCCTCGCCAGTCAGTTAGAACTGAAGAAGCCCCTTGGATGAGAAGCAAAATATCTTTGAGTATTTACAACCAAGTCCAGTTGCCAATTCAACCCTCCTTGTATAACCATGACCTGGATGACTGAGAGTCTTCACAGACATTCCTAATGGAGTTCCAGACTTTAAGTATAAATTTCATGCATGTGTTTTGAACACTGTTTATAATTTTTTTCCAAATCCTTATTGCCAAGTACTGCCTGAATTGGAGGGTCCTTAATTAGTGACAGTCCAATGTCTTTCCACCTGGCATGGTAATGCCAGCTGTTTTCATATATGAATTCCAGATAATGTCCGGACCTGATTCCCTGGACATTGCCTGTTGCCCTTTCACACAAGTAGCACACAACAGGAGATTGTCCGTGTCAGACACGTTCTCACCTACTGGAAATGTTTGGTTTAGGCAAGGGGTGGCTCTGGGTAGATCGTGCAGGCGGCAGGACATCACACAATTAGTACACTGTGGTCGTAATTTGGCATTTTTAAGCTTTTCACCAGAAATAAAACTGCTTTTATTTTACAAGAAATCACAGGAAGTCCTCTCTCCCATTAGTGCTGAAGTCACAGCAGAGCATTCAGGCCCAGTCAAAACAACACTTAACCAGTGGCTGGCCACATGATAGAAACGTCATCAACACAAAGGTCGATGTAGAAGGAAGTTTCACTTGAATATACCAAAACATCATTTGCATACAATGCAATCTTGTGTTGTTCTCCATTTATGGGGATACTTTTATTGCTGTCAGTCTGTCTTATCTATTGGGCATGGGGTTCTATATAAAGTACGAAAAGGAGTGGCGACATTGCACAACCTTGTGCCTCGTTCTAATGTAATAGTGTCCGACAAGTCCCCATTTATTTTTATCTGTACAGTTAGATTATTGTACAGTGTATTAATTACTTTAGTAAACTGTTCATGGAACCCAAATCTCTCAAGAACCTTATACAAAACCGTCAAACTCACAGAATTGAAGGCCTTCTCTGCATCCAGACTGACCAGTAAGGCTTGTGATTTATGTTCTCTTATCTCTGTGAGATAAACCCTCTCTTGGTGAGCATTGACGTGTATAGCTTGTAATCAGGGTTAAGAACTGAAATTGATCTAACTGACCCGCAGTCCAGTCTGTGTTTTCCCTCCTTGAGATAACAGATAGTAGCCTCTCTCCATGATGGTGGGATTTTCCCATCTTTTTAAAGCTGTGTTAAATGTCTGGAGAAGGCTTGGTACTAACTCAAACTGGAAGGTCTTGTACCATTCGGAAGAATGGTACAATGACTTATTTGCTTTTAGCCTAGAGATCACAATATTCAACTCCGACATGGTAAGTAGATAAAGGGAAACTGAACTCTTCCATTTATTATTCATCTTCCAAATGTGGCTGTGTTTATAATCATTTATAATAATTTTGAAAAGTCATTTGTATTTCACTTTACTTATATAAAAGTCTGGGTCCCTAATTTTGTAAATTGTGCCATCCACCTGTTTGTAGTTTCCTTGACAGAAGCTTTGCAAATTTTGAACCATATTCATCATATTTTTATGTTTTGTGAGTGCAGAATATTTATTTCATTCCTTATTTCCTTTAGTTTAAAGGTAAGAGTTGGATTTGGCTCTTTTTATGTTTTGTCTCAAGCTCTTAATTCTCAGTTTAGACCTGATAATCTTAATTGTCTTTCTTTCTTTTTACATGCACAAAAAGACATAATTTCCCCCTAACAACTGCTTTCAGCGCATCCCACATCATTTCTGAGCCAATTTCCCCACTATCATTTATTTCAAGGAACATTTTTATTTCTTCTTTTATTTGTGTTTTAAATTGTAAATTGTAAAGAATACTTGAGTTTAACCTTCATAGTATATGTCCAGGATTATTACTTAATTGCAACGATAACAAAAGGAGTGTGTGGTCAGACAAGATACAATACTACCTATCTCAAAGTAATGTTTTCTATGGCGATTTCTTTTAAAAATGAAAAAAGTCTCTCCAGTTGTCTATTACACCCAGTTCTGACATGAAACCTCAAGTTTCTTGTGCAGGGAGGTCTGAGTCGGTACTTTTGAAGAATCTAGCCGGGGGGGCATAAATATTCAGTAGCGTTATTTGGACACCCTCTATCTTTCCTGAGAGTAATAAGTACCTTCCTTGTCCTTTATTTCTTAAAGTTGTTCAAATGGAACTCTATGGGGTAATAAAATAGCTACCCCTCTCCTTATGGCCTGATTTGTAAGATGAATAATACACTTTGGAAAAACCCATTCTTTTCAACATTTCATGTTCAGTAGAATTAAGGTGCGTTTCCTGTAATAATGTAATAATTCTCTTTTTTCATTTTAGTAAGAATCTTACTTCTTTTACTTGGATTTATAACCCCATTTATGTTAAATGAAATAATTTTAAGGTCTCTCCTACAGGTATTGTATAATGACCAGCACTCAGAACATTATACATCCATATAATTCTTGTGAACATTGAGAAATGGACGTAACAAAATAACAACAATAACAAACTTATTCAGACCAGAATGTCATTACATTCCTTACTGTCTCTTGCTTCCAATATCGAGGCTCGTTCTAAATGAGACTTTGAGGGACTTGAGATGTCAGAGTACCTAATATCAAGAGTTATCCTGCTCTTTACAAAAAGTAGGGCCCTTTGAGATGGCTGCATATCAGTTACAGTCATAACTAAAATAAAGAAAGTCAAAACACAGAAAATATTGTGTGGAAAATGTCTGTTATTAATGTTTTTGCGTCCCAACACCTTTATATAGATTAAGAGTAAGATGTAGGAGTCATAAAACTTCAAATTAAATCAAATTTACCAGTAATCTAATGTAAACAGGCCGATAACTAGAATAAAGAACAAACTACAACAAACTTATCTGCATTATTGTCCTAGTTAGGCCATCATCCATCATTCAATTATCTGTAGGGGATCTTTGTCTGAAATCCTGCAGGTTTTTCTTTGTGCTGTGTCCAGGTTTTGGGTTTTTTTCACTTGCAGCAATATATCAATCATGTCTGAAGCTCCTGCGCATGTGGATAAGAGTTGGATCTCCCGTTGGTCTGGGCTGGTTGGGGCAGGTATGATGGTAATTGGAATGCAAAGCCAAAGTCTTCTTTCGCCTCTGCTGCACTCTGATACAGGCGGGTGCCATCATTGTAGAAAACTCATAGTCTTGCTGGGTAGGGGGTCCGGAACTTAGCATTTTTTTTCCTTTAACATTTTCTTCACTTCAGCATATTAAGTATGCCTCTTAAGGATTGTAGGTGGGTACTCATTGTCCACATAGAAGTATGTATTGTTGTGGAAGACATTTTTTTTTCTCCAAGCTTTACGGATCATCTCTTCTTTTGCTCTGCAGCTCACTTACTTGGCAAGGATAGACCGGAGCTGTGGGTCGGTGGGTTTGGGTGCCAGCCCTCTGTGTGCTCTCTCGATTTTGAGTTCCATATCATGCGGAAAGTCAAGCGGGTCCCTCAGTAGGGTTTCCAGGAAACTGGAGATGTTGTTACCCTCCGCCTCTTTGGATATGCCATAAATCCTTATATTATCTCTGCGAGCCCGTCCTTCCCGGTCAATCACTTTAGCCTCCATGTTGGTCTGGTGCTGTGAGAGCTGTTAGCGTTGCTGCTGCCTGTAGTGCTGATTCTGCTTCATCAATTCGCCCTTCAGCCTTATCCAGTCTGTTGTTTGTTATGCACAGTTCTTGTTAAAGGTCTGTTAGCTGTTGTTTATTGTCCTGCCCAAAGTCCCTGAGTTCATTCAGTATACTTCATAGGCTAGCATCACCCGTTCCATCCTCATCACGCACCTCAGGGTCGGACAGCAACTTTGGCTACCTTGTGACACCTATTCATCAATGTTTTCTGTCGTAAATATAGTTTCCCTACTTCTTGTAGCAACCCAGCTTTACATCATATACAAAAATACATGCTTTGATATTGTCTGAAATGTTCTCGGGGTTATTTTAATAAACTGCCTAAGCTTACTGGAACTAGCCTGTTTTGCTGCATATGAAGGGAAGGGAGGGTGTTCCTAAGAAACCCACAAACTCATTTGGTTCTTATTTTACCCCTACATTACTACTTTGTTGCCAACACACTCTCTCTGTCCTCCCCTTGTTTTGTTGTGCTCTATGACACAATCAGACACAATCAGACAATCAATCACAATCAAAGTCAATTTGAGCAATGATTATAATCTCTAATTTGATTTGATTTACGTATTTTTAGAAAATGACTCTGTAAAGACATTTTCTTTCTTTTCTGTTACTGGAGGGGAAGTAAGAATACAGTATGTATATTTTTTGTTGGTGCCGCACCTGCTTTGATTATTTGTAACTCACAGCTACAAAAATGTGTACCTTTTTTAAATAGTAGTTCCCTTTGGTGCTTTCCACACGTGTTTGCTTATGGGTTGTTCATTTCAAGTTATTTCTGTTGGAGGACTTGAGGGTAGACTGAGGAGAGAGGTGCAATAACACATAGCTAAATGTATTGCATAATTAATGTATGGGCTGAGATTAAGGATTTGAACCCATTCTGTCACGATGCGGGCCTCCTGCGATGTCAACGTGCTGCAGCAGTGTTTTCCGTTAGACTAGTCAAGGCTACCTTCAGAGAGAAGGGATTGAGGAGGAGTTGAGGGCCTCTCATAAGATGCCAAGGTCACCAGCTCACTCAATCTCTAGCTGGGGAGCTGCAAGCCTTGGATTGAAGGTGTGTTGCTTTATGTCGGAGCTGCCTCTGAGTGTCAGAATAAATCAAAATGCAGAAGGACGTTCAGGCAACAAGACACTTTGATATCTCCCTCTCTCTTACTTTTGCTCCCCCTCCTTCCAGAGCTTTTTTTATCCAAACAATGCTTCATATACATACTGCCCAGTTTCTGACCCTTGCTGCCTACACACTGACCAGCAACAGCAGCAGTGTTCATCATACCATCTGGAATAGATCGACTTGCACGAGGCTCTAGCGGTCGTCTCTCCTGCTGCTGCTTCTAAGCTCAGTAGCAGCCTGAAGTGAGTTTGTGTTGGCTCTGACCAGCCAGTAAAAATAAGCCATAATCACCCTCACACCCTGACGCTGCCTTTCATCACCTCTTAGCAACAGCTAATCTGTGACTTCTTGTTGGGCCTACCAGAGCCTTGCCCAGAGGGGACGTTGATGCTCTCACAGAACAACGGGTGAAGCTCTTTGAGAAGCTTAACCAAAGAGCTCATATTTGTTTCAACTTGCCTCACCCTCAGTCAAACCCTTATGCCTGTTATCTATCCAAGATGTTTGAAGTCATGAAAAATACCTTTTTATTTATCAGTCTTCTGCCTTATGAATTAGGTGTTGCAGCAACATACAGTATGAGGCAACTGGCTGACTTCACCTCATTAATACAACACAGTAAAAAGTGATGAGCTACTGGTGTGAAAACACCCATAAGAGACGCTCTTTCGGTTTTCTTCTTCCTGTGCTGATAGTATCAGTGTTTTTGCTTCTTGTCATTCCTGCCAACTATCTTGTCGTGTCTATAGACACAGGTTTCTCCTTCCATCTGTGAACACACGCCAAGGAGTGTTTTGTTGTTTCTCAGACTGTGTTGAGTTTTGGATTCTGACTGTGACTTGAGCAGACAACCCCCCTCCTCCTCCTCGCCCCCAGCAATCTGTAAACCACCTGCCTTACCCAGCGCCACCCCGGCTGGTCCACGCTGGCCACACATCAATGTTTTTTCCATTTCCTGTAGATGTTACCCATCCTCAGTGTGCCTAGCCCTTATCTTATTCCCAGCAACGTGAAGAACTGACTGTGACTGTAGAATAACGTGGTACAGCTCAGCTCAGTTGGGCTCAGCATGGCTCTCTATTGAGAGAAGAGGGGTATTGTAGTTGCAGACTAGCCGGGTTTAATGTTGCCTTCGGGGCTTGTTGCTGTGTCTGTTCTTTTGTTGTCTAGAGGGGAAGCTTAACACTCTGTGTTCGCATTTTTTTGTGGGTGTATATGTGTGCATGTCCGACTGCTCTGACTGCATTTTCCAAACCAGACAGTGCTGTGGAAGAAAGGCACAGGAAATACCAAGGGCACTTGTACAATAAGAAGAGAGCTGCCGGATGCATGAGTCTCTAAACATGGTGAAAATTTGTTACATGAAGTAGGACAGGTTTCAGATGTGACTGAAAGTAACTTAACACTAAAAGTAGATGTCAGTAAAAAAGGGACACACCTCTTCACTGGAGGTAGAAGGTGAACCACTTCCTGCCAATGCCTGCACGTGAGATCATCCATTTCCTGTTGACAGAAAAACTGAACAGCAAGGTCAAGGAGTGTAGTCGCAACCCTGCAACCCAATGTTATGCGGTTAATGGTTTTCACTATCAATTACAGGGCAGACTGACAAGTGAATTGTCTGATGTCTGTTTCCATGTACCCAGTGAAAAGATGTATGGGGGGTTGTTATGCACCGATTACATCATTCCAATGACATCGTACCCACAGCAATGAAAGCCTGGCCTGAGGAATGCCCTCCACTTGTGTTTTTCTTTCCTTCACTTTTCCCCCCTTCTTTCTCTGTCGTTCTCTGTTTCACATAAATGTGGGTTACATGCAATTAACCCATAAAAGGCAAAAATGAACTTCTTTGAATCCTATGCCCCAGTCCATAAATAGCCTGACTTCAGCCTCATTTCAACTTTGCTGCTGCTGCTGCTGCTGCACCACAAGTGAAGCCCCCACCCACAGTTTTACTATAAGATGACAATAATAAGGCGGCCACGAAGAAAAAAAGCCCCAATGAATGGCTTTGCAGGACTGGAGCACAGATGAAAGTGTTTTGGCAGTGGCCAGCCACCACACTGCTAGGGTGGAGGCTGAGCTGGCATGGTTGCCGGCTCGTGACTGACCAGGCAGGCAGGCAGGACTGGAGAGGGGAGGGCATGGGTGTAGCATATGGTTTAAAAAAAAAAAAAAAGACGTGGGGGATAAATAAATAATAGGACAGCAGCAGAGAGTGGGAGCATGAGAGCAGAACTTAGGGGTTAGCAAATTAATGGGTGAGCCCAAAGACTGGGCTTGGGGCATCTGTCAGGGGACGAGAGGGCGTTGTGGGGAAAGGGTGTGGCATACACGAAGCGGACTTTGGGCAAAGAATGAGCAACCAACCAATAACAAGCATCTGTGTGACACAGAAGAAGGAAAGAAAGACAGACGTGCATGGCAAATATTTTGAAAATCATCTCCAGCATATAATTCACAGGGAGCATGAGCTCATGTGTTGTGGCTGTGTGCAGCAGTGTGGGACTGATGAGCCGTTGGTGGTGGTGATGAATAACATTGTGCCTCCAACAGTGCAGTCAGTCAGTCAGTATGGTGGATAGGCAAAGAGCACCCAGCAGGGAGTGTTCTGGTGAGGTCAGGTTCTGAAGCCACCCAAGACATGTGTGCTGGTGGGTGTGTTTGCGTGTGTGGAATTAAGGGTTGCTTGGGGGGGGGGGGGGGGACAGCTGGCAGAGCGAAGGGTGAGTGTAACGAGGAGTGTGTGTGACAGCCACAGTGACTCCTTTGTTCCCACTCACTTGTGCCAGTCACAGCTAGTAGATGGCTGATCTGTGAAGTGACTGAATCCTTTCACAGCACCTACACCAGATACACAGTCTAGCTTTACACTAGCTTTCTCCTCAGTGTGTGTGTGTGTGTGTGTGTGTGTGTGTGTGTGTGTGTGTGTGTGTTTGCGTGACTCCATACCACAGAGTGCTGGCAATGGCAGCAGGAGATTTCCGCAAGAGAGCCTATCTCCCATAATGTCAGTGCTCCCGTAGAGCGCTTATTACGCTTGTGATGATGATAGTCATCAGTGCTAACATAATTGTAGCGCCAGCAACATCGAACTGTGGCCCGTTCGCTATATGCTTTGGTAATGTGTGTTGTTGAGGGCTTGTGTTCTCTCCTGAGTTATGATTTAATAAGAGGAGTAATCTTTGCTCTGGTGAAGAGCAGCGCTTTGTGTGCAGTAAACCTGCGGAGGAAACGCTGCTCCTGTGTGCATTGAGTTTATCAAAGTGCAGGGCCGCTTGAGACAGCTTATTCCACCTTTCCTTTTATTAAACTTGTTTGGTGTGTGTGTTCACATGGGCATTTATCTTTCCCCAGCACGTTAATTTTTACTCCTCACAATGCCAGTAGCCTCTAAATAATAGACCAACAGAGAACATACTACATATATAGCTTATTCCTCTCCACTATTAAAATGCGCTCTTTTTTTTTTTTTTTTCTCTGAAAGCTCTACATTAAAGCATCCACTCTCCCACAACCATTTAGCTTTCCAATGATTTTTTTTCTTTTTTAGTTCAATAAGCCTTTTCAGTTGCTGACTTCTTCCTCTGAGTATCTGAACCATTTAGTTCAAGTAGGACAAGTAAAAATAGCCACAAATCAATCCCAAATGTTCTCGGGGCTCTTCGCACATCTCGATCTAGGCTAGCGCAACCCAACAGGGGGATAGAGTGACACGGCATACAAAGCCAGGCAGAGTGACTGGCAGACTGGCACTTTAGAGGAGGGCATGTTCATTAAAAAAAACGTGACTGGTGGCAGAGATTGGGGCCTTGACACACTTTAAAAGCCATTAAAGAGGCGGCAGCGGATTATGGTTTGTTGAGTTATGATGATGATATGACCTTTTGGTTATTACATGCTTCAGTGGAGATGGTAATCCCCTGAGCTATTGAATTTAGCTAAGTGGAGAGCATGTTTCCATTAAGAGATGTATATGACGTGTACAACAGTGCAGCGGCAGTTCTTGGCAGACCAAATAATCAGTTACTCAGAAATGTCACATACTGTAAATTGTTGTGTGGATCCACAAGAGAGAGATGGTAGAATAAAAAGACCTGCAGGGCTACGAAGCAAATTGCATTCAATCGCAGGAGGGCAAATAGCAATCATAGGTTGTATTTGATGTAGGATACATTCTTACCAAAATTTTCTTTCAACTACAAGGAAGTTACACAACCTTTTTAAAAATATATTTTTGGATTTGTTTCGGATTTAAACAATACTCCATGGTTTCCATCAAATTAAAAATGCCTCCACATTTTTTGATTTTTATGGTAAAATAATTACAATATTTTTTTCTTCTTTTAAATGTTTGAAAAGCAATCAGTCTGACTCCTGTGCAGTCTGTCTGAATATCAAATCTCTCAGCATCAGCTCACTTCAGCAATACTGAGTGCTTAGAGTTTAGCTTGGTGTTGGCCCAGACACCGATATTAGTTTTGGCCTAATATTTAAGATTCACTTGTAACACACTGGGGCCACATGTTTTATTCCTACTTCTGTTCATACTTTCACACAGTACAGTAACAGTTCTGCAGTATGTGCAGGGAGCGCTCCTAATTGCTCCATAAGTTGCATGAGCAGAACAACAACACCCAGTTATGCCAAGTTGACGAGCTTTGACTGAGCGGGCAGAAACAAACACAAAAGTAATGTGTGTGAGTGAGAGAAAGATGGAAGAGAAACACAGCTCAGAAATGTTTTTGAAAGGACAAAACAGAAACTTAAATGAATCTGAATCAAGGGAAAAAATTGCTGGTCACTGTGAGAAAGAGAAAACAAATTTATCCAGCCGTACTTCTGACAAAAACATTGTGCCTTGTACCAAAAAATTGATCTGAAACTTTGAATTTCAAAGATGATAATGACATTAAAAACTGTATTTGCAGCAGTGCAGGGTATCATCACAGACTGATATGACCTTGTGACCACAAACATAGATAATAGGAGCCTAAAATCACCATACTCAATAAAGTTCATATCAATCATGAGACAAAAACTGTAATCTCAGCTCTGACATTGAGAAGCTTTCCGTGTGTCTGACTTTCATGGGAAAATCAGCGCTGCAATGCAAACACTGTGTAGAATGTGCACCGTCTTCCTGTGTGTATGGCTGTAGGGGTCTCCCCGATACGATACCGCCTGAAAGCAATCCTGATTGTGTATGTTTGTCTAAACGCTGAACAAAATGAAAGCCTGGCCTCGGTGGCTCAGCAATCATTTGCAATGGAAATTCCCTGACCCGGGATGCCCAATCCTTCACATCCCATTTAACTCGATGGAGCACATGCCAGCCCTGCCAGCGCTGCGAGCACAGGGAGTTAAGCTCTAATAATATAACAAAGCAGGTCTGAAAAAGCTTTCTAGTCATCAGCGTACCAGTAACCTTTTAGTTTAAAACCTCACAAAGACTAGTTATAACTGTTATGCTTCCAGCAGTACACTTTAACAAGAAAGTGCTCAGTGAATAAAACTTTTTTCCATCACTTATATATAAACAAAGCAGTGATTATACATATTTTAGCGTCTTTATTTGTATTTTTAGAAAGGTGTGGATTTGCTAAATTGAAATATTAACCCTTTTCACAACATCAGTCTTAGCATATAGAAACTGATTATTGCAAAGTCTTCAGAAACCAGCTCTCAGCTTCAAGAGCTTTGCACCAAATCAAACCAAACGTTATCTTACA
Source organism: Thunnus albacares (assembly GCF_914725855.1). Classification (NCBI taxonomy): domain Eukaryota; kingdom Metazoa; phylum Chordata; class Actinopteri; order Scombriformes; family Scombridae; genus Thunnus; species Thunnus albacares. The sequence continues at coordinate 12,852,354 of NC_058124.1, forward strand.
GCAATAGTTTATATTTTTATACTTAGTTTTATTTCTCTATGTGTGGCCACTACCTGAAATTCTTGTTGTATTTTATGTTTTTGTATTTTCTGTGCACTTGTGAAGCACCTTGTAGCTCTGGTTTTGAAAGGCGCTATAGAAATAAAATCTACTCACTTCTTCCTTCTTTGACAAAAATAAAACTAGATTGGATGTTTAATTTGCTGTATCGCACTATTTCACAGCTTTCTTGTATTAGTTTTTTTCCCCTGTTTTTTTCCATTTTCCTTTCTATTTTGGTAGGGACTCAGAACAATAACAAAAGAGATTTACAAGCACCCATAGAGTGAAAGCACACATTTTCTTTTTGTCTTATAATTGTGGTATAAATAGGTCTGAATATAGAAAGTAATTTGGATCTCCGGCTGAACTGCTACTATATCACCAAGCATCAAAAACCGTCAAATGTGGCAAATTATTACAGGTCACAATGGATAACAGATTTAACAGATTCACCGGGAAATCAGAGGTAATATTTCAGTTCAAGTTGTTATTGTGATCTGCACGGGAACAACCAGGAATCCCTACCAAGGCACTCTCAATTTAAAACACTAGAAATCCAAAATTAGAAATAAACAATATATAGTATATAAAAAGATGTAATTGACATATGATATAGACATTGTGCCAGCATTTCCCAAAACTGTGTTCATTCATTTTGAAAAGAAGCTTGTTTAACAAAATGTGCACCATGACATACAATACGAAGCCTAACAGTTACAGTTATTATAAAAGACTGCCCATGCTATCGGGCAGAAAAGTTCTTTTCTCTCTAAAATGAGTGAAACTAAACCTTTAGCTACAGTGTTGTTCTTGCATAATCCCCATTGATCTATTCTGGGAGTTACACACAACTCATGCCTGGTTCGACAGAGTGCGCTGCTCTTATTTCGGGTCCGTGGGTGTGTGTAAGTAACTTCTCATAGCACCTGCCTTTCGGTTTTCAATTAGCACACAGAAATCGTACCATCATTATCTTGCTCATGAACAGCGATAATCCAGTTAAGGGATGGAAGATCCCTCAAGAGCCATATACGGCTAGCCGGGATGGAATAACTGCTGTCTGGGTTTTATGAATGAGAAGCCCCACAGAGGATAATATAAAAGGCAGTTTTATGTCTGTTATCTTTTGCTTGCGTATACACTTGTGGCTGAATGAGCATCTTTTCCATAATAACCTTTTTGTCTGGTACTATTTTTTTCCCTGCTGTCTGGCGGGTAATTTTAGCACTCTTAAGGAAGTGGGATTTCAATTTTTTTTTGTTTGTTTCTTAAGTCCCGGCTGAATCAAAAGACACTTGACCCTGCTGAATTGAACAGTAGGGGTGAAAGCATAGCGAATGATTGCAGATGTTTTTAAAAGAATATCAACCTTTTTTTGCAAGATTGTTTTTTAAGGAGTGAGAAGAAAGTTTGCTTTCCTTTTAACAAGCAATTTGATTTTCCAACTGCTGCTTTTGTAAGGATTATTTCTTCTATTTCCATAGTAGAGTCTAGTAGGCATATGGTGGATGAAACATGCCTATCATGACGCTGTGTTGGAGAAGAGTAATTGATTTTCCCTGCAGTAACATGGTTTGATTTGTTACACGATGTGAAAACTGGAGCTATTCATAACTTAATGTTTTTTTTTTGTTTTGTTTTGGTTTTTTTGTAGGGTTTTTTTTGTTTTTTACAATGAAGGCTCAGCTTCATAACCCGAACTGTGTCAGTGTTTTTATTGACAAAATGCAGTTTATGTTTACGTGGTTGTTTGACCTCTCTGAAATGCACCCACTTGGACTGAGTGGGGGTGTGAGAGAGATGCTCTGATGCGCTCGCTGCTCTGCTAGAGTAGTCAAGGTCACTTTATGGTGGAGGCGTTATTCTGCTTGTGAATGAATAATGCTATGCCGGTCCCTCCTGATGCTACGACGCCTCCCGCCTCCTCCAACACACACAAACACACACACACACACATACAGGCTTCAAAGTTATACAATGGGGCTATAGACCTGTTTCCATGACTTCCTTCTCTGACCAACCAAATAGCACCATTCATCCCCGCCTCGGTCACGTGGCTTGGCAGGGTTTTTGTGTGGTCCCTACCCATCCCCTCTATACATACACATACACACTCACAGATAGGGGTCCAGTGAACTTTTTCAGGATGGCTTGTTCCTTGAAGCGTGGCCCCAGAGGCTCCAATCATTGTTGTCTGCAGTGATCAGTCAGGGGGAAGGTCTGGTCAACCATCCCCCCCCCCCCCCCTCTCTCTCTCTCTCCAGTGCTTTTGATGAATTGCACTTTGATGTTTTTCTACATCACAAATTGTTGTGTCTTTGGAAACAAGGCAGACTTTTGTGGCATTTATTTTGACTCCCTTGAGCTTGCTCCAGTTTTTAGCACTGGTTTGATATTTCATGACATTGAAGAAAGGGACTATAGCTTTGCCTTTGATAACAAAGAAGATCTTGCAGTGGTAAAATGTGTATTTCTTTCTGTCTTTCTTTCTTTCTTAACGGTCTTCAATCCTTGTGTATCTCCCACATGGCATTATAAAGAGATACCAAATTACTAGAGTTCAGGTTTATCAAAGATTTGGGAAATAATCAGTTAACATTTTCTGGTATATTACTTTATTTGCCACAAACTGCAACTGAATTTGGTGATTTACAAGGGTTTGAATTATTGACTTATTAGAATGAATGATGTTAAATGACAAGAGCGGATTTAAAGGAATAGTTCAACATTTTGGGAAAGCACTCCTAATACTCACAATTAATACATTATATCCCATTTGTTTAATCTGTACGAAAAACAAAGTGTAAAAACAACAAGTTGTGGTTTTACGGGAAGGTTATGTGGCAGTTTGCTTCTTGGCTGGGAGCTATGACTTCTTAGAAACTAGGCTGGTTGCCTGGCAACTTGTCGTTTTTTTTGCACTTTAGTTTTTGTACGGATTAAACAAACAAGATATAACTTGTTAATCAGTGAGCTTTGGAGGTGCTGTTAGGTGGATTTTTTTTTGACCTTGGAACAGAGCCCGGCTAGCTGTTTCCCTCTGTTTCCAGTCTTTGTGCTAAGCTAAGCTAACCGTCTCCAGGCTCCAGTTTCCTATATACCCCGCAGACATGAGTCATATCAATCTTCTCATCTGACTCTGGGCAAGAAAGCAAATACTCTAAGTGTATTTTCCCAAAATGTTGAAGTATTTCTTTAATACCCTTTTGCTGGCATGTGCCTAAATACTTTTCTACAAACACTCCACCATTGTGAAAAGTTAGTCTGGATCATTTAATGTTTGGGATTTGCTCAGTTTAGAGAACATACTGTAAAACATTTTAGATTACTAACCTCTTGCAATTTGGAAATAGTTTCCTCTTCTCTCTTTATTAGTTGAAACCCTAGCATGCATTTTTCTGTGACAGTAAGTGACAGTTAATTATAGGAAATGTATTTATAAGATAACATTTGAGTAGCACCAGTGTCAGTTCTGGAGTAAATGTTGACCACAATAAACATTTGGTTGAATCCCTTCCTTAGCTTGTATTTGATTAAATCTATACACTGCTGCTGTTTTGAGCACTAAAAAGCAGTCACATTACTGATTCCAGCCTGTTCCTTTAAATATCCAGGCTCTGCTTTCCAGTTTTGTCCTTACAGTCCAGCTATGTAAGTTGATTACTCCAAAGACCCCATGGGCCTGCAGCCAGACCAGCCGCTGTGGAATCTCCTGGGGACACACATAGCATAGCTGACATTTCTATCTCCTCAACCCACCCCTTTACTCTTGGTAAAGCTGAGGTCATTTAGGGTTTAGAAACCGCTGTTATCAGCCTTAGAATTTAATATGAGGTTCGTAAAAGCTTTCTGGTGAAGATCAGAATGGACGAGCACAGAATTTTTTGGAGGAGATCCTGATGATGCGGTGTCTTTCATGGTAACTCTAACCACATTAGTGATGCAAAAAATCCAAGAGTAAATCAGTACTCCTTCAGGATCTCAGCGCTCTCACCACAAAAATAGATACTAATGTCTATTAGCTGATTGCCTGTCAGCATGTACACAATATGGTACATTAAATGCTGTCATCACAGCCAGAATCCAACAGTCCCTGTGAGCTTAATGTTTCCTGCTGTTGCACAGATTCCAAAGTCTGGATCGACTTTTCGACAGACACACATTGAATATTTTATTCAGTGTTATTTCCATAACACAATCCTCCTATATCTGTTAGTTGGCAAGAAATACACTGTGTAGAGTGGGTGTTTGACCTGGATAGGCTGCTTCCAACCGGGCTGAGAAGCCTGAGAGCAGAAGGTCACACTGTCACTGTGACTCACTAAGCCTGTGGGCTCTCTCAGTCTAACACGCACGCATGCGCATGCACACACACACACACACACACACACGCACACACACTTTTCCCTAACCGGCAGTAGAAAGGCTTCCAGGGTAAACACCTAATTGTGCTCCTCTTTTCTGTTTTTAAGCTCTCACCGCCGACCTTGATGCTGACTGATATTGAGTTATGTAATGGGGGAGGATGGCATGTTATTTTTGAATCTAAAGAGTAAAGAGATTGTGTTTGAACAGAGCACATAGCCTATTGTGATTCAGTTAGTGAGGCAATGGAGGAAAAAACAACATGTGTAATAGTCACCTTACGTAACGCTCTTGAATGCACAAGCTGAAAGTGCAGAGGATTGAAATATACACGCCGGTTTTTAATGGTACAGGTAATGTTTCATGAGCTCTGAAATGTCCCAAAATATCTGAAATTGAGATTTATCAGTGGAAAGTGGTGAACTTCATTTGTGTCACCATGTACACTTCTCCTCAGTTTTTAGCATTTTGTAACTCAGATGCCTGTAAAACCTAATAACTTCAACAAAAAAAAAAATCCATATTAATTCAGTCATCATCAATCATCATCATGATGATAATGAGATAATGGCACTTGGCTGTCTAACTCCAAATAATTCATCTTTATTATTTGTTTAATTTCATATGAAGCATAACCACTCCATGGTGTCACATCGCATGTGTTTTCAGGCCAGTCATCGGGTTTGCTTGTTGTCTATTTGTTTATGTTGGCTTGGTTTGTGTAATTATCATCAAATTAATTTAATTTACTCCTAAATATAATCAATATTTGTGGAAAAGTAAAGATGCAGATGGGTGTTTATTTTATTAATTAGCGAGTTGGCAGCTAAAACATTAATGAGAATGTTGCAGAGAAAGTAGCAGGACCAACAGTTTGCTCGCTCTGTGCATACATTATTATTGTTACTGTATACTGTTACTAGACAGGCGATGCATGAGTGCATTTCTGAAACACTGACATCACCATTTTTCATCTTTGATCCAAAGATGACATGGAATAAGGAACAAGGAGCATTTTAGGAAAGACGTTTATTTGCTTTCTTGCAGAGAGTTATATGAGAAGATGTTTAATACGTGCAAAACTGAAGTGTAAAAATGGCAGTGTTATGTACTATTATGTTTCTTGGCTGAGTGCAGACACTTCCTGGCTTCTTGTCATCGCTGTGAGGTTGCAAGACAACCAGCAAAGACTCCAATAAGTTACTGCTCGGGGCCAAAAAATAGTTCAGTACACTTGCATGGGTTAAGCAAATGAGATATAACATGTTAATCTGTGAGCTTTAGAAGTGCTGGTTGGCGGATTTTGTTACCTCCGGCAGAACTAGGCTCACTGTTTCCTACTGTTTCCAGTTTTTATATTAAGCTACAGTAACCAGCTGCTGGCGGTTGCCTTTATAATAGACATGAGGGCAAGATTTTGATTCTGATGTGATTGGTTCTTGTACTGTGGTGCATTTCTATAATTCAGAAAGATTATTTTCTATTTTTCCTCTTGCATCATAGACAGGGGTAAAAGGGAAAATGTCTTGATGATTGATGGTCTGAGAATGTTTTTGATGTGCACAGCTACAGTCAGCAAAGCACCAGCTGTGCACAGATAGTGTAAGGGATGTGGGTAATTAGGACTGTCGATTGTGGTAGATCAACAGGTGGAACAGAACACCAGCATAAAATTTCCAGACATACTAAACTGTGAACTTAATACCAGCATAATCAACCAGTATGAGCTGGCTGTTTGAGGCTGTTTTTATCCACCAATCCAGTCACACAGGTTTAGTCCATTTCCCACTGAACCTGTGTAGTGTGAAACCACTGTTAGGCTAGGAGGGTGTCAGTGGCACATAAACCTCTGTGAAGATGTTCCAATTATTATTATTATTATTGTTATCATTATTATTATAAACTGTCACAGAGGATAATATGAGGATACTTGAACAACCTGTGGGCGGTGTGACCCAACTTACAGTGTAACGCTACTTGACATTTCGTGCAATAAGATAGACCCAGGAGTGTTTGGTCCAATTAAGTAGCTAGCAAGTTGTGTACTTATTAACTTTGCCTCTGAGGTCTTCACTGCAGGCTGAGACTGTTTACTTTGTATGAAATGGGTGACTTGGACTATATTTTACGGGGGGGGAAGTCTGTTTTTAACTCCGGTCTAGGAATAAAGGGGGGAAATTCTGCAACATACATATGCACCATTTCTGGAAAACTCTTAAGGTCATGTTCTCATTACGCTGTTTTGAATTTGGCATTTCTGTAATAAAATCGTTCACTACTGTTTGTTTTGATGGTTTGCAGACCTGCATGTGCATACAAGGAAGAGTGTTGATGATGATGGTCTGGACTGCAAGCTGTAATTTGATGGGGATCCTTTGTACAATGGGAATGGTTTGCTGTTATTACATATGACCCGTGATAATTACATTACAGCTCTTTCTCAAGTAAAACTAATCCAGTTCAGACTTCCTGCTCAGACTCAGCAGGAATTCTGCCACTCTCGCAGTATCCTGTTCTGTGTGGGAATATAGGCACTGTATTTCTGCAGGCTAATAACTTCTGTTTATTCATTTGTTAGTAATGCAATTAGCATATGTTAGCATTGCAGCCAGCCACAGGCAGTTTATTGTGCACAAGGCCAATGGAGAAAGTTATCGTTCTGGTTTTAGAGCTCCAGTTGTTTTGGGAAGCAGGACATTGTGTGATCGTACACCTTCATGTCAGGTGATTTGAAGTTTGAGATGTAATAAGAAGATAAAATGTGGCCCAGCCTTCTGTTTTCTCCAGCAACCACACAGCTGGTAGCACCAACCACTGTATATTGAAAGGTTTCTGCATGGATCATAACCACTGGAGTTTGATGATTACAAGTAAAGTATGTTACTTCGCTTCAAGTGGAATACATTTGGATGTGGTATTGAATAATAGATGATCCCCTGAAGTGTTGTGGTATTATCTTTGCCTGACAACCTCCTCTGCAAGCAGACTGTGGGAATGTGTGAATTCATTTTATGTTTGAAAAATGTGGGAGAAAATCTGTGAATAAGAAAAAGGGTTATGAAACACTAATCAACTGAGTGACGTCAACACCTGTCTGATATTATTCAACATCTGCATTTCCATTTTACATTTTGGGTTTTCAGCTGACACTCTCATCTAGAGCCATTTAGAGCGCAACTGTAAGCTCAAATTTCTGAATCACCAACATTACAAGCAACCGGTAGTAATGTGGGCCAGTGTCAGAGCCGCAGCTGACTGATAATCATCTCTTGTGAATGGTACAAACAATAACAACGAACAGGTAATTAGTCTGGCTGACAATTAGTAATCAACATCTTAAACAAATTTGCTGGTTTGTAACTGAGTATGACTGACTACAGTAAATTATTATTTTAAGTTAAGCACTGAAAAAATAGTAAACATGAGTCACTGTTTCCATTATACACTTCTGTACACTACAGTTTTACTGCAGCACAAATTTAAATTTTTCATTAAAACAGTTGTCTCAAATCAGTGCTACACTACCATGCAAACCTCCTAGACAGTCAGTAATATTTGATTTTGAAAAACATAAACCTTGATGTTTGTTAGTAATAATGTCTTAACATTTTCTCACTTTCTCAAACATTGCTTATACACATCCAGCCTACATGCTAAGACTGAATAGCTCCTGATTGGGACAACAAACTGCCTAGATAGACAGTTGTAGCCCTGTTAAAGCCTTGACACTGAAATTAAATTGCCATTTTTTTGTCTTTTACATTATACATATTGGCTCTGTACGTCACTTATTTCGATACAACAAATCAAATCCTGAATAAAGCAATAACGTAGGTGTTCGATCATAGGCAGAGCAGATCGTCACACTGAGCCTGATAGCATCCTGCTACACAACACGAGTGTTCCTGTTCCAACACATTAGCATTCCTGCTAAAGTATCCTTCTTATTTAAGCTGCAAACATGAACACATGTCTTGTCCTGCACCTTAGCTCACTGAATGAGCCACCAAACAAACAAACATCAGGGAAAAGTGCACCACTCAGCTGCAGCACACTAAGCAGGGTATAAATATACCTGAAAATGTCACTTTGGTCAGGTTAGATGCTGGTTTGGTCGTCGCTCTTCAAAGTAGTGACACACTGTCTTCCTATGACTTGTAGCAGCAGTTTGTTTACTTTGTTTACGTTACATACGGTGTAACACTGTTAGCCTGCCAGCTAATGTCAATCAAACAAATCTGAGACAAAAAGGAGCATTTCTGGTACTTTTCCTAAGACCTTTTTTCTTCATTCTTATACAAAACTATTAACAATACTTTTAAAAAGCATGTTGACATTATTTAGACTGCAAAGAGGGATCATTAAATGTGGTTTCAATTGAACTTTTACACTCTGACCAAACTACAGTCTGCCGCTCCCCTATTTCCTTTTTCTGTAGAGGCCTTTTATTCGCAAGGACTTTAAATCTATTCATAAAAACAGAACAACTGATAAACACGGTAGATCATCATTACAACCCAGTTTTTAGCAGCTCCAGAAGAGACTTAATACTGTTCCCAAAACCTATGTCAGTTATATCAACTATTCATCATCCGTAGGCTTGAAAGCTGGCTGTTAAAAGCTGGCAGTTTCCACCGTCTTGTAGAGCAACAGCTGTGGTCGGTAAACATTTTACTGCAAAAAAAGAAGCAAAACATTCATAGAAACTTGTTAAACCACTGGTGCTACTTCTATGTTGTGTATTCATATGCTAAGAATGTCATATTTCCACCAAGGTACGGCTAAATACCCCGCTTCTGCTTACATTGCATAGAATTACGGAGTTTGGTGCTCAGTAGGTTTGGAATTTGGATCTTTGAAAGGTTGACGACAGACAGGGTGCAGCATCCTGAATGGGTCAACGAGGCTGAAAGTGACTACAGAGGCAGAACATTCAGGAGGGAGCTTGGATAGATTATTAAAGCTTTGACATGACGTTGGGCAGACTGGGTCCCCAGTGAGCTCACTGACTCAGCAGACTTTGCAGAGTACAAACCTCAGTTTCCCTGACAGGCAGTCGTGTAGATCACAGAAAATATTCTTGGCTGTCTAGCAAGGAGTCATTAGTGACAGAGGTCTTCTAAACATTTTCACTTCCTCAGGTCTCCATGGTATTTTAGGTTTGGCTGCAACAAAACTGCAAACCACATGACAACTCACACACAGCCCTGTCTTCTTTCTCTTAATTTCATAGCTAAACATAAACTCAATAAGGATATGATCTGTCTCTGTTAGCTTACTGTTTTTTTCATCGGGGTTGCTGTGTTGAAATGTTTTCCTTCTTGGATTCACTTTCTCTTATTGGGGCTCTTTGGGAGTTTGAGTCAGAACTAAAAGTTGCTGGATGTTTTGGGTTTATGAGGCTCACACGAACCAAAGTTGACCTCAGCCTGGGTGGAGTAAACATCTGTTTTTTTGCGTGTCACTTGCACATATGGCCTGTTGAACGCTCAGTCTGAAAGTGAGGATGTCATCACCCTGCTCAAAACACTAAATGTTTCATTTGAGCATTTAGTCTCTTAGCTCATGATCGGGGTCCTGCTGTAGCAGAGAAAAATCATCTGACTCACTCAGCCGGTGCCTGCTGCAGGCTGTTCTGACTCCGGTGATGGAGGCAGCTAGAGGTGGAAGTGAAAACATTTACTACATTGGATGGTAATCAACTGTTCTCTGGCCATCTTTGAGCAACTATATCGAACTTTCGCCCTTTGGCTTATGTTTTTTGCATGTCTCTGATGAGTTAGCGGTCTGCTTTGACAGCTGTGCATTCGTTTTTTTGGTGAACACTGAGGAATGTATTGGATACAATTACCCATACTTGACCTAATCCGCTAAATTAATTCCATTTTTAATTTACAAGCATGATATGGATGCATATTTTGTCTTTCTATATATGTGAATCTTAAAGATCCCCTCCAGACATGTACTAAGACATATACAAATGCTCTGCTTGGAACAGTAATGTGTGTCTGATATGGTTTTTCCACAAAGAAAGTATAATTGCCACGTTAAAATCCTTACAATGGCATATACGCCTTCTCCCTCATTAAAAATTCCAGATCCCATGAATATGCAGATATATTTTATTTCAAAAGTTGAACTGCTGAACGCAAAATGTCTCCTACTTCACTGTTAAGTTCATTCTCAGTGTATCAGTGTTTGTGCACTGGAGGCTTTGGAGGTTTCCACGTCACAATTGTATCAGTTTCATACTGGACCACAATTTGCTTCCAAACTATTTGTGAAGTCTCAAATCCTGCTCGTAGTTCCACCCCTTAAAATGGGATTTTCAATGAGAACAGAGAAACTTTCCACTTTCAGCAGATGAAACAGTCTTCTAGTGTCAAACTCTGCACATACATCACTCTGCAGACTGAAGCTCAAACATCCAAGTGAAGTTACAATAAACAGAACATACTTTTTGAGTGGAGGGAGACTTAAACTTCCTGCCGTCATCTTATCTTTGAATTTTGCCGCTTTTTTTTTTCCGCAGACAGACCTGTTTCCTCTTTACTCAACAAACGCCTACTTCCTCCTTCTGTCTGTCTCTCTCACCCTCTCGGTTGCTCTGTAGCATTGGTTGAAGCACGGTACAAACCGTGGTAGTAGTCTTTGTCTTATGATGCTGAAGGCACCTCACTTGCAGGCAGATACTCAGGCTTAAGCTGCTTAGAAAAGAGTTGCCCTCTCTATCCACCTGAAGCAGGTGTTTGCACAAGAAGCAGATTGATTGCAAGAAAACCGCGAATTTTGGTTATCAAGTTTTCCGGGTAAGTCCTCACACCTTCATGGTGTTTTTTACTGTTACTGTCTTACGCTACACAGGATGCAGTAGGCCTCAGGGTGCGGCTCTGCGCCTTCTCCTGCCTCCTTTCCTCTCCTCTGTGTCACAGGCGGACACGAACATTGCGGTGAGATGTTTGCAGTCTGGAGTAGCAAATGTCTCGGTACATACTGTACATGCTTGTTGGCTGATCCGAGATGGGGACGCGGTGGGTTTTCCACATCCAACCAGAGAAGAATGGAAATGTCAAAGAACGGATGTGTTCTAAGACAGTTGAGGGTTGTGGCCTCATGGTTTGAGTGGGATGGAAATGTGGTGTCAGTAGTTTATGATTTTGGAACGGATAAAGAAAAAGGCATACTTACGCAGCTCACATATCTGCTGCATTGGAAAGCGGGTACTTGGCGATACGATTCCATACACATTATGGATTAGTTCTGTGCCTGCAAGCCTAATTTTGCCTTGTTTTTTTTTCCCCCTGGCAAGTGTCTTCTTTTTTTTTGTCTCCTCGTCTCTAAATGTTCCAGTGTTTTGATTATCTGGGTTTGCAGAACGCCGTCCAAGTACCTCTAATTGTTTCTGACTCACTTGTTTACCTCAAATTACTGGCTCGCTCTGCTCGCAAACACACTATTTAGGCTACGCTTGTACCTTGTTCAGCAATACACTGTAGCTCCATGCCTCACTTGTTCTCCTGTGTGTGCAGATTTATATTTATACTCACACGTAGAGTAGATTCAGCTGGATATATGTGTATAAGTGACTTGACGTCCTCTTAGCGGGCTCATGCCTCAGTGGGAGGCTGTTGCAAGTTGTTTTTCGTATTGCTGGTACCGACATTTGACAGGATATCCTGGTTGCAGCATTCTAGTGAAAACCAGGTTTGTGACAAAAAGAGGCCTGCTGAGAGGCACATAGGACCGGGAGGAGACAAACAGAGAGAAGTTACCAGGCTGTGAAGACGGCTGCGCAGACGGCTGCATGCTTGTCTAACCCCCAAACTTTAGAGGATGCCATACTGAAATAATAAAAAGACATCTCCTCAGTCGGTGCTCTGTTGGCTGTGTGGAAAACATTTGGCTCATGTGTTTTCTTTGTATATTCTTGGTATATTCAAGGATGTTGTCTCTTAGAGGATGGCACTTCCTCCTTTGCATCTAGAAACCATATTTCTAAATCCAGACCCCAGCCTTCCCCCTTTTCCTCTTGTCTTCTTCCTTTTATTTGTAGCTGTTTTGTCAGCCTTTTGTGTCAGAGCTAAAGGCTTTTCCTGTGGGCTGGCTGCTGGGTATGTGATGGTTTGGCAGGGATTGGGCGCAACACAGCACATTTTTAAGATTCTTGCTTTGAGTGTTCTCTCTCTGTCATGTTTTACTCTTGAGACCGTGGTGTGTTTTTGTGTTAATATTCTGCATGAACTTAAGGCAGGGTAAGGATGTGTGTTTGTTTGTGTGTTTTTCTGACATGCACACACCTCTCCTCAAGGGTGTAACATGACCATCCAGTGGTTTTTTGTGTGTGTGTAGGTGTGTGAAAGCGTCACGCTCGGAGCTACAATAACTCTTGGTCCTCCGCATCGTGTCGGTGGCCTTTTGTCTCAGCTCTGAGAAAAAGGATGGTGCTCTTTTTTTGTCTCTCTCTCACACATAGACACACATACACACACACACACACACTCTCTCATATACACAGGCCCCTGAGGTGCAGCGGGCCCTTTGTAGAGGCATCAAATGAAGAGCTAGACGGGTCCTTTTGAAATCCATCCAGCACATAGGTTGAAACAGACACACCCACACACAGACACAGACATACACTGAAGCTCTAGCATGTGCTCTCTCCCCCACTCAAAATGCACATGATATTGTGAAACTTAAGCAGCTGCATGTGGAAGTGTAAGAGGATTAATTTAACAGTCTAAGAAAAAAAAGATTTTGACTGACATGTGACCCCATGCTGCTGCTCGTTTCATGGTCTGTGTGGCATAAAGAGTCAGAAAAGGACTTTTTGTTGCTGGTGTTTGGTTTCCATATTTGTTACATGCTGTTGCTGTTTATGACAGTAAATGATTAAAATATCGCAGGCATTTTTGACCACAAAACATCTTAACTGAAGATCAACATACTATTGTTTTTTCCTCTTTCTGTATTCCTCAGTGTCAGCAAAGTGGACTGGGACAAGATTCATTAACACAGATGGAGGAAGCTGCACTGAAACTCTGAAAAACAAGTTGGTTGTAGTAGAGTTGAAGTGACAGAAGTAGGAAAAATAAAAGCATGAAATGAATGGTCTATAGGTCTATAGTGTGGTGTTTAGCATGCATCGTTCACTCAGACTCCTCAAAACGAAGAGTCCATTAAATTCAAAGGTCTGAGGTCATATCACCTATAATTTAAACCTTGATATAGTTTGAATAAATGAAGATTTCTCTTTTACTTTGAAGTCTGAGGCTCATCAGGTTTAAGTGAGGCTGGTCACACTGACATTGACTGTAAAGAAGAAAAAACAGCTGCCTCATGTTCACTCACACCATTAAGGTTCCTGCTAAAAGACCCCAGCAGGAGCTGGCAGGAAGAGATGTGCTTTACTTAGATCGTGTTACCCTTCATATTCATGCTCCCCAGTTTCACTCTCTGTTCCTCCTCCCTTTTCATCAGCGAGCAGCTCCTCCTCCTCTTTTAATTAAACTAAATTGTAAAGTAAACTAAAGTATTCAAATAGATGCCCTCATTTTTCATTATGTAATGCGAGGTTATTGTAGTTTAAATTATTTTTAAAGCATTGATAAAATTTAGAAAGTGGTGTTGGAAATAAAATGAGATAACAGTCCATAAATTGTGAAGCTTTATTATGAAAATGATACGAATGACACCAACTGCATTATTTAATTTACTGTACTTTGGGAAACTGCATGTTATTTTGCACACAGCTTATTGATTCTGTATCTTGTAAAAGTTGTGATGAAATCCACTTCAAGAAACTTTTAAGACAATATTAAAGAGATAGTTCAACATTTTGGGAAATGTACTTATTCACTTTCTCACCGAGAGTTAGATTAGAAGATCAATACCAGTCTCATGTCTGTACGGTAAATATGAAGCAGCCGTTAACTATCTTAGCGTAGCGTAATGGCTGGAAACAGGGTGAAACAGCTAGCCAGGTTCAGTCCAAACGTAACAAAGGTATCATCCTAGCTGCACATCTAAAGCTCACCATTTAACACAATTGGTGCAAAAACCTATTGTTAAAACGATGAGTTGTGGTTTGACAGACGGTTACGCCTGAGACTATTTTGTGGCCCGCTTAACCTCAACTTGATATTTTCACACTTTTTGTTTGGCTTAAAACAAACCGAGATATAATGTGTTAATTTGTGAGCTCTATAAGTGTTGGTAGGCAGATTTTGTTACCTTTGGAGAGAACAACTCTGCAAGAATGCAAAAATAGGTGTAATTCCCCAAAATGTGGTAATATTCCTTTTAACTTTGGCATTTTGAAACCTGCAGATACCCTGCTCTGTGACTTCCTGTCTCTCATCCTTTTTCTCCTTTTTTTCTCTCCTCCTCTGTCCTCTCACATCTTTATCTTTAGCTCTTTATCCTCTTTTCTTCTTTACTTGCTCATCTTTCTCTTATTGAATTTTCTTTCCTAAATAATATGACCTTATTCCCTTGATCTTGTCTGCTTTTAATGTCATTCTGTCATTTTCACTATTTTTGTCTGCCCTCCCGTCCCCTCTCTCTCCACTCATATTTTGTTACATTTCTCACCTTCACCATCCCACCTTCTCTCTTTCTCGTTCCGCCCTCTCCTCCCTCCATAGACGATGTGACCCTCACATTACACATCATCAATTATTGAAGTGAAACCCAGCACTCCTCTGCCACCCAACAAATCACAGGACTTCTCTGCCTCTCTGTTTCCTCTCCTCTTACGCTCTCTCTCTCCTCTTTATTGATGGTTTTCTTCCTTAATTTCAACCTCTGGCAGCAGATCGGATCACTGGTTTCTGAGGGTAACATGAGATTTAGTTTTCTTCCGCTCTAATCCTGAGGAATTATGGTTCCTGTAACCCAGCAGCACACGCCTCTCTGGTTACAGCAGGTGGGCGAATGTTTGAAGACAGATTAACTGCACACACATGTGTACACACACACACACACATTTACAGATTACAATACCTTGCTGGACTGGAGCCCAGTTAGGAGAGTGGTTTGATGGTTTTGGCAGCGTGTTATTGCATACAGTACATTAGTGCAATTAAATGAGTGGAAGGATTATGAATGTGTGTCAAATGAATGAAGAGTGGAGTCAGTTTAATGTTTTTCCTCGCCTACTTCAAGTACTTTTTGGGCCAAATTCTGCGAAATAATATGTTCTGAGGAGAGACTTGGCAAGAAAGAGAGGAGAAACCGAGAGCATGAAACGTCGGATGCGGTAGACAAAATGAATGACCGGAGGAAAAGAGGAGCGGAAGGAAGCGGGGTCAGATCCTGAAAAACTTGACAGAGTGTCGAGCGGTAAATAAAAAAGATGGAGTGAGCTCTGTGTCCCGTTAGCCTGTTTAACCCTCTGGCAGAGCGAAAAATAAACACACGCTCGCTCAGACTCGACGAAACCAGGTTGCAGCAAATCACCTGCTCTGACATGATGAGCTCTGACAGCAGCTAGCTCGATAACAAGGTTCCATTTACACTGTAAAGAGGCTGAGATGAGATGCCAGAGCGACAGATTGGGAATTGATACACAGCCCCCCAGGCTATAGTAAACACTCATGATGACATGTAGAGAATATATGGAGACAAACACACACACACACACACACAAGTGAGAACAATCCTTATTGCTCAGAAGTTGTTCCCTGGAGCAGCGTGTCGATTTTCAGGAAAAACTTGTTGATCAAACGAGCGCCGGATCATTTGTAGCCCCGCTCATGGTGTGCTGGTGTGTTGAACCGCTGTGTCTCTCAATTACATTGGAGCCCATTTTCAAGGGATTTACTGTGGCTGTCAGCAATGAGATAGGTGTGTGTCCGGGTGTGTGTGTGTGTGTGTCTCTCCAATCAATAAGCCTCAAGGCCATCCATCTCTGAGTCATCCGTAGTTCTTGGAAGATGATGACAAGATGCTCGGAATACACACATAGATGTAAAAACACACACACACACACACTTTGGCATCTTTACTGGAAAGCCAAATCCTCAGTCACCACATGTACATATACACACTCACAGCAGCGCAGGCACATACTTTTGAGTGTTTGTGTCGTTTGCACTGGTTAAGAGAACATTGTACTCACCAAAGTAATTGTTGAGATCTGGAAATGAGGAATGCAACTAACGATTATTTAATCTGTTATTTTCTTGATTAATCAATGAGTTACTTGGTCAAGATGCAACCTAAAATGTCTTGTTTTGTCCTGACCAGCAGTCCACAACATAGAGATATTTGGTTTAGTATCATAGAGGACTAAAGAAACCAGAAAATATTCACATATAAGAAGCTGAAACCAAAGAATTATTCTCAAAAAGTGTCTCAAAACAATAAATGAATGATCAAAATAGTTTACAGATAGTAAACAGGATGTAGACAGATTTCTGTCGATAGACTGATCGATTAATCGGCTAATCATATATGGTGAATATGGTGACACTTAAGTGGTGTCACCATATTCTCAGGTCTCAATGATTGACTTGATGAGTACAATTTTAGAATTACCAATGAGAATGAAAAAATTGAATTATGCTTTATGTTTGGGTTTTTTGTGTGTGTGTGTGTGTGTGTGTTGGAAAAAGTCTTGACAATCTGTCTTAAGAATGGCAGCTTTATAGCTTTCATTGAGTGCCTGTCTGTCTTCAGTCAGTATTGAGAGGGATGAAAAATGTGTATAGATGACTAACATGCTATTGTCTGTAATACAACTGAATGAATCACACATTCTGTCCATATGAACAGTACAGCAAGGATTGTCTTTGTGAGACAGTTTATTTCCAACATAGAATAAAAAGGATGGTGATATTCTTACACCATACAGTTTCTTTTGGCATTGAGCTCCTTTAAATGTGATGTGTGCAGGATTGTGCTCATCCAGATGTCTGCATGTATCTATCTTAGTGTTTTCTCACCTGCCGCCTTGCTTTACCAAGAACGGGGACCAAGAGCAATATTTTCTCTGCATAAGGAACAGAAAGCGAGATGCACAGCTGCATCTGCACTGAATGTCACTGAAGGCAAAGTGTCTCAGAAAGTATTTAACACACCTCTCTAATCTTCAATGAACATACTCGTTCTTATTTGAATGGATTGAAATTCAAACCAGAGGGGTGGAGTGACTCATCTTGGCGGAGTTGTGACAAACATGACTTGGGTATGACACGCTTTTGGAAAGAAAGATGCATCCGCTTCTCGAGCTATTGATGCAGCGGCTGCCATGGCAACGGGCCCTTGAATAAAGGCTATGTGGATTATTATGGGGTGACTCACACACAACGCCAGGCCAGTCTCATTACGTATACTGTCTTTAAATTAATACGTGCTTATAAACAAAACACACATTTTGCGCACTAGCACAGACTGTAGACATGCACACAAAAACAAATTTGGATAGTGTGCACACACACACTTTTCATCACTCACTATTTTGCCTGTGTTCAAGCACACATGCTCTGTATATCAACACTCACACCATTCTGCTCAATAGTTGTCTCCCTGGAATTAGTCTGAACCCATCTTCATGCATTATGGATTGAGATTAAATATGTAAACAGGCTTCTCCACCAAGAACTAAGATGATCCAAGCTTTGGAGACATGCTAGGAAGGTGAATTATTGATGCCATCCTCAGTCGTTTTTTGGGGAACATCTATGCTACATTTATGCTTGATAACTGTGCAGTGGTGAGTTTCATTAGACCCCCTGCAAGCACACAGAAGTGGCATTACACAACTCTCCCTGTGTGGTTTGGAGTGACTGTGATTTGACTGTTTTTTCTCCCATGGGACCTCTAACTGGCTTATCTTAGAAAGCCACAGGGTTTCGGGTCAATCCAGCTGCCTGTTCCTCTGTCAGATATCGTGCTTTTTTTCCGGCCCTCTCAGGAATCATCTGCACAGGGACAGAAGCCAAGGAGGGAGGAGCCACCCAGGATTACAAGCTTCATGTTTTTGAGTGTGTTCATATGAAAGACGCTTGTGCGCTCGTTGCTATGCATAGGAACCAGGCTGCACATGGTTGCAAGAGCAGATTCAAAGTGTGTTTGTGTGGATCAATTGTGTTTTGACCAGTAAAAGACAAGAGAACATGAGGGTTTGGGCTGCTTAAGAGGGAGTAACCCACTTCTTTTAAAAGAATACAGCCAAAAGTTCTCTCACTCTCCCTGCCTGGTAAACATCCACACCTTACAACCTCCATGCTTCATTTTGTAACACAGGCTGATATTGATATTCAAAATTTGAAAAATCTGATACCGATATATTGGCCAATATCATTTCTTTAATATAAACACCAACATAACACATACATCACATAAACAAACATAAGCATCCCTTAAATTTGTCGTGTGGCCAAGATACGTATGTAACGAGCAGGGCATTTTATATTTAAAAAATAAACTTGTCACTGCTCTCTGATGGACAAATTAGTAATGGAGACACTGTTTCTAAATGAGCTCAAACATACAGTATCTCTAAACTGTAGATTCACAATTTTTCAAGTCTGTCTTAAAACATTAGTCAAGTGCCCAATTGAGCACTGGCACACACTGACCATTAAAATATCCCTTCTCAATGTACTTTCAGTGTAAGTGATGGGGGACAAAATCCAGAGTCCTCATTTTATGCAAAAATGTATTCAGAAGTTAAAATAAAGCTAATATGAAGCTTCAAAATGAAGCCGTCCAGATGAGTCAATTTGTCAATGAAGTGGAGACCATACAAAATTGAAGTCTTTTTAGTACAAACTTCCCTCTTTGTGTTTCCCTGTTGAGCCGCAGTGGAAGAATAATAACAAAAAGAGGGACATTTGGCACTAAATAGACTAACTTTGGAGGATATCCACTTGATTTGGCTAATTTGGATGGCTGAAGCCTTATATTAGCTTCAGATAAACATTTGACTGTGGACTTTGTCCCCCATCATTTACACTGAAAGCACACTGAGAATGGATCTTCTAATGGCCAGTATGAACAGCAGCAATGATTACAGCAAGAAAAACCTATTACAATGTTCATATTGGCACCTGATGTTTGTTTTAAGCCAGACTTGAAAAATTATGAACCTATCCTTTGCCAGACATATACACTGATATCAATATATCTTGAGATAAGCTAATATTGGCCACTGGCCAGTATATCGGTCTGGCCAATTTTTCAGTCAGGCTCTGTTCCAAACACCAGCCAACCTATGTGATGTCACTTGAGTAATTTTCTCAGACTTGACAAAGCTTCTCCAGAGCCACCAGAGACATTATACAGATGTTTTCAATGGCTGTTTTATGCTCTCCGTGATGAGTAAACTGACCTGTTTGTCTACAATTGGTGGAGTGCCCCTTTTATGTTAGTGGGAAGAAGCTCCAGTCTGGTAACCTGTTAAAGCTGTTGCTGTTGAGTCCTGCATGCATACAGTAGTGGCTATTGTGGTTGAAGTGCAGCTACCATCTCTGCCTGCACTTCAATAAAAGAGAGCTTCATCTGTCAAACTGCAGGAACTCTTATATGGCACTTTTATCAGTGTGGAAATGTTACCGAGTAAATGTTATTACTCTGGGAGTCGTATGATGTTGCTGCCAGATGGTTTGTGTCTTTCTGTTGTGTATAAAAGGCTGAACTGTGTTAGTACAAGCGAAACAGTGGATCTTTTAAAAGCAACGTTTCAATTCACTCACCTGCTGTGACCTCATTAGCAGTTAAACTTTGATTTGAATTAAACTCTTGAGTGTATCTGCCCCGTCGGCACGTCCTAATGCTCACCATGTCAACAACTGCAAATTGAATTAGGCTACAGCTGAACGATAAGGAAGTGATCGGAGAGGACAAAAAATCGGTTTGTCTGCTTTAGTTTGTGGTAGTGGGTGATCGAAGTGGAGCTGTGTGTTTGAGTGCTTTTTTTTTTTTTTTTACCACCACTATCTGCAGGAATTTGCATCAAGTGTTCAGTTTTTAAGGTCAGCTGCAACACAAGCAGGGGAACGTGTTCTAGCTGTGAGCTAAAGATGGCAGGTATTGTGTATGTGGTTTCTATAGCGGCACTGATGATAGACCCTCATGCACTGCAGCTGAGCAACCTGACCTCAGTTAGTTTTGGGGCCAGTGTGTGTGCTGTTTGTGTCTGTACAAATAACAGTAATCCAGTTTAAGTAGGCGAATTTAATCATTTCCTCTAAACCTTTAAATGTATGAAAGTGAAATATTGGTTTCAGTTCTTCAGTAGCTTTTTCTGTAATAGTGTATGAGCAGTCCCCAAAGCGCTGCACTATACTCATGTCTTATGTATTTTTCTGCTCTCTTGCTGACCTTTTCTCCTCAGTCATATATAATATTTGAATTCAGAGGAAGCTAATCCAAGCAAACCGTCATAATTCTTGACTAATGTGCCCCAATTTGTCTTTTTCCTGCTCTCTTTTCTTTCCTTCATCTTTCTCTCCATCCTCTCCTCCTTTATGCTTTTCTCCTGCAGGTTTGGATGAGACAACTTCAGGAATAGTGACGGAGGTGCGAGGCAGCAAGACCCACACCAAACACCCCCCCGGCAGCCATGCCGCCGCCGGCAGACATTGTCAAGGTGGCCATCGAGTGGCCGGGGGCTTTCCCCAAGCTCATGGAGATAGATCAGGTAGGTGCCTGAGCACAAAACAACAACAACAACGTCACTTAAAATCCACCTAGATTTAAGTCTGACAGATACATAGTGAATGTTTTGTCTGTGAACACAGTGCATGTTTTGTCTGAACATAGCATTGTACAGTAATCCATTGTTGTGTATATATTGGAAGTGGTTCAAACGTCTGGGGGAATGTGTGTGTCTGGCTGGAGGGGGTGGGTGGATGTGATAGGGGCATGATGCATCTTTGCATTGTTCCCAACAAATTAAATTAATAGCCTAAAGGAAGTGTCATAATTAAAGTTGTTGTTTAACAGGCAGCGCTGAATGTAATGATGGATGCTCTGTAATTAATGGCTCAAATCTTACACCATAATTATGACTGACATGATATATGATACATCAATCCTACTTTTGTCACAAAGTAAGGTTCATAAAATGTCATTTGTATAATTGGAAAGGAAAATGACCAATATAATATGGCCCCCCTCCTGATGAGCCCACTCTGTTCTGATTGGTTATCTTCCAGAAGCTGTATCTTAGCCACTATCCACAATAAACAATAGTAGTCAGATTTCACTTCTTTTTCTAGTTCTTTACTTGAAATGTCAACTTCTCAAATACATCCGTACATGTTTGAGCCAAAATCCAGTCAGAAATAGTGGACAACGCAAACAACACATGAGAAAACCTTAGCAACAAAGGCTACGGGGCAGACAGCCATTGATGGACGTGTACGACGAGCTGATGCCAGCCTGTTCAGAGCAGGCTGAAGCCTGGGCTTTTGACTCGCCAGGAGCATTTCTACATATGTTCACCTCAACTTTTGGAACTCTGACTATGACGACTAAAGTTCCCCTCCACTCAAAAATATGTTGTTCCTCTTGTTCCTACAGTTGAATGTTTGCACTTCACTCTACAGAATGATGTATGTGCAGAGTTTGACACTAGAAGGCTGTTTGTCCAATATTCAACCTACACAAGTGTGATGTGGAAAGTTGAAGCTTCCAGTGCACAAACACTGAGAATAGACTTTACAGTGAAGCAGGAGACATCTTTTGTTAAGCAATTCAACTTCTGAAGTGAACAATATTTGCATATTTATAGATTCTGGATTTTTAATGAGGAAGAAGGAGTAGATGTAATTTCAATGAAGATAATTGAACTTTTTTTGTGAAAAAAATGTATCAGACAAATTATTATTCAAAGTAGAGTGTTTTATATACATCTTAATACATATGTGGAGGGGACCTTTAACATAGATATCTGACATCATAACAGAATATAAATGACAGAAAATCACAAAAAGCATAATATATCCACTTTAAGCTCAGATGCTAAAGGAGCTCATACAGTTGCTGTAATTCATGCTGGGCTCACGTGATATTTATAACAATACTTTTGATGAAAATAATGTAATTTCTGGCATCAAAATCACCACACTGATTGGCTGATCAGTGACTTCAGCGAGAGAATGCATGCCAGCACACACATAAAGGCCACACTTTATGTCAGCATTCATCAGGGTCTAACACACATTGTATAAAAGGCTAATAAAATAATTAGCCCAAACAATGACTACTTGTGGAGGGGATGACATGTTTACTGTTACATTATTTGATTACACATGCAGTGTGTAAAATGGCCTGTTCTCTCCATGCGTGTGTGACTCATGTTTGGGCTAATGATTGTACAAGCTATGAGTCACCGTGGCAACCGGAGTCATGATTGCCCTTCTCAATGGATGAACCGCTGAATGAAACATTGAACTGCAGATTATGTGTGTTTCTAGGTTTGTCACAAGGTGCCTTAAACACTTAGATGTAGATTTAGGGATGTTAGTTAGTTTGTGTTTTTAATGACTCTTTATCAGCAGCTTGTCTCTGCGGTTTCTTTTGTTTTCACTTCACAGCCACCTCTCCACCTCCACTTCTTTCAATTCTCTTATCTCTCCCTGTCATCTTTCTCTTGTTCCTCCTATCTGTTGCCTCCTCCTCCTCCTCCTTTTTCTCATTCCGTATTTTCTCCCTCAACCGTCCCCCCCCTCTCTCTCTTTCTCTCTCTCTCCTCCTCCCTGTCTTTTGTTGTAACTGTGAAACTTACGCCGTGCCTCCTCCTCTCTTGTCCTCCAGCATCAACCCCCACCTCTCCCTCCTCCCTCTCCATCTCCTCTGTACAATAGGCCCTGCAGCAGCATATGGCTGTCTGAGTCATGCGATGGGGAGTGGGCTTCAGCTGAGAGTGTTGGTGTGTGTGTGTGTGTGTGTGCGTGCATGGATGTGAATTTGGGTGTGTGCTCTTTGTTTGTTTACGTGGGTACAACTCTGCATAAGTGAAATTGTGTGTGGGTGTTTTTGTGTGGCAGCATGCATAGTTGTTACTATTCATGCATGTGTGTGCGCTTATGTGTTGACAGCTCTGTAGTGTGTGTGTGTGTGTTTGTATGGAGATTCATGTGTGTGTTTTTGATTTCTGTTGGTATTTTATGTGTAAATGCTTTACTGCAGTGTGCATAGATACATCTGCTTCAGTCTGTGTGTTTTTGTGTGTTTGTGTTTGCATAAATCATACTGTTTGATTTTTGTATCTCTCCAAATATCTCCCATGCCCCCCAGGCACAAAAATCTAACGTTTTTTTGTAGGAACGCTGGGGAATTGGTACAAGTGCAGACTATTGTAATAAGCATTTCATTGTTGTTGTTTATCAGAAATGCAATAGAGATACGGGGAGAGAAACAAGGTAATGGGCGTCTCTGGTGGGATGAGTGATGAGCGATCTGTTTGCAAGTAGAAAATAAGTTTGGAGGCAGTTGCAGGAGAATTTATGCAGCAACAAGCAGGACAATTAAAGTCAAAACAGGCTGAAACAACTTGATTTTATATCTGTTTGGAGATCTAATAATGATGGCTGTAGAAACTGTTATGCCAGACTACTATAACCAAAACATACTGTAGCTTCTTTAAAGTTGTGTTAGCTGGAAGAGACTGAAACAATGTGTAGAGTAGAGGGGAACTGCAGAATCAGGTGAAAATTATCTTTGGTTTCATCATCATGAGTGTTTCCCCTCACACACAAATAGTCAACTGATCCATTGTCGAGATAAAACTATTGCTTAAAGCAGCTTTAATACATTTTGTGCTTTTTATATTAGATTCCACTCTCTTATTCTCTTGTCGTAAATCTGTGTATTAGATTATATAGATTACCATGAGGGAAAATTTTGTGTGTTTTCTTATGTTTTATTCATATTACACTTCTTGTATCTCACTGATTACGACTATATTTAACAGTTCAGTGACTGTGTTGAACGTGCAATGAACAACATTGTTGTTAGCAGACGTCAAAGCTGAGCTAGTGAAGTCTGCTTGTTGTGTAACTGAATGAATGACCTCGGAAGGAGAGATGAAGTGTACTTGTTATCCTCCCAGTTAGAAAGCAGAGTATCACGTCAGACAACAAAAAAAAAAAAGCTCTAAAGCTGGCAGACGGTATAGACTGACTGAACGTGAGATTGACTGTAGTATATTAAGGTATCACACTCATTGCCAGGTGCAATATTTTACAAGTGGACTATTTTCCTCTCCTTGCTGGACTGTAGTAAGAGGAGGTAATGGTTTGGTATAAAAAAGGAGGTAATGGTAAGAGAGGGGAAGATGTCGTGGAGAGCAGAAAGGGAGCATTGATGGAAGAGGGGCAGAACAGACAGGATAGTGGAGGCGGTTTAACTCCTGGAGGATGAAAGGGTAGGAAAAAGCAGCATGTTTTTATACCTCAGAGGTAATAAGATATGAGTGCAGACGGAGGTCGGTAGAGGAGAGGAGAGTCATCTTGGAGGGGAAACATCAGCTGCTTTGTTTTGTGTTCATTTTACAGTATATTTCCAAATGAATTGTACAACTAAAGGCAGACTTTGTATTATGTTAATAACTTAAATATGTGTAAAACAAGATGAATGCTTATTTCAGGAGCAAGGGTCCATCTCAAAAGAGAAAGACTTCTAAAAAAGACCTCACACCTGATCAGACAGTAATTGGTGAATACACATATGTAAATATCAGAATTTAAAAGAACAGTGCAAAAGGTTTGCACCTGTGTTGCAGAAGCTAGAGATTAAAGACTTCCTCAGAGCACTTCCTTACTTTATTTTTGTTGTTTTGTCCCAATTTTAGATCAAATTTTGATCTTGATTTTGATCACTAATTTACTTACAATACAGGGCAAAACTGGAATCAAGTGAGCAGTGAAGTATTATGAGGATTTTCTGAAAAAGTTTTGCACATGTGCCAATATTGTGTAACTTATATTATTCAATCCGCAAATATGCAATTTACCATTAGTTTATTAATTATATAATTCAAAGTTGGAAAAAGCTTTGATCTTGAACGAGAGAAGGAATCGCTCCAAGCAATGCTCAAATGGTTTCATTTCTTTTAAGATATTGCAAACCTTTGCTATTTCTTTGATCACTGAGCATTTTAGTACTTCGCTCACAAAAAAAGCAAGAACTGAGAAAAAGCAAAAGCTGAACATATTGAAAGTAAAAACAGGATCTATTCAAGTAATATTGTATTGTCAGAGGAGGCTATTATTATATATATTTTTCTATAGTACATAACAGTACATTGTCTCTGTTTATACTTTTTACTTTTTAATCTTTTTTCTAAATTATTTGTCTAAAATTCAATTTCAGATAACATTAAAAATGTCCTAAAATGTCCTTTTGAAACCCATAATTACCCTGTTGTAGTATGTTGTACTTTTGGACGTGAGGGACTTACAGTATGCTGCCAGGCTACAGTACACACACACACACACACACACACACACACACATACAGCCTCGGGGTGACAGCAGCCGGCGTGCAAATATTAATACTGACTGGCACACACACTCACACTCCTTATATTTGTCACCAACCCCCTCGCCCCCATATGAATTTTGCAAGCTCGTCATTTTCCTCCCATCTCTCTTTCTCTCTGTCCAACAACCACTCCCACCTCCCCCCCTTCCTGTGTTTGCTGTTGTTTTCCCTTCATCTTCTTCAGTTTGCTTATTTTCTCACTTTTTGTTATCCTCTGTGTTCTCCCTGTTGTTCACATAACAGCCCATCCTCCTCTCCTGTCGCCTCTCCGCCTCCCTCTCCCTGTCACATATGCCCACCATCCTGCCACCATTATCTTCTCTCTGTAAATCTTCATCACTGCAGCTCGTATTATTTGAAGCAGCCTCTCTCACTGCTTTGGTTAAACCTCAGAGAAGCAGCAGCACAATCAGATCGTTTACAGTTATAAGCATATTGGGACTGTTTACTGACGCTCACTAAATTGTCGTGTATGAATGTTTGTGTGCACGGTCGTAACATGTTGTGTGATTTTGGTGATTGTGTGTTTTGAAAAGATTATGCTACCTCAAACCATCTTTAAAGCACTTTCTGTTTATAAAGGTCAGTTTCAGAGTATTATATTATTGTTTATATATATTATTTGGATATTGTATTATTAGTATTGATGTATAAACATGCTGGCAGCATTTTAATGTTGCAGCTGGTTGAATTGAAGCAAATTTTAACAAATATTTATTATGTTCAGTAAGACTTGGTGTCGAATCATAATACTTCTTGAGTATGAAATGTGTAGCATTGTGATTGAGAGTATCAGAAACTGTCAAGTATCAAAAGTTGACATTAATATTTAGTATGTCTACATATTCTTTGATTTTTTTAAGAATAGAAAATACATGGCCAGAAGGGTTTCACTAAATAAGGTAGCAAAAAAACGTTTTGGTGTTGGTACCAAAACATGAATATCATATTGGCACCAATGTTTAAAATTTTCAAACAATACCCAGCCCTACCTGTGAGTAGTCTTTTTTTTTTTTTAAGCACTATAGCTTTTATATGTAATATCCTAATCTTAATCTCTGTAATGTAACTGCCAAATCAGTGTGATGGAGCCAGAAACTATATTTTCCTTTTGAAACAGATCCGAGTAGAAGTATAAAGTAGCACAGTGGAAATGCTCAAGTAAAGTACCTCTAACTTCTACTTAGTGTAAGTGCAGTACTTGAGTAGGTGTACATTTTTACTACCGCTGTGGAACAGAATATCACTGATGCTGACATGGAAGAAGTTTCACATCATGATGCATGAAATGATGCACCAGAGATGGTCAGTGATGCCACATCAGCACGCGGACAGTCGGGTAAATAACAGGCCCCTGAAGAACAGCCTCTCATTGTGCCAGTCCTGCAATATAAAATAATTACAGCCTTCTCTGAGTTGACTGAGTTGTTTTAGGAACTCAAGCTTGAACCGTAGACTAAATGTAGTTTTTGCCTTTCTCCACAGAAAAAGCCTCTTTCAGCCATCATTAAAGAAGTGTGCGAGGGGTAAGTGTGCATTTGCTTTTTTTGTGTGTGTCTCTGTGTGTGTGTGTGTGTGTGTGTGTGTGTGTGTGTGCATAAATGAATGCCTTTGGATTTGAAAATAATTCTCCAAGGGCTTCTTGCAAAAACCCTCTCTCTCATTTTCTCCCTCTATCCCCATACTCGAATCCTATTAGCTGTATTTTCCAGAAGTTGTTCTTCACTTTTAATACTAATTATGCAATGTTTTTTTCTCCACCTAATGGCATTTAGGTGGTCCTTGGGGAACCATGAAAACTTTGCTCTGCAGATTGCTGACGCGACCAATTTCTACATCACAGAAAAGGTTTGGTTATCCGTTTGTAATTCCAGGCAGCAGCTTCCAAGATAAAAATACGCCTTAAGTGCTCTACTAACTTGTACTTTCTCTGTGGTAATTCTCCTCAGAACCGCAATGACATTAAGAACGGCTCAATCCTGCGCTTGACCACCTCTCCTGTAAGTTTCAGTTCTCTGCAAAATGGTTTATAGGCACATAAGAAAATACTTTTTAATCATTTCAGATGCACGTTTTATTTTTATTAATCTCTATATGTATGTGTCCTCCTCCTCCTCTTCCCCTCCAGTACCAGACAGCAGTCCAGCTTCATGAGCGGATCCAGTCGTCCAGCATGGATGCCAAGCTGGAGGCTCTGAAGGACCTGGCCAACGCCTCGCGGGACATCACCTTCGCCCAGGAGTTCATCAATCTGGATGGCATCTCCCTGCTCACTCAGATGGTGGAGAGTGGGACTGAGTAAGTCCATTACTGGCTGCTCTGTCCGTCTCTCTGTAGTTGTTCCAGACTTCCTCTGTTGTTGCCGCAATGTGTTCCTCCCTGCAGACAATTTATTATTCCTCTTTGTGTGATGAATGTGTCAGGTTGGACATAGATAGGAAGGATATGTGTACAGATTTTTAGTGGTTTACTATTATATTTAGCACATAATGTTTGATATTAGACATTGACTCAGCAGTCTGATCCATTCCAAAAACTTTGTGTCGAAGCCTGATCCAAGTTGAAGTGACATATCTTTTTTGTGAGTCAGAAATCAAATAAAACCTTACTGCTGTTTAATTGGAAATATTTAGTTTGCAGCTGCAGTATATCTTTGTCTGAAGTGACCAAGCGGAGATTTGTGACAACGATCCATTATGACTTGACTGAAGTCCATTACAGGGTTAAATAATGTATGTCTAGCTCTAAGTGATCAGGTGGAACTCTAAGTGTATCCCATCTACACATATTTGACTCCAGGAGGTCTTTGAAGTTGCACTGTGCAATCTGATTGGTCCAAAGCTAGCAAAGTACTTGATTTAATTCTGTTTACATTCTTTAATTCACTTTGTGATACTAAATGACAAAGGGAAAAGTTTGTCCTGTTCAAACTACGGAAAAGAAAAATGCCGCCCTGTAATGAGTAATGGCTAAAGTAATGCATACATTTTGTCATTAAAAATGATAATAGAGTAATAATTGTGCAGCACACAAAGGGTTTGCAGTGAAAATAGGTGTTTTTTGTTAGACCACAAAAAAAATGTGCGTTCTGAAAAGAATATTATTGAACGTTTCTTAAACTTGCTTGAATGTTGTCTTCACTATCAACAATACCTTCCTGCATCGGAGAAGAAACAAACAGCCCAACTTGGTCAGTCATAGTTCTCTGTACACATGAATATCTCTGTGGTTAACATACCCAAGATGCATCGTTAAATTTTTGAAGAGATATACATCTCCGTCAGAGCCTACAGGAATGTGATGTTATAGTATGTGCGTTGGCTCCACAGCTACACCATACTTGACTCTGACTGTGATGGTTATGGACTAAAGGTGTCGTCCAGATGTGTTACTGCTGAAAAGAGAAGAGGTAGCATGAACAGTACATGCCCCGGGGCTCTTTTTCATCTTCTGTGTGTGTGTGTGTGTGTGTGTGCGTGTGTTGGGGCTGGAGGGCCCTAGAGACCGTCTCAACTGAAGGTTAAAGCGAGGACATTTTTCGCTGAGGTGGAATTTCTCAGTCGTGATGCCAGGGGGAAGTGTGTGTGTGTGTGTGTCTGTGTGTCTGTGGCATACTGTGTGAGAGCAAGGCGCCAGCCAGAGTCGAAACCCGCAGGAGAATTACTGTGGGAGTGCAAACGTGCACACATACGGTGCAACCCGGCAGGGAGGGCAGCAGCAGCCAGCCGTCCGAGACGCACTCGTTTTCTGCCTCACGCAGTTCTCATTATTCATCCCTTTTTCATCCTAGGGAGAGAAAAGATAGATGGAAGAATTGTTTGCTTGCATAAGAAGTCGCTGCCTGTCGGCACTTGTGTTGTAAACGCACACTCAAACAAGGTCAAATGTGATCTTGCTACAGCACAATAGAAACCCTTAATAGCTCAAAACACTTTTGTACCAGACACAAACACACACAAATCTTTATCTCCTGATCCACAGAGCTAAATTCACTGTATTATTTGAAAAATAAAGGTTCAAATTCCGGTCAGATATTTAATGTGCGCTCCTTAGCAGAAACCACTTAATGATCTCCTATTTCTGGGTATGAGACAGCAGCCCCTCTAGCATTTATACACACTTTTACTACTTGACAGGAAATCATTGAAGCCTCTTTTCCTTTTTTGCATATAATGTTCAAATTATCAAATATTTTAACCCTGTTTGATCTACTGCAAGGAGCCAGTGGTACTGATGTTGACTCCACTCTGCCCCTGGCTCTTTCATTAAATATGTTTTTATGTAAATTACCATCAGTTATTCATATTTAAAGTGGCCTCCGTATATGTGTGTGCGTGTGTGTAAGAGAGAGGGTAAGCGAGACAGAGCAAGTGGTTCTGCTGCATATTATCACAACATAAGGAGCTTATGAAACAGACACGCAGATAGGTATCAGTGTCTGAAACACACATAAACACACACACTCATTAGTGCGCCTGACAGCCAATTTGGTGTACTGTAATTATTCAAGAGGATCAGCCCTGGAGACTCTTGAGGATAGAGCGGTGCTGTGATCTAATGCTTCTGCCAGAGATGTTGTAGTGTTCATGTGGAAATTAGCTGGCTGGCTGCTGCGGTTGTTGCCCACGCAAGCGCTGAAAGTCAAAGGCAGATACTGCCCTCTACTGGCTGAAGCGTAGAGCACCTGTTTGTTGTTCTTATACAGTCGCTGCTCAGAATGTAGAGTGCAACTTCAAATAGATTATTTAGAGGTTTTTCTTTCAAAAAGAAAGGGGACAAGTTTCTAGAATATTGTTTGAAGTGGGTCATTCACCCAAATAAAATAAAAAAAAAATAAGTTTTTCTGACTTACCTTTACTGGGTTTTAGCCATGCAAATAGTTTTGGTTTTATTTGTCCATCAATCCATATCAGTCTCAGAGATTTGTGCCTCCATTACAATACAGTGGAGGTGCATTAACTTTTGTCTGTTGGGTTTACAGTTTTGAAAACACATTTTTCCAGACAGTGTCCTCTTTACTCTGGATAATTGTCAGTTTTCCTTGACAATGAGGTCCGTGGACTACACAGACTAAAACATTGTTTCCTGGAAGACACATTGCTGCTGTTGATGGAAAAAATATGCATTTTTTTGTTATTTGGGTTGAACTTCATTGTTACAGTAATCCGGTCATAATACGTATGATCGGTAATAGGTTTCACAGCATGACTGACACTATCATAAATTAACAGTGAAGGATTTTTTCCCCTCCTGCACATGTCACTCAAGACATTTTTCGAGGTGTGAAAATATTAGATTTGCTAATCTTTTTCTTGTTGGATAAAAATGTTTGATTCCTGTACATTGTCATTCTTACCTAAGCTTTCTGTGTAAAAGTAAAGTTGCAGCAAACTGCTTTTCAACTCTTTCTGCTTGGCATGCTTTCAAGGTATTAGTAGGCTTACTGGTTCAAAGTGTACATCATATACCATGAAAGTTTGTGCTGAATGAAATATGTAATTTCACTTTGCTTGTGTCTGAATTTATACAACAAAAAATATTTTTTATGATGTCTAATAGGTTGGATTTGCTTGGGCTCTGGTCTCTCTTTCAGGAATGTCTACACATTAAGTCCTGGTCAGATTATCATGTTTGTTGTTCCCTGCTCTGTGCTAGCTCAGACTAAAAGGTGTCGTTGTTTGTTTCCCACCTTTGACACCAAAGTTTCTCAAATCTTTGCAGGCGGTATCAGAAACTACAGAAGATTATGAAGCCCTGGTAAGCCCCTCCCCTTTCCCCCCGGCCGGGTAACGTCATTGGCTCTGTGCTCTTCTTAACCTGCTGGCCGAGTCTGCATGATTAAGACTCCGGCCCCAGTGCCTTATGGGAAATTTTATACATGTATAACACAGCCTCTTTCAGGCTTCCATTTTGAAATCAGTGTCGCACTATTTTTTTTTTTTTTTTTGCATGTGGTTTTGGGCAACAAAATCAAATAAATTCTTCGATCCGCAAACTGAAAGAAGACCAAGATTTAGTTCTAAAAATCTACTAAAACAAATGTGTTCAAACAAATGAATTGCTGTTTTTGCAATTCAAGATTTATCACAGGTAAATGTGTCATTACTTCTTGTACAAGTTGTTGCTTACTCCTGAATTAAATCTTGGTGCTCTTGACAAAACGGCGCTGCTCAGGGTGAAGGCATTTTCTGTACCTATTCAGCTAAAGGACATTTCCTCACAACTTCACTCTCTATTCAGCATTATTAGCCAATAACCACAGGAACATCATTCATCAACAAGGTTTTCTATCTCTCTATTTCTCACTATTCTCAGTATCCTACGATATCATGTAGAGTTGAGTAGTTAACTGCAGTATGTCATCTAAATGCCCAGTGCCATCTGCAAAAGCCTCTTCATCCTTCAGCTGTGGGTTACTAATTGTCCATTTGACTGTTCACTAATCACCTACCATGCAGCAACACTGACCCATGATGCTATTTCTCCAATCGTTTTTGTCTTCTTTTACTGTATTTGATGGTGAATATCATTCTGTCATGTTCAAAACAGGGTTTCCATTTCTGCAAATTGTCTATAAAATGTGTTATTAGGTGCAAAAAACTGTATTAACACATCATTAGTTTTTTCTTAATACAGTTTAGATCAATTTTTTTTTTTTTTTTTTGCTGGAAACTATTTTGTCTTGATTATAGTTCTATAGTTGGGGTTTTTACATTTTCATGTCACCTTGATACAGCTTATCTAGGACAGTAAAACCATGAGAGATATATAAAAAAGATGCATACAAGATGAACATGTACAAAAGCCTCAGTGCAAGATGTATGAGCAGTGCATAATTTGAACAGTAGAGGTCAGTATTGTTAAATTTATTGGTTAAATCATAAAACATCTAAAACATTAAAGCTTACTGAACAGTTTTGTAACCCAAGATAGTAGAAATTACTTTTAAAAAAAATGTATTTTTATATGCTGGCTAAAACTTTTTTGTCTTTGATTATGACACATAAATTATTTCTCATTAAGTGCTGCCAGCAACAGTATGTCTTGGATATAACAGCTGTTCCTTGCTTTGGCCTCCCGTGACTCTCGCAGAGTGATTTATTTTTCCTGATATTTGTGTAACTGCATGACTTCACTCTATGATGTAGCTCTTTGGTCCTGATTGACTACCGCATTGTGCTGCCCAGCTCCTGCTGGCCTTGTGACGGCCCCCGCTGTTTCTTAAAGGCCAGTCTGTCTGCACGGCATCGCAAACCTCTTCCCCATTTCTCTCTCTCTCTCTCTTCTTGTCTCTGTTTTTATGTCTTTACTCCAGCAAACCTGGTTGCAGCATTGAACTTATGTTCCTCTGTCCCCTCTCCTCCTCTCCGCCACCTCTCTCTCTGTCTCTGCTGACTGCTCATTCCTCTTTATGTTCCAAGCCATCTGGGCTTTGCAGCCATACACTGCTCCAAGCCATCTGCTAGAGAGGTTTCCTATGGTCTGTGTGTCTCTGTGTGTGTGTGTTGTCTTGTAGTTTTGGCGACTTGCTGTCCTTCACTCTTACGGCCTTCGTGGAGCTGATGGATCACGGCATTGTCTCCTGGGACACTTTCTCTGTGGCCTTCATCAAGAAGGTCAGCCAAGCAAACGCCTCATTTAACAGGGCTGAGACTTGTATTCATAATGCTGCTGTCATACTGTACTGAATATTAGCTGGAAAAGTTTTCATTTAACAGTCACATTATGATTATGATGGCCTCTGTGACAAATGCAAGGTTGGAAGTTCTGAAACAGTCATTTAGCTAACCAGTAGCATTTCTTAATTCCTCAAAATTGATGATGATGATTTTAGTTTAGCAAAGTCTTTTGAATAATATGCAGTTAGCTTCTTGCAAACGATTGTGAGGAGAGAATGTAATCGTGTATCAATGTTTATCAAATCAGGAATTACTCTTAAAAGATAACTGGTCAGGTTACATGACAAGATGTGAAAGTATGTTATTGGTGTGACATTCCTCAGCTTTAAATATCTCTTGCATTTATGATACCTACAGAAAAACATGTGTCATGCAAAACAAATAAATCATCACAGCTTGGTACATTTATCCATGTTCAGTTTGCACCCTAGATTTTAGAACATATATATTTGTAGATCTTCCTTTTGACACATAATTAGCTGATACTGTACATAGAAAATGTCACAACTTAAGTACAAGCACATATTTGTATAGACTCATTACTTCTGCACATTTACAGTATATTTGCACAGTTATTGGCACAATGCACCAATCATGTATAAGTGTTTTAATGCAAATATAATGTATTTTGTTGTGTTGATTAATTTAAACAGTCCTGTATCTGTTTCCTACCTATTTTTTTACCTCCTCTCGTACTGCTGTAATGTGAATTTCTCCTCTGGGGATCAAAAAAGTCTCCTCTTATCTTACTCCAGTATCTATGTGTCACTAAAGCAGAACATGTGATAAATTTAGTGTTTTGCACAGATGCCCTCATTTCTCCTCCTCTTTCTTTTATGCAGATTGCCAGCTATGTGAACAAGTCAGCCATGGACACAGCAGTGCTGCAGCGGTCCCTGGCCATCCTGGAGTCCATGGTGCTCAACAGTCAGGATCTTTACCACAAGGTGGCGCAAGAGATCACGATCGGACAGCTCATCCCGCATCTTCAGGGGTGAGTGGATGAACCAGTAATGTGTGTGTGTGTGTGTGTGTGTGTGTGTGTGTGTGTGTGTGTGTATGTGTGAACATACATTATGTTGATTTATTTCTGAAAGCATCAGTGTCTCCTGCACAGTGAAAAATGCATTTGAACCCACATGAGCAGCGATAATTAACTGCTACTTTTTATATTCGGTATTTCTGTTTGTGCTATTTTACAATTCCAGGACTGACCAAGACATTCAGACCTACACTATTGCTGTCATCAACGCTCTCTTCCTCAAAGCTCCTGAGGAGAAGAGACAGGTGAGGCTGCTGCAGTATGCACACACAACACAAACATGCTGCACTGCATATATATTTCATGATGCACTGGGCATTACGTGGTACATTTACATTATCACAACATCATTTTTGTACTGTAAAATCATACCTAGTGAGTGTGTATTTTAGTGTTTAAGAATTTTCAATGTCTATAATGCATTGACAGTCAAGTATAACAGTAAAATGTATAATGGAAATAGTGACATAAGTGAGTCCTGACAAACCCCCTCATTCCCTACTCATCTTTCTT
The DNA here is from genome assembly GCF_914725855.1 of Thunnus albacares. Lineage (NCBI taxonomy): Eukaryota > Metazoa > Chordata > Actinopteri > Scombriformes > Scombridae > Thunnus > Thunnus albacares. Next base: position 12,887,490 of record NC_058124.1, read on the forward strand.
TCCATTCCCCTCAGCAGAAGCGACATTTTTGCTCAACTATACACTCATCTTTCTCTCTCTCTCTCTCTCTCTCTGTCTTGCTCCCTCACCTATGTCACGCTTTTGCCCCGTAGCTAACCACATGATCCCTTGCATCAGCACCATAGGGTCCAGCGATACACTTTGACATTAATAATGAATGATGCTAACCCGCAGCTTCCTCCTATGCAGCATACAGGGTTGAAGACACTCTATGCAGAAATAAGCTTCACAACACTACTGCATATAAATTGTATCACACTCAAGTTGTTGAAGCGCTTCATTGACTAAGGCTAAATAAGTAGATTTTGACAATTTGACATGTGGGGGTCTGCTCAAACCAGGTCAATGTGGTTGGTTGGAAGCAATTCTAACTTTATTGGATTGTTTTAGGTGATAAGTGAACAATTCTACTTTTGCTGCGGTGCAGACATGTGTGGTAATATAAGTTTACTGCAGCCCGTTTTATATCTGCAGAGAGGCAGCACCTGTTCATGTCACGGATGATACATTGTAAAGCATGGAAGAGGTTAATGGCACTGTTTTAGTTCACAGTAGTTGCGATGTGTGTGTCTTCAAGCACAGGTGTGCGTGCGTGTGCCTGGACTCAACCGTCAGTAAAGCTATTATTATGATCCCCCAGTCTCTCACCATTCTGCTGAGTCCGTTGCCTCCCTCCTCTCCCTCCGCAAGCTGCGCCACTGACAGAAAATGTTTGTTTTTTTTTTAAACCTCCTCTCAGACTTTTTTTTTTTTTCTTTTCCCACATTCACTCACTCACCCTCTCTGTGTCTCTGTTTCTGACTTTGTTTCCTCACTGCACACGATATGGTAGTTTGATGAGCACATTGTGGACATCCTAAATTGTCCCCTGACAGTAAGTGCACCCTTGATTAGCACACTTTGTAGTTTGCACTGTAGAAGAAATTAGTTTAGTGCATTAACTATCCCTTTTTAAGATTTAAGTTCTATTTTGGGATGGCTTCCTTATGTTTTTCATGGCCTATCACTGCATACTTTGCAGTGTGCCATGGCAGTTTTTTTTTTTCTTTTTTATTTTGCCCGCATTCATTTTTCAATTCAACATAGAGAACCCTAAGAAATGTTGTTTTTTTTTTTTTGTTGGTATATTGTTTTGTCTGATCTTTACCCCTCTCACTCTCTCTCTCTGCTCTCCCTAAATTCTCCCTTTCTCTCTATCTCTACTTCTCCCTCCTTTTGTTTCTCCCTCTCTAGGAGATGGCCCATATTCTTGCCCAGAAACAGCTGCGCTCCATCATTCTCAGTGTAAGTCTAACTGTGCCCTTCTCAGGTGTACCTTCCCTGTCTCTCTCTGTCTGTCTGTCTCTTTCTATGTCTGTCTGTGTCTCTTTATCTCTGTTCAGGTTTATGCCTCTGCACCAGTGTGATATCAGAATGGAAAATGACACCTGCCACCTCTGCCTCGGTCTCACCCCGCTGGTTATTATCTACTGTACTCACTTTCTCACACCTGTTCCCCTTTTCTCTTTCATCCTCTCCCTTGTGTTAAATCTCATTTCTCCTTCTCCCGTTCCCTCATCTGACTTGTGCCGTCTAATCCTCGTCATTCACTTCCAAATCCTCTTATTCTCCTTTTGTTATCGGTTACCGTCTTCCTCCAAAATCCATGTCTCGCCTTTCTGACCTCAAACCCGTCCTCTCTCCTTCACCTCGTCTTTGCAAATCTAACACCTCCCTCCTCTCTGTCTTTCTCTTCCCTGCTCTTCTACCCATCCTTCCTTCCTCCCTCCGCTCCCCTCTCTCTTTCTCCTCTTTTTGTCATTCACGCCATGTAGAACGTCATCCGGAGCCCCACACCCATCAACGACGAGATGGCTCACCAGCTGTACGTGCTGCAGGTGCTCACCTTCAACCTGCTGGAGGACCGCATGATGACCAAGATGGATCCCCAGGACCAGGTGAGGACTGGGATTGATGCAGGCACAAATAACTGACAAATGAAAAGGTGGTTAGTCGGTCTCTCAATACTTTCCAATTTCCCCAGCCTTTCTGTGGCACTCAGTTCCAAGCCTGTTTATTCCTGAAAATGTTAATCTTTAAAAATGGGTCATGAATGTATACTTTCATTTTTAGAGAAGGATTAGTGATATTCTGTAAACAGCTGGGCACAGTAGTTTTAGGAAGCATTGCTCAAACAGGAGTAAACTGTGTATTTGTTTGGGACTATTTTCAGCAGCATGAGGGATTGACTCACAACAAACACAACGCAACACAAAGCCCATTTTTATTATAATGAAATAACATGTCATGGTGCAACATTGTGGCTCATTAATATGTTTTTAGTAGTTTTTTGACAACAATGGAGCTTTATGACGCTGAGAAATAAACAATATCAGGCTTTGAATACACAAATAATACTTGTTAGTAGGATCAATTTGTGTTGCCTTTGGTCTTTTTATGGGATTTGTTGACAGTAACACAAATATAGAATATAACCAAACTTATCAGTTAAAATGAGAGGTGTGCAAGACAGAATAATAAGAAGTCTGAACATAGCATGGCTTACAATACACAACCTCAGACCCTCCAGATGCACAGATAAAAATCCCCTGTAAACCATGTCAGGAAAAAAGAGAGGTACATGTCACAGAGGGATCCCCTACCAGGACAGCAGAGCATGCCACAGCTGCAAGATGTAAACAGTCATTAATCTTTCATTCTGCAGCATGTGGGAAGTTTTGGCCTGATCCGGCCGGGTTTCAGAAACCAGTTATTGTAGGTAATAAAAACAGTGGGAAGTGTGGCTGTTGGCCAAATTGCCTTGGGCACCACAAGACCCCAGACAGCGGAGATGAGGCAAAGAGCATTCTTAAATTATGAAATGGTGAACGGAGGGACGGACAGATGGATTTATGAGCAGCACTTTAATATTCTTCTCTGCATGTGCAGGCTCAGAGGGACATCATCTTTGAGCTGCGAAGAATTGCCTTCGATGTGGAGAGCGAGCCCAACAACAGCGGCAGCATCGAAAAACGCAAGTCCATGTACACCCGTGACTACAAGAAGCTCGGCTTCATTGTAAGGCTTTTTTTTTTATTTTTAAGAATGCCTCATAAATCCTTTCATTTTCTGATGACATTCTCTGGCTCAACACCACACACACACACACCTCACCACTGAAACCAGAAAAGAAAGTATGCGCCAGTGTCTCCACAAGGGATGGCTGATAATTGGAAATGATTGTCCTCCACTTCAAAATTTGCAGATTAGAGTGTGTATCTGTCTGGGCATGCCAGGAGAGATTGGTTGTGTGAAAGTGTGTTTTTCTCTGTGCATGTTTTCACTCTATCTTTCTTTTACCTATCTTATTATACTGTGTTTCTTCCCAAGGCTTTTTCATCTTTTCTCACTCACATTCACTCTATGATATTTCTCTGTTTACTTCTACCATATGTGTGTGAGTGGGTGTGTGACTTTGTGCAATATGCAGTAGTCTAACTATAGTATAAGAACTTGAACTAAACCCACTGTGGCTTGTCGTAAGCCCAGAGCTGCTCCATGACTCTTCCCCTCCACACTCCCACTGCAGTGTGCTCTGTAAAGATAAGGCCAGTTAGACGGCCTTGTCTCCACTAGTGTGGAGAAAACCCACCCCAAAATCTTTAGTCTGTTTACCACGCTAGACAGCTTACAGACACACAAACATACTGTATTCATATACACAGGCCATAATTCTCTAGATAGACCTGCTGAGATCAATTGTTTGTGTTATAATGGCGTCAGGTTTTTATGCTTCTGCGCCAGTAACAGCCGTGGCTGGAGACATTATGTTTTAGGGTTGTCCGCTGTCCATTCTCATGAACGCGATGTCTCAGGAATGCCTTTAGGGAATTTCAGTACATCTGGCACCAATGTCCACTTGCACTCAAGGATGAACTGATTAGAATTTGGTGGTCAAGGGTCAAAGGTCAATCTTATGAATCTGGACAGACATGAATGTAATTTGCAACTTGACTGGTTGGAAGAGGCATACAGGTATTTCTAGTTTAAAATGGGGATTGTTGCATATGTGTCCAAATGAGGGTATCGTTTAAGATATGCAGGTGCCTGTATGTTTTTATAAAGCCTATAAGTCTGCTTCCTGCCAGGAAGAATTACAAAACTGATGAGCCAGATCTCATTGTCCTCCGTCATCTTCCACCTTCAACATACTGTCAACTCATGTCTTCAGAGTGATGTGTTTGCATGTGTATCCTGGATTTAATCATTAGTCGACTGAATTTTCTTCAGTATCTGTGAGGAATTAAATGTGAGAGACCATGACAGCCCAGACAGTATCTATTAGCATAATATATTATATTAAAATGGTATTTGGTATAATATGTTAATATTATATTATATTTAGATATTATGAGATCTGTTAGTCTAGAGGCTAGAGAGGAAGGCTTATTGCTGCAAAGGCCAAACTAAAAATTGTTCACATTATTGACGACCATTTTGCAAAGCACACAGTGAGTTCTTCGTCTGACTCCCTGCTGTTCCCTCCAGACAAGCACCAGTTTTTCTACTGAATTTAGAAAATAAATCAACTTGCAGAGATATATAGTCCATCACAGTAAACCTGAGCATACTTCTGTGTACCAATCAGAATTCAGCGATCAAAATCTGATGACAGTTTCAAGGTTATCTGCTTCAGATGCCAGGCCACTGTCAAAAGCAAATCTTCATCAGAACTGTGTGGATGTGCTTTGATCAGAATTGATTGAGTGTTTAATTTTGAATAAACAATATCTAATCATTTTTTCCCCAAAACTTTGTTGCTTATCTTATACTTAAACTTGTACTTTTAGTGTGTTCTCTTGCTTGTTTTATACATAGATTTTTTTCTTCTATGTAAAACATATTTGAGTACTTTGAAAAGCACTCTATAAATAATATATCTTATTTTCTATCTATTATTATCTGTTCCAAGATAATATCAAGCCACTGCAAGTTGATATTCAAGTCATAGTATGAACAAAATGATCATTCACATAAAGCATGTTTTGGTATACAGTTTATGACAACGTGTGTGCTGGGAAAAAGAATATGCTCATTGGATTTATATGGATTCATATATTTAAAAAAGAGATTTGGTAATGTGTGTTTAAGTACGTTACCTCCTGCTCTTCTGTCTCTCAGAACCATGTGAATCCAGCTGTGGATTTCACCCAGATTCCTCCAGGCATGCTGGCTCTGGATAACATGTTGTACTTTGCCAGACACCACCAGGACGCCTACATCAGGGTAAGCAGACACACGCACACACACACACACATACACACAAACACACAGTGCCCAGTGTTATCTATGGTGTTGTTAAGTTTCTCCTTCCCTCCAGCTCATTCGCTTGTTTGTAGATTCTGGCTCCTTTCCAAATAATCTCTCAACGAAAACTGCATTTCATAAATTTGCTCAGCCCAGACAATACAAATGATTCCTTTTACATTTTTACACAAGATAATATGATTTGATAATCCTGATGAATAGATTAATATCACTGATACAGTTAGTGTAGTGATTGTCTGGAACGAGAAGAATTTCACTGACTTTTGTGATTAGTGCGTTTGCTTGTTCGAGTTTCCATTTAATAAATCAGGTTTTTTTAAATCATTTTATGGCAGCTGTCCAGCACTGTGTGGTAATTTCACATTTTGTATGTACACATACAGCAGTTTAATCACCACACCTGCAAGTCTATGTGTGTGTGTGTGTTCTGTCTTTATGTTAATGTGTAACACTCATAGTCTCTAGAAATGAAAGTTAAAAAAGATGCCGTTAGTAATGCCGACTCAGCCCTTATCAGTCGACAAGAAGGAGCAAACAGCCTCCAATTTCCCAAATTAAACTGTCACCTGTTAAAATGATTGGGACCTTGATGGCCTCATTCATGGCGCGCTGCCACCATCCACATAATTACAGTGAATTTTTAGCTGTTGAGAATTCATTTATGCTTTTCGACTTCCAGGCAGGTAGTTTAGAGGGTCGGATAAGGTCGAATAATGACCAACAGTTTGAACCATAACAGCAATTTATGAGAAAATGATCTTCAGTATGACTTGTCAGTGTGTCATTAGAATGTAATACAAATATATTTTATACAGTAAACAACCAAAAGCACTCAGGGAATGTAAACTTCTGGCAAGGCTGCATAATCCTCTTTTTTAAATCTGTTTATGTAATATAAAATGATAAGATGTTTTTAAACCCGGTACGTGGAGGATCTGAGAATTTCTGACTTTTTCAAAAAAAGATATTGCGGCAGACCATAATGGCCTCCACTACCCCTTCCCCCACAGATTCAGCCCGGTCACAGTGAGAATAAATGGGATGAACAACACACGATGCAGTAATCATATGAATATTCTACACATAGCAGCTTTAATCTGCATTTGGATCCAGGAATGCATGCTTCTTTTTAGAATCCCCAAATCCCAGAAATAATTACAGCAAATTTTGATGATCATGTTGCAGGAGCATCTCCTATGAATAGGCAAAATATCCTCAAATTTACAGGATTGATCAGCATTTTAGGCAGCTAGAAATTGGTACCTCCATTATTTATGGGTACATCTGTTATTGTATTCAGAGGGTAAAATTTTGCTTAAATATTTGACCATTTTTAGCACTGAGGAGATACGGTCCTGATGTTATTTGTCTGGCTCATTTGATTGTCTGTTTCTAGATCGTTCTGGAGAACAGCAGTCGAGAGGACAAGCACGAGTGTCCGTTTGGCCGCAGCAGTATCGAGCTGACCAAGATGCTCTGTGAGATTCTGAAAGTGGGCGAGCTTCGTAAGTCTGCATCAGCAACCGAACACACTCACACACCTTCCACAACCAGCACGCTGTAGATAGTAGTTCTTCTTAATCTCATTTCTTTTCTTTTGCTCACATTATCTTCAGAATGAGAGTATAGACAGTAGAAAAAACAGCTCAGGGAGTACTTTACCCAAAGAAATACACATATTTATGTGCACAAAAATACAAACATCCAGACACTCATACTCACAAGCACACACATTCCCTCCCTGTTAAGATGAAAGCAACCATTATCCTCAGTAATTGTGCTGCCGGGAGTTCATTATTTAGTGATGCACCTTGCCCCCATTGAGACCCTTTCAGTCTAATATACCGCCTCTGGGAGGCACACTGCGCAGAGAAAGAGATGCTGTGCCCACGTCCGTTCCAAATTGATGTGCCCTTTTCATTTGTTTAACTTGTTTAAATGGGCGAGTTGGTCTCTGTTCTGTTCCAGACTGACCCCCGCTGCTCTCTGTAGGGAGGGAGACGGCATTCTTAGCTCAGTTTTAAACTGATGTGCCCTTTTCATCCTCTCATGTGTTTTTTTTTTCTTTTTCACAGAGGATTTAGACTTTACTCTTGTCTGCAAATTACAGCAAGGATATTAGAGTTTATTTGGTGGAAAAAATAGTGTCCACTTCTATATCTCTGCCTATAAAAATGCTCAGTTGAATTTCATCCAAATATCTCATCTGTCCTTAATGTTATTGATAAAAGTGCCAGGCTAGGTTTCAGTACAAAATAAGGTGATACAGCAATAATTTTTTAACATTTCTAAGCATATTGTAATTTTCCCGGCCCCTTTTTTTTTTAATATGCTCTTATCTCTGCCAGACTCTGCTCTAATGCAAAATGTCTCCACCTTCCTCCCTGTCCTCATCAAATTCTGAGTACACAGTCTGCAAAGGCAAATGGATTTAGATATTTATTGTGACTGGGAAAATGCCGTCAACACTACTTTATTACACAAATGTACTAACCGACAACAGCCTTCACCTGGAGAGAGGGGGTGGGTGAGTGGAGGGTTTTGGTCCTGGTGAGGGGACAGGGTGGCAGCAGCGGTCGTGTCTCCAGCTGCGTAGTTTTGACTCTGTGGTGCTGTGTGATGTGTGAACTGGTGTGCAGAGACAGCGTGCCGTGCTCTTTGGCTGGAATGATCTCAACTACCTTACACACATGGACATACATACACTCAACCTCTAGTTTGATTTTTTTTTTTTTTTTTTCATTGACCTGGTTGCTCTTTCTCCCTAATTTTTTGTATTTGTGTGTGCGTGTACTTGCGCCCATGATATATTTTCTGTGCCATGTGTCGCTGGGCTCTATTTTTATTCAGCTTGTCTCATTAATTTTTATCTGAATGTGCTCCACTGCACATGCCCTTTTGACCTTCTCTCTTAGTGGACTGAATTTGCTTTAGTCTCTCTTAGAAATATAGCTTTGACCTCAATCATGTCACAATACAGATTAAGCAACCAGACTCGTCCCAGATAGGGAAAAGACAACATCTTTATCTCTAAGGCTTTTCTAAGCATGTAGTTGAAGTCTTATGCAATAGAGCTAAATCTCTAGGATGAATGCCAGGCTATAATTATGAATAAGACGTTATTTTTGAGCGACTTGCTTGTTCAAATAAATAGATCTGGGGCTAGTGCGAGATTTCATATAATTACAATAACAGAATATGCAACCAGACCTACAGATTTTGCCTCAACATATTGGTTTTCATGATAAACTTAACATTTTCTAAGCATTTTTCCAATAGCAAATAGTGTTTTCTATTATTATTATCATTATTATTATTAAATTACGGTTATGTTATGAGACTGAAATTTACCCGCAGGACTGAATGCTGAAGTTGAATCATAGCAGTGACCTTGACTCATAGTTCTGGGCCTTTCTATTCCCAGTGGCTGTATAATGTCCTCTTTACAAAGGCTGTTAGTCTGAGAGACTGAACCTTCCATTAATATTTATGATGTTATATAGTGTGGTTATGTGTGTAAAATATGGGGACAAATAAGAATTGGTAAGGTGAACCCATAACCTGCAGAGAAGGACATATCTGTCTGCTAAGTGCTGCCAATAGTATGGACACCTGGTTAAGACGTGACAAAGTCCCATATAAGCAAGTAGGTCATCTGTGGTCACACAGTTAAAAATATATACATGCAAAGGGAATACAATAAAACAAATCACTTGCAGGAAATCACTGGGGACAGGAGAGGAAAGACAACATTTTGATATATTTATATTTACTGCGTCCCAAATCCTCATGTTCCCATCCATCTTTGTCACCACTCCAGTAAATATTTGCACAGACTCACAGTGCATTATATGTGTCTTATCCTTATGGGAGGAAGCCACTGTGTACCAGACTAGTCATCAACTGTACTGCATCTTCTCTTGTACAGAGCCAAGTGCATTTTCATACACACTCCATTAGCCCTGCATATATTAACTCTCACTAATGAATGTATGAACAGGATGAATGTATATTGGGCCAGGCAGGTGTTGCGGATGCTTTGTGAGTAACGACTGGTCATTAGAAAGATCGTGTAAGTGTGTGTGTGTGTGATGTAGGGGCGTGAGTTTGCATTTTCCCAGAGGGAAGTGAAAAGAGAAATTAGTCTCAGCTCTGCACTGACTGTCATCTGGTTGACCTTTTGACAGAGAAACAATGAAATACCTGACACTAATCAGGATGTTGGAGGGTATGTCTGTATCTCTGTAATGTTTTATCAGTTTTGATGGTGTGTAGTAATATTAGAATGTGTGGCACAGTATTTCTCCAATAACTTGAAGTACGATAATGACATTGTAAGCTGGTTAGTTTTGGAGGATGATATTAAATGAATTTGGTGATTCCCTGACTTTTCATCCACCACCAGCAAGTTGATGTTTTCACTTATCCTGTGACATTTCTTAAGATAGACAGGCACAAAATTTCAACAGACAGTCATGGTTCCCAATCAATGTACTCTAATGACTTTGGTGAAAGTTTGGATGGATTGCCATGAAATGTACAGATATACCTGCAAATACCTGCAAAACCAATGACATTCCCATTAGCTGTACTTTGTGTTAAGTGATAATTAGCAAATGTTAGCTGCATGCTAACACACTAAACTGAGATGGTGAACATTGTAAACATTACACCTGCTTAACATCAGCATTGTCATTGTGAGCACATTAGCATGCCAATGTTAGCATTTAGCTCAAGTGCAGCCTCAAAGGGCCTCTAACATGGCTGTAGACTCTCTTTGTTTATCCATCATTGAAAATAAGCCTCAGTACTGCAGGTGATGCAAAGCGTGCAACTACAAGCTGATATTTCCATTGAGGTAGCAGTACCCTCGAAATGATTTATGTAATACGTAATGCAAAGCTGCTGGTGGACATCCAAAACCTCATTAAAGCAAACCAGAACAGAAGCGCTCTGTAATTCTGCATTAAAAAGTCATGGTTGTCTTTCAAAAACCATTTCTATAAAAACAGTCCAAACCCCCGGTGCAGAAAGAAAAAGACTTAATTTCAGCTTTTTAAAATTTTCCCCTTTCTGCTCCACATCCCTTTGTGGATAAAGGCTGAAGAAAGAGACAGTGGATTAATGGGGACAGCAGTGACGTCTTAATGGCTCATTTGCTCTCTGTGTCTGTGTGAAATGCCAGTGTGGCTCTGGCGGGGGCCAGACGCTTCTTGTTTTCTCATGAGGATGAAACACTGAGGGATTCTGGATTTTCCGGGGGTGCTGTTGAAGTTGCTTTTCTTCCCCACTCGCCTCTTCAAACTCTCTTTCTAGCTTGTTTTTTCTCACTTTTCTCACTCTTCATTCTTTCTATCAGGCTCTCGCTCTCTCTCTTTCCTCTCTATGGGTCTAAAGAACATCTGTCCCTCTTAGACTTGTAATCCTTTCCCATGCGTTCATGCTGTGTCTCTCTCTTTCCATCCCATGAATTTGATGAAAATGACACCAATACACAAGCTAGCAGAAACCCCAATCCTCTTTTAGGCCTTCCAAGTGTGGAATACAGTTTCTTCAATTCCATTTTAACTCTCTCATTTAAAGACATTCTTCCCCTTGGGTTGTTGAGATATTTCTATGCAGATTTGGTCTGGAGAAAGGAGAAAAGGGAGCTTGTTGGTTGAATCGGTCGTAAGTGCTGCTAGACTCTACATAATTCATAACCCTATCCAGGTGTCACTCTGGTCCTGTCTTTCAACCCCTCCCCACCACCCCCTCCCCTCTCCCCCCAACCCACCCCCACTCTCTCTCTCTATCACCTTCTTCCATTAACTCATACCCTCTCTCTCTTTTTCATTCTCATATTTGTTGTTGCCCTGCTTCAGATCCTAAAAGATTAATTGTCCCACCATGTTCCTGCTGGAACACAGGGCTTAATGGAATCTGCGTCTGTGAGGCGCCAAGCCATGACTTTTTCGACTCTGCTGTTTAAGCCGGCCCATGGAATATTTATGAAGTTATTTAGTAAGGGCCGGGCACGGTGAGTAATGGCCCTGCTTGGTGATTCACGGTGTGGCGTCTCATTGCTGAGATGGAGAGCTGGGTGGCGAGCCATGGCAGGTCTGGGCATGGATGCACTCAAACTCAAAAAAGGGGACCAGACACATGCATTTACACACACACACACACACACACACATGCACAGGCTGGTCTGGGCAGGCTCCACACTGATAGTCACATGATGTCCTAATATTTATAACTGTGACTTTCAACAGCCAACGTCAGAACAAAGGGCCATGTTCAGCACCATGGACAGCTCCATTGTACATGGTAGCTCATGAGCATTGTACAACATCACAATTCATGTGGAATATTTGTATTGATTTTCTATTTGGGTGTATTTATTGATATTTTTTTATATCTCTATGTTATCTCTCCTCAAGGACAGCATTATGGTGTACATCTTCCTTTGTAATGGCTTAGTTATGTGTGTTGCATCTGAATATTATAGGCATAGGCTGAGACACAATTGTGTTAGCTAAAATAAGGCTTCCATTGTTCCATATATTCCTTATTGTCAACAAATCTCATGCAAAGACCAAAACCAAAAATGCGTTGGTCCTTACATCAGTACTTTCCAACTACCCTATGTGTGGCTGTCAGTCTCAAGCCCCTTCGTTTACAAACAGCTCACAAATACAGTGTTTAACAAAACTGAGTTCACTAATTAAACTATAATGAAAGGTCCATATTTAAGAGCGAACTGAAACAAAAGTAAGCACAGCATTCATTAGTGAGACTCCGTTATTTTATTTTGTAATATTGTGTATACCCGCCTTTAATTTTGATAACAGATTTGATCCTCCTGGGCATGGATGATACTAGTCTTGCCCAAATCTGTGGAGAGATGTTCTGTCTTTCCTCACAGATAATTCTTTTCAGCTGCTCTTTGCTGGAGGGGGTTTGTTGCTCTACATTCGTCTTTAAAATACTCTTAAGGTTTTCTATTGGATTCAAGTCAGGGACGTACTTGGCAAGGTCATAGTTTTCACTTTTTACTTCTTTAAAAACTCTGTTGATTGTTGCAGTGTGTTTGGGATCATTGCCATGTTGGAAAATTCCTCTCCTGCCAACCATCTTGAGACTAGGAGTCATCTTTTCATCCAGTATTTGGGTATACAAACTTGCATTCATAGTGCCATCTATAAATGTCATCTCCCCTACACCTTTTACACTCATGCAGCCCCATATCAGCCCACTCCCACCTCCATGTTTCATGGTCGACACTATGCAGTCACTGTGGTAGTCCTGGCCAGGTCCATTTTGGTTTCATCTGAATGTTCCGCCAGTATTCCAGGAATAGAAATATTCTTTTCATGTTCTTTGGCAAACTTTAATCTTGCAGTTTTGTGCCGCACTGTCTGAGCAGTCACTGAAACACCAATTTCCACAGATAATCCTCATGCCAAGTCAGAAGCACTTGTCCGTCTTGTTTTTTAATGCAAGGGTATGGCCATTGCACCTTCTGTTATTGGTAGTATGGGTATAGTTAGTTGAAAAGTTGTGTGTGTGTGTGTGTGTGTGTGTGTGTGCGCGCATGTGTGCACCTGAGTGGCTTCAGTACACTATGTGTGTATACAGTATATTCAAACCCAGCAGGTGAGTAAGAGACATCCAAACACTCATTAACTCCCACTGTAATGACATTCCTGAGTTGCCCGCTGTGCTCCGATAAAAACAACAGCAACACACACAAACACACACACACATTATAACCCCTGTGAAATGCCACAGTGTGAGGTTGAAATGTAGTGGTGTTTGAACTGACCCACTGTTTTACAGTGTAGTAACACATGTAATATTTCAGATTCTCGGACTGTAATAACTAAAGATGAGCTAAATTTTTTCTATCTATGGAAATGGAGGAAAAAAAACATAAATTAATTTGACATTGCACTATCTGGAAGGTTTTTTTACCCAGAGGCTCTTGTCCATGTTATATGGAACATGGTTTCTACTACTGTTACGAGTAATTAATTGTCATCATTCCTCATTATTCTAAGTTTTAATTATTTTTTTTGTACTACAACTACATCTCCCATGAATGTCATATATTAGCACACAGGTTACATGAGGACTGAGAATCAGAAACAGTGAATTTAGCTTAACTTTGGTTAAAATATGACTATGTGTAACACTCTTATGAGGTAGATTATGCTGCAGAAGTGGGTTGAGAAATTTCTCTGGACAATTTGAGTTGCCTTGAAGACTTGAAACCAACTTGAATTCAAGCACATGCATCTGTGGTTCTGAATAAAACCTAAACACTTTGCATCCACCTCTGAAGCCTACAGGGCTTTAGTGTAACTCAATAGATTCTGAGTGTATCACTTTAACAGGATTAATTACATTTCTGACCCACTGAGAGACATTTTTCCTCACATGCTGACAAGTCATTACGTTACCCAGTAATTAATATGATATATTAGCAGTTGCATAAGGGCGAAATATGAGCAAGAATGGGACTTTCAAAGAGGTTGCTTAATAAATCTCAAGGTAATTTTCCATATTTGTTTTTAAATTACTAGTAGTTGTCAAATTGCGTTATGAAACATGGAGGTCAGGCATGCTGAATTATGTTGCATGAATATTGTTGTGCATGATATGTTTGTATTCTGTCTCATTTATCATTTTCTCTAAGCCATTGCTTCCATTACTGAAGTACTGCAGTGGAATGAGAATTAATGTCCGAGATCAAACATTAGTATGCTAACATTATTGTTACCTGAACATTAGCTTAGAAACTGATCCCATTTGAAATGACTTGTTAAGTCTTAAGGATTTAGCCGCTAATCCCTCCCATAAGTCTCTTCCATGAATCACGAGCGAAGTGGATGATGGCGAGTAGACAAAAGGCCAAGCGTAGAATTCCAAGTATCCCTCAAGTCGTGGCACGAGGATCTGTTTGGCAGCAACCACTTCACACAGTTGTCAGTTGCAGCCTTGTGTTTTCAGAGGGGCGCGTTCTTCAGGGTTTTCCACTTCGTAGCCTCAGGCATACACCAGCGAAAGGTTTTTAAATTGGAGTAGTGCACAAATAACAACAAACTTGACAGACGGGTACTTGAGAATCTCAAGTTTTGATCATCCGTGGAGCTTTTTTCAGACGCTCCCGTCCCTCGTCAGCTCTCAGCAACCCTTGGCGGACTGAAGTGGTGCGGTGGATGAAACACAACCCACCTTATGACAGGGCTGCAGGTCTCATTTTACTTGCATGTTTTCGTACTTGTAGCTCCATGGATGTAATTTAGCATCAGTCTTTCACCAGCCTGTCACCATAACTCATGCCCTCAAACTTTCTTTTTATTTATTTGTTTCACTTTTTTCTTTTTTTTTTTTCTTTTTTTAGGAACTATACACCATGCTCTCAAAAAACTGAAACTGTTTTCCTGAAAGGCCTCTTACTAGCAGAGTTTGTCAAGGGTGAAATCAAACAAAACAAATGCAGTGAGGTTCGGTTCAGCTCAACCTCACACACACACACACACACACACACACACACACACACACACACACAGATAAACAGTGTAGTTGATTAAAGTACTTGCCAAAGAAACTGAGATCTCAGAATAGGAAAAAGTAAAATTATTATTTAATTCAATTTTAAATGAACGTTTCTGACATATAAAGACTATAATGCAACAAAAAACAACAGATACAGAACAGAACAAACCTGGGTACTAGAGCTAATAAAAATAATGTATAAACCAATCAAAATAAACAAATTACAAATAAGATACTATGTAGAAAGACAAAAGTGGGGCAACATACAGTAAATTCACATTAAAAATAGATGGAATATTTATTTCATATTACATTTCTTTCTTTACAGAAATTACAGAATGAGACCAAGAAATTCCAAGAATAGAAATTCAAACACAGATTCACGAGAGGCTATGTCAGAGATTGATTTGAACTATTCAGGAAAATCGAGCTTTGACTCATCAGAGGTGAAGAAAAGTCCTTGAAGCGTCAATAAGCTCTGCCAATGCAGAGTTTAGCAATACTTTTTCTTGTTTCCAAAGTGGACGAGCTAGAGTATATTCCTACGTTAAATGTACATGTACATGCTGTTTGTGTCTGTGTGTGTGTGCACATATGTGA
Source organism: Thunnus albacares (assembly GCF_914725855.1). NCBI lineage: Eukaryota > Metazoa > Chordata > Actinopteri > Scombriformes > Scombridae > Thunnus > Thunnus albacares. The sequence goes on from NC_058124.1 coordinate 12,902,961, forward strand.
ATGTAATAACCGTGTGTTGTTTGGTATAATTAAACAATTCTGTTTCTCCACTTGGGAAAACTCAGACAGGTGGTGTGTGTGTGTTTGTTAGCATGAGTTACACCGTCAGATATGAGATTTTTCTTCAGAAGTATCTGGCCTGAGGTGCATTATTATAGCAGTCAAATCTGTATGTATTAAGATATGAAAGACATGAGTTGTGTTTTAGTATTTTTAATAAATGCAACCTGGCGCAGCACAGATGTAATAGAAACATTTCAGCTGGATGCACAAGCCTTATTGTATTTGAGAAAATATGAGGTCTCTATGAAAGCAGATGCTATATTTGTTGGAATACGTGCGTGTCAGTCGAGAACGCTGATGGATTCGCTACATTCCCTCCTCAGTCTCGTTTTCCTTCTCTCCATCTGCCGCTCTGCTATCCCTCGCTCTCTGTCGTCTGTCGTCTAATGCGTCTCAACCATTGTTGGGGACTCTGCATGCTAAAATGGTTTAGTTATGTAATTAGAAACCACAGTGGAAGTAAGGCTTTGACTTTTCCCTGTTTTCATTCTTATCTAACTGAGGTTGTTTCTGTGCTTCTTTCCCTCCTTGAAATGAAATACTTGGTGTTTGCAAACTCAAAAAATATATTAAAAAACAATTCAGTACTGTAGACAGATAATTTTGTACGCTCTTTTTGTTGTGCCTATTTTTTTATCATGCATTCCAAAGCAGAGACTTGAACTAGTGACCTCATTCTTCTGGCATCCTTATTCAATGATCATGAGATTTGTGGAAGGGAAACTCAAACTGGGAGAGCAAGTACAGCTCTGCTGCCCTGCTGGTGTGTCCCAAACATTATAAAACTGATCGTTTCACTGATTGCTTGATGAAAAACACACAAAAAACAAATAGATTTCCAAAATCTGGACACATTACATTTTAAAGTAACAAACTTTGCCCAGTATAATCTAGTTTACACGGCTAGCTAGTTCTTAATTAGCTTATAAGATAATTTCCCTGCTGAATTTAAGTAGTAATTATAGCAGTGATTCCTGCACTGCCAGTTTTATAGCTGTTTGGCCAACTGAACATCTATCTGATCTGAACCGGAAGCACATGCTGTAAAAGTTACTCAGGAATCTGTATTTTTGAGCCCATAACACATGTACATTAGAGCTTTTCCCCCAGCTGACTCCCTATACACCTGAATGGCATAAAAATGATTTCATAATACACCTCTTGTGGCTTTTGTTTTACAGCCAGTTCTTTTGTAAAAATTGTGCATGAAAAAAGTCTTTCTGAGTCCAAGGACATCACATAGCCTGTCCCCAATCAGAGTGTATGTAATCTTGCAGTTAGAACCCAATTTGAACGCATAAACTTTCAAAATATCCGAGATGAAAAGGATCCATATGATTACTTTTTCCAATTCGAACAACCATGTCAATGAAAATGGTGGTAAATAGATAAATGATAAATTACATAACTACAAGCTTATTGTAACCTGGAATAAGTCTAATATTGATTTCAGGTGCCTGTACATGATGCTGTGGTGTTGTTTCCTGTAGCAAGAGAGCTACACAGTCAGCCTGCTAAGTCATCCACACAGCCGCGGTTTGCATCTCTCTATACCTGCTGCCTTTGCATCCTGCACACACACACACACACACACACACACACAAACAGTGACTGGACCGGAAAGATGGTGCTGACGCTGCTCACTGGACACACACACACACGCGCACACACACACACACACCCCTTGTCACAGTTGGACATCAGGGCATGCTGGTATTGTAATTAGAGTGAGGATGGCACTTTTCACTGTGTATTCATCATGTGGCATAGCTGCAAGGTGACTCTGAGGGTTGTTTCGCTTACTTTGCGCACACACACGGACACAAATACACACAAACAAATACACACTGGACCTTGACAGATGTCAGGGTGGCATTCAGCCCACACGTTTCTCCTTCGAATTCTCTCACACACACACACACACACACACAGCTGCGAACACACACACTTTTAGCACACATGCTTAGTCACCTCACTCTTCTCCAGGACTCATCTGTGTGGTGGCCAGTTGAGAAATTAGCTCTTAGTTGACGTCACAGAGCCCTCAGTGCCCTCACGTTGAACGGACACCGATAAGAACATGATGGGCGACAGCTGTCCCACACTCTGTCACGCTTCCATTCACATACACACATACACAAAGACAGTCACACATTCACTTCAGGGTGATGACAGTGACCCTCGATCTCAGCCCAACCACACACATCCCAGGAGATGGATGGACGGAGAGAAAATGAGAGGAGAGGAGAACTCTCTGCAACTTCTGAGCAGTCATGCTTCCATGATGGTGTCGTGTGATGTTGTGGAACGTCATTGTTGTCTGTTGTGTGGACATAAAAAAATATTTAAAAAATATAAAAATATTTTTATACAGTCTATGGTTCAAGAGATTCTAGTTCTGCAAACGTTTCCATTTCTGTGCATTTATATTTGACTTAGCTAAATTGAAAGTTGTTATTGTAAGTTAATTTGCTTTGAACAGTTTTCTTGATCCTTGACCTAATAACATTAATTCTGGACACTCTGGTCCCAAGAACCCTGCCAGGAGATAGCCATGTGAGTGGGGTCTAGTACCGACTTGATTAGTTGACTGATTAGTCGCGCAAATTAACAGTAATTTTAATTGCTATTTAGGTCATCTTTAAAGCAAAAATACCAAACATTCACTGGTGTTGTGTGAGGATTTGTGGCTTTCTCTTTACATGTTTGATATCTTTTGGTTTTGGACTGTTGGTCGGATAAAACAACCAATTTGATGATGTGGCTTTGTAATTTGGGAATTTGTGATCTTTATTTTTCACAATATTACAACATTTTAAAGATGAAAAATTAATCCCAAAAAAAAAAAACTGATAAAAGGAAAAATGTAGCTAATTTCATTAGATGGGATGTTAGATCCCTATAGAGTTAGCTACAACGGCTAATACTCTTTACTATTGTTAGGACTCAGAGAAGTGTTTTAATGAGTGATATAGGTAATATTTAAATTTATTTGGAAAGCTTTAGGAGACGTGCGCTGCCTGATATACATGGTTTTGCCAGATCTTCATGTTTTCCAAATTCTACAACAGAAGTGACAAGTGCTAAGTTAGCATGACCCTTAGTCAGAATTTCCACAAATATGAGATAAAACCAGAATTTTCCTTTAAACAGACAATGAAAATAATCATTAGTCCTACATTCACTCATTTACTAGTCTCTCTATAATACATACAATGATTCGCTCCAAATTAGCTGCAAATTTTGGGGATTTGGGACACTTACTAATCATCGTAGTTTTTGTGTCATCACTGACACTGAAAGTAGTGCACATGCCATGGACACTACTTTTTCTTTTGTTCCTTTGTGGAATTTTTGAAGGAACTACATAGTGGATACATTCACGCACATTTGGACACTCAATAAAATGGCGGAGAGTAAAATATAGCGCTTTACATATTAAATAGAAAGTGATTTTGGACACAGCCACTGTTAAATTACAGCACAAGGCCCTGCAGGAGGTATTGACCCTGCCGAAGTGTCCTTGCCATGGACAGGGGTGCAGTTGTGTAGCAGGATTTGTATTCTCTCTGAGTAAAAGAGCAAAAAATAAACAACTGTTGCACCACAAAATCTACTCATATTTTCTAGTGGCATTTTGTCATAAAGTGTTGTACTTTCACTTTAGAAGTCCGACTACATCTGTTGATCCATGTGGGCATATGGTCCAGCATAACCTAAACTGGTCATCACAGTGTCCTGTTACCTACTTTATGGGTGGAACAGGCACCGAACATCTGGCTGTGCAGATGGACATATAGGACAAAGAAAACTCATTACAGCCCATTTTCCATCCATCTAATTTGTCTGCTGGGGACCCATATGCTTTGTCAAAAAGAGTCATAAATTGTAATTTAAATTGAGAGAGAGTTCATATCTACCCGGCTGTTTCGTTGTCATCTCGCAACAAGCAGATCTCATTTTGTGCATGTATGTGTATGTGTGTGTGTCTGGCTTGTGTGACTCATCCATCAGAGAGTGTCAGACTCCTCAGGCACTTGATGTGTCCAGTCGTCCACCCCATCTCCCGACCATGTAAGCCTGCCCGTGGGAGAGAGGGCTGTTTATCAGCGAAAGGAAGGAAGAGAGGTTTTACATAAGTCGTTTCAACCAATTAAGAGCACAGTTCAGTGTTCAGAAGTGCTTAGCCTCAGGTTTCTTAGCTGTTTGTCAGAGCATGATGTAGTCTTCTATATCCATTCATTTTCACATAGAAAATAGATTGCAGACAGTAAAGAGAGAGTAGATAGTGATTTACAGTAGGTTCAGTATTTCTAATTAGATGTATATAGCTCATGGTGTCATTGCTCAGTCTCAACCCTTTGTCTCCTTATAATAAGACATTTTTACAAAGTAGTTGTACTTGTCCTCTGTCCTTCATATGAAGACCATAATTACAGATTGTGGTGCTGAAAGAAGTTTTCTGATGGTTCCCTGTGGCTGGTAACGGTAGCCACGTTCAGCCGGGACAGTATTTTATGTATAGTGTATGTATTTCATTAATGTAGCTTCAGTGACAGTCAGAATAATGCTGAAGCATAGCTTTGGTATTTTTTTTTAAAGGATGATTTAAGTCCAGTAAAGATTAGAGCAATAGTTACCTAATCACAGTAACATGACTTTGCACTCACACAGTGCCATCTCCGTTCAGGCAGAAAATTTTAAGTGCACTTGTGCAGTGGTGAGAATGATTCAGTCATGACATTTCAGCTTGCTGGAAAGCAGCTGCTATTCTGGAAAAGGAGGCACAAAAATGGTCTATTTGGATTCCTCATTGGACAGAACTGTATATTCACACAGTTTGTAATTCATAAAGGCTCAATGAAATATTGTGCTGTCTGGTAGTAGTAGGATTGCATTATTTTGTCTCTGTATCCCAGTGCATTGAATTTGAATGGAACAGTAGTTATGAGGTTCAGGTGCTGACTTTTAGCTACAACTTGAGGGTGTTTACATCCACATCCAATGAACCATGTAGAAATTGTGGCCCTTTTTATACACAACTCCCAAGAGTCCTGCGCTGTAACTTCACCAAATATGGATATGAACACCCTGAAACAGATAAAAATCAACACTTTAACCTCAGCCATTCTTTCATTTGAAATCCAGTAAGCTGCAGTACAGTCAAAACAACAGAAAACAATGTGCTAATACAGACTACATGTTATGTTCAAGACTATATTTAGATTTTAGATTTTTTACTGTAAGTTTCATGCTCCATACTGTTTTCTTCATCTCTGAAGTCAGAGCAGCTGCATCCAGATTTCCCTCCTCTTAAATTATTTCCTCAGCGTGGGTGAATTTTATTTGTTTGATGAAATATTCAGTGATCCACGCGCTGTAACCATTCTAGTTTGCAATAAGACTATTACAATGCAGAACACTGTTTGCGAACTATTTTGAGCATCAACACACTCCTGCCGTGCATGCAGCTTCAGGTCCTGCTGAGCCCTGCGAGAGGTAATAAAACTGTTTGCGACTCAGCATGCTTTGCAAAACCTCAGGATGGAGAAATTTCCGCAGAGCCACATGAGACTGCTCACTGTCCGTATCTCCCAAATAAGCCTTGACATGTAATTCCCCCTAACCTTGCTACCTCAGGGCTCTGTTGGTCCTATCAATAAACAACTGATTTAGCTCAGAGGTCACTCTAAACTTTAACACTCCAGTCGGCCAAAAACAGGTATTTCAAGGAAGGATTTTTATTTACTTCACCCTTCCTGTCTTTTTCATCCCTGAGTTTTTTCTTTGTGTCCCTGAGGGTAATGTACTGTTTATTGGTGTCAAAGTCATGTATGGAGGGGCACAATAATAGTTTCTGTCAGAATCTGCTACCTATGTTTCCATTGCAAAAATTTAGTTTATTTACTTCCAACTATCTCTACAGCACAGACAATCCTTGCTGCCGGTGTTTTCTTCCTTGTTTTTCACTGCAACTCAGCACACTTCTTCGTGTGTTTTTGTGACAAAACACAGCTTGGAGACCAGGGATTCACTCTGGTGAAAGATCTTGTAATATGTGACCCCCTGTTGCCAATCAGTCATGTAGTGTGCAAACCACGACGACTTCAAGACTCCTGATTACAAGACAGAAAGTTGTGTAGTGTGAACAGTATAGCGATCTCACGACTTTGAAAGTCATGGAAGTGTGTCCATGGCATAAGTAGCCAGTCAGCATCTGTTTTGGCTCACCTCCATTAGTTTCCTGATTGACTACCAGCACCGGTCGCATATCCCCTCTGGATCCCTCTACTTGCCCTTCCTTAATCTCCCATCCATCGCTCCAAATCAAGGCTTAGGTCAGTGTGCCCATGGCCTGCGGGCATCACTCATTATACTGTGAAGTTTCAATTGCCGCCTGACCCCTTCCATCCAATTTCATGGCTGCTCGTGGTGGGCCAGTGTCCCCGCTGCTCTGCTCTGAAACTCTTTAAATGAACCAACCTTTGGCTCAAGGCCGCCACTCATCTCAGCAAGACGAGTGGGAGACGAATTTAGTTCAAATGAATGTCAAGCCTTGTTATTGTACCTCTTGGTTAATGCGGTTTGGGCACTCAAGAGCTCTGGCTTTTCCCTCTTTCCTCTCATTTGTATTTCAAACACACTTGCACACAAATAGTGTTGATAGAAACGCTTCACTACACCACTAATAAAGAAAATAAACCACCTCTGGCTTTGTAAAATGAAAAATCTCAACTTAATCCAGTTGTAACAGTGCTTGCTGGTCACAATTTGTCTCCAAGGAGTATTTTGTGTTTGAAGTTGATGGGGAGCTAAATTTTCAATAACACATAGTCTTGCTTCATTGGGGTGCTGTATCTCATTCTCAGTGGTAGTTTTAATGAAATAACCCATAAACACATCAACTTCCAGCCATGTCTGTGATGCAGGATCAGAGAATCCCTCCCAGTCCAGTTAAATTATCTCTCATGAATAGTCTGTCATATTTCATATTACTCTTTATCTTCTGGGTAAGGAGGTATTGTGAATTTGGATCTTTAGCATGCACAGGCCTGATTTTTTTTTTTTTGAGCTGAAGAGAATGATCATGTGTGATCATCAAACACATTTGCCACTTCAAATATAATACAGAACCTTTCAGCACCAGTTATTTGATGATTTTATCTGTAACATTTTCTAGCTAAGTAATGTTTACTTGCAGTAGCCGTGCCTGTTCCTGTCATTGTGCATTAGTCAGGTGTTCAGGTCTAGGCTAGGGGCCACATTCCTTCAGGCCCAATTACATATTTTAAAAATTGAAGGCCACCATATGGGACGGAGGAGGAAAGGAAAAAGTAAATGGACCTTTGCTGGCTGACTGGCTGTTCTGTTATCAGTTTTTGTATGTGTACACATGCAGTGAATAGGTGTGAGGATCAAGCTCTGGAGTAAGATTAAGTTCTGATTAAGGATCTGCAATGGTAACATCCTGTAATTATAAATACATACAGACATGAAATCCAGATAATGACCAGATGATCCACTGATGCATGTGTTGAGTTCTTTGTCATTAGATTGATAGAAACAGCTTTTGTCCATCACATTGGTGTGTGTCTGTCTTAAGAATCTGTTCTTAGTCCACAGTTACCTTTTTGCACCAGTTATAAATTGTGACTACTTTTTTGTATCCATAAAATACAAAGTGATTTGTGCGTTTATGTGCCACCATAAAATGGATTGCTGTCACTCACTAACAGGCTTCATTAACGGGTAGCAGCTTTCATTTAAAGTGCTGCTGTAATGACAGTCTGTCTCTCTTGTGTCCACAGCCAGTGAAAACTGTCACGACTTCCACCCCATGTTCTTCACCCACGATCGCTCCTTTGAGGAGTTCTTCTGCATCTGCATCCAGCTGCTCAACAAGACCTGGAAGGAGATGAGAGCCACAAGTGAAGACTTCAATAAGGTATGTAACGTGTGTTTTTTGACAGAGTGGATGGCTGAAATTAATAAATAGCATCACTATGTCCCAATTGCATGCTACATAGTAATTGTAACTGGGTTTTGAGTATGTGGTGCATTCACACTGGAAAAGCAGCAAATGTAAGTCCACTTTATGCCAGTGTACGTAATAAATTGCTGGATTTTCGAGAGTGGTGTTGATGGACTACAATAAATTGTGGACATTGGTGAGATGACTCCAGGAATAAGGTTTCCAAATTTGAAATTGGCAGTAGCTTTTTGAAAGTCCCAGTTTACAAAACAGTATAAAACACAGAAAGATGAGACATGGTATGATTTCACACCGTAAATCTCTTTCACGATGCAGAATGAAACATCTTCAGTTAAAAAAAAACCCAACTATGTTCATATTTGATTTCAAATAACATAATAGACAACACTGAGAACAATGTAATATTTGCTATTTTAAGCTGAATTTTGTGGATTTATCACAGTTGTATTTCTGTAGGGACACTAGCAGGAAGTGGCACAGACACATACCTCACTCTACAACTACAGCTGTGATAATTACATCTTAATAATAACTAATCTCTGTTAGCTTTTATGATGACATTGCCAAGATTCACATGCAAATATCAAGCCTGATTAAGGTGCATAGACATGGAAATGTTTTTTTCTCCTGTGTGCACATATTAGTATGTTTTAGGCATTTCCTTTTTAAGAGCGTAGATTGAGAGAGGGAACAGCATACACATCTCGGGGGGCTTTTTACACTCAGAATTTTCCCTGCATTGTTTTTTTTTCCTCTGACATGAAGCATTAACTGCCTCCAATGGCTGAGCCACTGATTAGGCTCTACATCTTCATTTGGTGCTCATTGGGGTCTGGATGAAGATGAAAAACTTCCTGTAAGCTGGCTAATGTTGAGTCGGCTCACTCAGTAAATGTGTGCGTTAGCGCTGCCAGACTCTGATAGTAATGAGGTGTTTATGACAAATATTGTATGTTGTGTATTCAATTGGGCATCAGTTGTAGCAGTCAACAGATGCTGTGTGCCTTTTCCCTGATTTGTCAAACAAATTATGATTATCTCGTGGCATCCAACACGCTACAAGCCACCCTGTTTCCCAGCCACTGCTTACACAGTGATTTGTCGTGGTCGAGTTGTCTGGCTTTGATCAGCATTGAAATGGTGCCTCACATATGAGATAGCCAAAGCTCACCTTGACTTTTGCTCCACCAGTATTCCCTCTTGTCCATATATGTACATATATTGTGCTGCATGAAGGTGACAGTTTCTAATTCAGCATCCAGTTTCCCCAGGTAACATTTTTGTGAAGTTTTCGCATGTTATTTTTGTTTTTGTACGGAGTTCTGTTTGACGTGCATAAATTAAATGACGCTGGAGTTGCATCATCGTCAGTTGAATGATGGAAGACAGCAGTATGATTTTCATAGTCTGACTGTCATTACAAACACAAGTTGGTGTTCTCTGGCTCTCAAGTTTCACACACAGAGGAAATGTTATGAAATATATACTGCTGTTTTTTCGTAACACTGCAGCAAAGATGAAAAACAGGAAAATCTAGTCATCCTCTGTAGCAGTTGTTGAATAAATGTTAAATTCACCTACAGTCTGTTGTTGTCTGTTGAAGTCCTCACCACCGCCTGTGTTTTTACATTTGCCACTCACTAAAACACCTGTGGTAGTGGAATAACTTCTGAGCATGACTGTATTTTTGGTTTTATGAAATCAGAAATGGGGGAAAAAGGAAATTTTTAGTGTGTCCCTGGAGAGTTTCTGTGCTAATCGAAATGTTGTAATAATGAACTGAAACCTTGTGTTATTTAGTGATAATCACACTAGGCTTGGCTTGGAATGACTTTTACATGTTCAGCTCTACTTTTAGTTTTACTACGGGGAGAATTCAACGCACACACACACACACACACACCTCTCGTAGCAAGCGATCCTATTATCCAGTCCCATCCTTCACGCCCCTTCCTTGAAGGCGAGAGTCACTTTCGATTGAGTTGGGATAGATGATGCTTCCCTTCTCTCTCCCTCTTCCCTCCCCGACCTCATCTTTCATCACGGGGTGCCATGGGAGTTTGAAATTCAGCAGCAGCTTGTCGATAGTAAGACTGTTTGGTCTCAAGGGCTTCCTATCAGCTAAATGGTGCGTGTGGAGCTCTGTGCTTTCAACCACGAACGCTGAGTCTCAGTTTGTATCCGCTATGAACTTTGAAACACTCTCGAGACATCTGCCCCTCTGATGAAATCTGAAAGTTGTCATTTTCTACCCAATTCTGTCAGCAACAAACTGAGTTGTTGATCTGAAACTGCAGCATTCATTCACAGAATATTTTTTAAAAACAAAAACAAATATCTAGATGATAGAGAAGATGGTACAAAAATGCACATTGGGAAAGCTCAGTGAAAGTACGTACATATGAGTGAAACTGAATATGTGGGTGGATTTTAAATATGAGAGGGATTTGATTAAATTCTTCAGATTTTATTGGATCACCCAAAAGTGGGTAATAAATAGCTTACATTTCCAGAAGAGCATGACCTGTAATGTTGCGCTGGAAGCCTTTATGACCCACAAGCTAACAGTCAAGAGCTGTTTTATATATCAGGTGGAGTTAGCTAGTCGCCCTAAATCACATTTGTTTGAATAAATATATGTCGACAACTCCAAGTTCAAGATGAGTTGAGAAAAGAGAGAGATTTGGTTATAGAAACACTGAAAAATTATTTTAACAAGGGATGAAACTGATGTATTTGTATGTTACTGTGTCTCTAAGGGATAGGAATTGGAAAGGAAGGAACTCTTTAAGATAGAGAATAAAAGATAAATATCCTGTAAACAAAACTAAAAAGGGCTAAATATTTGACTTTGCACAAAAGTAAGAACATGAATTTAATATGATTGGTGGTTGGGCTTTTAACTGCCATCTATGTGTCATTCAGACTGAACTATAGCTGTCTTTTATAGAGAACGAGTTTTTATCAGTTGTTGCTCATCCGTGGAAAACGATATTCACAAATATGCTTTGGTGTTTGATAAGCACAAGATCTTTTGCATAAATTCCTGCATTTATCTAAGGAGCGACAACATTACTGGAGAAACAATCTGACATATTTATAAGTTTAATCAATTAATCATAAGTCAAAGAAATCCTGTGGTTACACGAGGAGCAAAATTACCATTTGTCAACTCCAGCACTGCTTTCTAAATCTAGATCCTGATTGTGTTGTAAAAGCACTGGTGTGTAACTAAATTATACGCATGTTGCCAGTCAATTCCTCATGTACATACAGTATTATGTAGATATATCCTCTTTAGGGTGTGTAGGTGGATAATAAGCTGTGTCAAGGATAATTCTGAGGGCGTCCACTTCAAAACACGGCTAGCGTGCGGCTACATTTCCCTGCAGCTCCTACACCAGCAGCCAGACACTGACAGCACTGAGACTTCTGACGTGTTGAATACTAAAACACCTTGTTCAGGTTTTATCAATGTTTCGGATGTGCGTGGCGCTGTGGCCTGTGCGTGTGTGAGCGTTTCGTAAATGCTCACACACTCTCTCAGCGGCTGGATTTTCATGGCTGACTGTGCATCTGCCCCGCACACACACACACACACACACACACACACACACACACACACACACACAAAACACACACAGGGTCTTACATGTTAATGCTCATTTGAGACAAAGGCTTAAATGAAGCTTAAAAACACTATGGCACCCACACACACACCATCATAGAGCTTCTATACATTCTGTCTGGTTCGTTTTTTGAATGCTGTGTTTAGTAAAAGACGAAAAGAACAAGAGGTGTGTGTGTGTGTGTGTGTGCGTGCGCGCGTTTTAATGGAGGCAAGTCTGATGCTCCCAGGGCACAGCTCCGACTGTCAGGCAACCGTTTTCCCTGTTTCCATAGTAACCCCTGTCCAATTACCGCTGCTGCGCTGCACTACTCCAGCTCTGTTTCAGTAAGATGGAGCCACTTTTCCGCTGCATGTGTACACGGTTGTGTTTATGTGCACATCAGTATTTGTGTGTGCGCGAGCGTCTATCAGAGACTCCTGTCTTGTCCCGCTGCCTGTCTCTTCATCCAAACATCTGTGCGGAGAGCTTCTCCTCCTCCTCCTCCTCCTTTTCCCTACCAGAGGAGGGAAAAAAAAGCCTCCATCTCTCTTTGCTCAGGCGCTTGGAGAAAAAAAAATCCCTCACTGATGTAGAGGCTTGCAGCCACTCACGATACCCCTCCTCCTTCTTCTCCTTTTCTCTCATCCCTCCCTCCCTCCCCCTCCGTCTAAACCTCTCTCTCTCTCTCCACTCATCTCTCCCACACACACACACACACACACACACACACACACACACACATACTTATCATGTGATCCACTTGCTGCACCACTATTGGCGTCTCTGATCATGGCGTGTATCCAATCAGGGCATAAGCCTGGAGATCAACATAAGCGAAGCAGAGCAGCCTGGCTGATGCTCTTAGAGTCACAGAGGGAGGGAGGAAGGCAGATAGAGAGACATACGAAAATATTATAGTAGAGGGGAGAGGGAGGATGTGAGAGGAGAAGCAGGGAGTTTGTTTGTTTTTTTTATTTAAAGGGAATACACTAAAAGTGGGAAAACTGAAGTAACAAATAGCCAAGACAGGAAGGAGAGAAAGGAAAGGCAAAAGGAGGAGGCACACAAGCCGTGTTGTCAGACGAGTCTTCCCTCATCGTGGCTAACGTGAAGGCTAACTGTCCACACTCAGCTAGACCGCTCTTCCAAGGAGCCATCTGCTCCCTCCATCCATCTTTCCATCCATCCTTGCCTCCCGCAGGGCACTGCTAAAAAACTCCTTCTCTGGCAAAAGCACAAGGATTCATCAGTCACTGTGGAGAGTATCACACCGCACTTGGAACCATGGAGGTGACATGTAAGTACTAAGAATCAAACAAGAAAGAAAAGAGTGAAAGCGAGTGGTTTTCAATTAGCATGGATGGACGGAGCAAGGGGAGGTGGTAGTAAGGGAGGAAGAGGGACTGTTTGTGTTGTTGCCTGGCTGCGGAGGAGGAGGAGGAGGAGGGGGGAGGATGGAGAGAGGAAGGAAAGAAGAAGAAGAAGAAAAGCTAGGGAGAGATGGAGAAGATGGGACAGGGGCAGAGCGGAAGAGAAAGAGGAGGGACAGATGGGGCTGTGTAGACTCGGCGAGGCGTAAACAGGTTAGGCAAGGACCCGGAGCACAGCCTTTTCATTAAGACACACAGTCAGTCACACATATAATCCGCTAGATTATTTCACCCTCTCTTACAAACACACACCCCGCGTTCATCTACCACCCCCCCCCCCCCCCCCGTCACACTCCAGGCATCATCTGTATTCCAGTGTACAGTGTGTGTGAGTATGGTGGGGGGTTGGGCTTTGTTGTGAATGGGATTACTCCACATCACCAACACCCACCGTTTTGTCACCAGAGGAATTCAATGCCACTACTACTGCTCTCTCCTCTACTCCACACTGTGTCTCTCAGCCTTGGATGAGCTTCAACCAGTGTTTTAGCCAGAGGGGTTTGACACAGGGATTAGAGCGAGGTCAGCCCCAGACTGTAGAGCAGAGTCTGTGAAATGCTGCCAATACCTGATCTCATTTGTTTTGGATAGTGCACGCTACCATGGCATCCACTTATTGTCCTTTTCTGCATGGGTTTTGTGGTAAGAAACTATGCCTCGGTCACCGGGTGACCTACTGTGGTGATGAGAACTGAAACATACAACAACACAGTCAATTGACAGTAAAATGAACTGACAGCCGTTTTGATAACTGATTAATCGTTAAAGCCATTCATCCAGCAAAAATGCCAAACATTTGCTGATTTCAGCCTCTTAAATGTAAGATTTTGCTACCTTTCTCTTATTTATATTATTCTGTGTTGAATATCTTTTAGTCTGGTCTGTCTGGTCAGTGAAAACAAGCAATTTGAACATGATGATTTGGGCCTTTCTGCTTATTTCCTGCCATTCTACAGGCTTAACGATTAATCTGTAAAACACAGGACAGATGAATCAATAATGAAAATCATCGTTAGTCCTATTAAAGCCTGATAATCAGATTGTCATTATGGCAACAATTCAGAAGTCTATCCCTGTTAAATCACTGAATCTATCATTGTTGTCGGTCTGTATCAGTGTCCTGTATATTAAAAAGTGCCCTTGAGCAAGAGACCTTGATCCTGGTCACCCATTTGAAGTCACGCTGGATGAGCACTTCAGCTAAATAAATCAAGCATAGATGTAAAGCAAAAGCCCTTTTTTTTATTGGTGTTTGACATTTCTGTTCTGGACCGGCGTGATACAGAAGAGAGTCGATAATCTGCTTTGTTCAGCCATGTTGAAGACTGACCTGCCCCATGTGGGATTATTCACATGGCAATCCTCAAAAGCTCCGGCAGCAGCTGAGCGGACCCCCCCCCCCCCCCCCCCCCTTCCCCACAGCAGCCCTCACACACCACTTAGCCAAAATTTCAGAATATTTTAAGCTCTGCGTTTAGCTCCTACTTCAGCTTTATTTAAGGCTGCTCGCCGCAAATCAATTAAGGAAGCTTAATGCAAATCAATGCAAATGATCTCTGGCTCTGCTCTTTAGCGACAGGACAGTTCTTCCGCTTTGCCAGTAGGTTAAAATGCACGCATACATGATTAATGAAATGGGTGCTGGTGCATCCAGTCAGAAGTGATGTCACAATATAATGTCAGTGCAGGTGCCAATGGTTTTGGGTGGATGCCATGTTTGGATTTGCAGGAAGCAGCTTGGGACAGTGGGTAAAAGCGCTGCGCACGCTACCATATGCCAACAACTGTGACTGCTGCCGTCGCGCCTCGCATGAAACGGTACATCTATAACACGTATCAGGACACAGTAAACCAGCCCTTCCCCCCACTTCTTCTCTCCTGCAATGAGTCCTGCTGTTTTCTTATTTCATACTGGTTTTATTTACCTCTCCAGCTGCCTAGATCTTTCTATACCTCTTTTCCTTCCCCACTCTCGTTCAATTCCTTGCAGCCCTTTCTTTTTTGTCTTTCTCCTCTTCCCCTATCTCCGGAGGTCTCGCTCTCTCTTCCTCCTCCTCACTCTCGTCTCTCGACCTCCCCCCCCCGTCACCTCTTTCTTCTTCCACCCCTATTGTTGAATTCAGACAGGCTATTTATATCTTTCTGCATGGCTGCTTCACCTCCCACTCCCTTAACAAGGTTTGCTTTATTGTTTTTGCACGTGTATTTGCTCACTCGGACAGTGCGTGAATGTGTGTTTTTGTCAGCGAGCCCTCATAGGGGAGTGTACAGTGTAATGAGTTTATCTTTGTTTATGTTTTTTGTCATCTTCTCATGGTTTGTATATGAAATAGTGTGAAATCTTAGCTGTGGTTCTGTACAGGGACTTGTACTTGTTTTCTTTTTTTTGTGCATATGAGTGTGTGTGTGTGTCTGTGACTGTGTTCCTAAGGGGGGGATCTCTGATCTCAGGCAGCGTAGGCCTACTCACACTGAGAATAACATAGCTGAGCTCACTAATCAGAGCAGAGAGATCATCAGCCATTAGCATCAAACCATCAGAGTTGCACGAGAGGAGATGCAACATTTTGCTTTGTTGTGTCAGGATAGTGATACCACTTGTCTCATCTCTGCAGCAGCTCTCTGTAAATCAGCTGGGAAAAGAGAAGTAAACTCAAACTTTCCTCGTCTTTTGGTTTAGTTCGTCATTTATCAATTATTTATCTATTAGTTATTTATGTGTTTGTTTATTCGAAAGCCAGTGCATGCATAGAGATTGCGATCGGATACCTCCGTGACACATATTACATGTGTCTGTAGTCTTTTTTTGTACACAGCAGTCCACAAAGTATGTACTCTGGATTCCTTGCAGACAATAATAAGCCGATCTCCACAAAGGCTTTCTTATGTGTGGGTGTGTCGTACTGTGGATACATGCTGGGATACGGCTGTCTCATATAATAATCCGGTTTTGATGTAACACTCTCGGAGTCTGGTTTTAATTTGAAACACTTTGTCTGTTCGTGTGGGGGGGTGAACTTGATGGACTAAAAGGGTGCTGTTTGAATTTTTATGGAGAACTTTTGTGACTTCATTTTTCCAGACAACTTTAATAAGATCAAGAATTTTTTCTTTTTTTTTTTTTTTGGATAGTATTTCTACTCAGCTATGATGCATTATAGCGAGGATAGGGCTGGTCCCTGATGAAGGTGATCTCATACAATGAAATAATACATATATTGATGTCCTGGAATAGATGTTTAATAACAACCAACTTACTTAACAGAGTTTGGCTTTCATCAGCATTTCTTGATAGACTTACAGTAAGCGGCGATTTCCCAGGCGACTTTTCTCTCCGGTCATCCATATGGATCGTGCTGCATCTCACGTGGAGCTGGTTGTTGAAAAAGAGCTTCTCTGACAGTTTGTCTGGGCGTGCAGCGCTGGCCCTCTAAATATGGCAACATCAGCCAGCAGCAACAGCCGGCACCGACTCCGCATCACTCATGCGGAAGGAAGAACAGGGATGATAGAGGGAGGTCTCCAGATGTTTTCTGTGTGTGTGTGTGTGTGTGTGTGTGTGTGTGTGTGTGTGCATGGGAATATTGTGAATTTACATGGAGTAGTCTCTAGTAGATTTGTTTTGTGTGAGATAGTGCTTGTTCATAATGCATAACGCCTGTGTGTGTGTGTGAGAGAGAGAGAGAAGGGATAAATGAGTATATGTACAGTTTAAGTGTGTACATTGAGAGTGTGTTTATCTGTCTTGTGTACAATACAGTATGTGCTTCTCCCTGTGGTGCAGTAATGCTGTCAAACAGGTCCCCAAGGTATTCACTGAGAGAGAAAAGAGCTGCTTTTTACTGGGCTTTAAAGTTACATTTTCCCTTTACCACTCTATTTTATTGAAATAACCAGATACAGTGACTCCTTACATTTGAGCCATGGGGGGTCGATACATAATTGAAAGTTTTAATGGCTGAAAGTAGTGCCTTTCCACTCAGTTGCTCTCAGCAGATTCAACATAGAGGCATGACAGCGTTGTCAGAGTCAAACTGCTGCAGAAAAGCTGAATGTATTGAATATAATCTGAAAAGTTGGCTGTGCAACATTCATATCTTGCTTTTCACCCTCTCTGTAAATAGCACACTGACTGGTTGTTTTTAGGTATTTTATACCATACAGAAAGAACAAGAAGCAACTGAAATGTCTTGCATATCAAAGTTTTGGCATTATGCTGCCAATTAATCCTGCAACCAACTACAGCCGCGACGATTAGCCAAATAATTGATTAGTTACCAGCAATTAAATGAATTGCCTACTATTTTGATAATTGATTAATCGTTTTGAGTCATTTTTTAAGAAGGACATTTCTAAATTCCCTTATTCCAGCTTCTCAAATGTGAATATTTTCTGGTTTCTTTAGTCCTCTATGATAGTAAACTGAATATCTTTGGGTTGTGGACTGTTGGTTGGGGAAAAACAAAACATTTGAGGATGTCATCTTGGGCTTTGGGAAACTGATCAACATTTTTCACCATTTTCTGGACCATACAACTGATTGAGTAATCAAAAAATAATTAATTACTAATATGCCAGTTTTTTTCCATTATAAATATGGCTCTGAAAAGCCAGAATTGAATGAAACATACCCAATATATAATTTCCCTAGAGCCTAAGGTAATGGTGATGCATTTCCAAATAACTTATTTTGTCTGACCAACAGTCCAAAACTCAAAAATGATTAGTTTACAATGATATAAACCATAGTAAAGCAGCCAATCATCACCAGGAACCAGCAAAGTTTAGCATGTTTTCTTGAAAACTGATTTAAACAAAATAGTTGCTGATTAATTTTCTGTTGAATGGTTAACCGACTAGTCAACTAATCGTTTCGGTTCTAATCAATACAGCACGTCTACACAGGTAAGATTTTGTCAACACTGTTTCACCACCATTCATGATGCCTGTTATGTGATCCATATTGGTTTTTATTACAATCCAAATGGGGATAAAGGTCTGAAATTCCCTACAAATATCGTCTCGGTCTCCGTCACTTACATGACACACAGAGCAGCATGATCTGTTGTTTCAGCACAAGCTTTTTGTAGTGCCAGCCAGTGGGAAGCATTTGAAGCACTACACTGTTGTGACCAAAGCGATGCCATGGTGTGCGTGCTGTCAGACGGAGGTCTGTGTTTTGTTGCGCCTCCTGAAACGTCCTCTCACACACAACGTGGGGGTGACGGAGAGTAAAAACCAGCACAGTCGGCACAGTTGGCAAAGATTAGTGTCACTACCGTTTCATAAACAGGAACCAGAAGTAAACCATATAAGGGTGCATCTTTAATTTAGGCTACTTTCTGGCTTTGATTTGATGTTTATTGTATGAGAATATATGATAATTTAACAGCTTTAATAGTCATTTAACAGTAACAGAAGCTTTGGTATAAGACATTTTCAACTACAACTTTTTCATTTTTTCATTCCTTTCTGCTTCCAAAACACATTTTTGCATTTTTATTCAATGCATTTTTTTTCAGCTTCTAAATTTAATACAACCCCCACCAGCCTTGTCTCTCTGTACAGCGTGATAAGAGACAAGCATCCTTTCATGTCCATCTCTGTGGCAGTGTTTTATTTTTAATGGCATCATGGTCAACTTTGAAGGAGATAATTATTAACTGAACATGGGACATTGTGGCAGAGAAGGAAAATGTAATTACCATTTCAATAACAGGGACATGGATTCCCTGTATTCTGCTCCTCATTAAAGGCGAATGTGTGTATTTTTTTGTGCGTGAACGCTCCCTTTTGTATGTTTGTTACTTCAAGTCCCTACATGCAGAAACACACTTCAGCAACAGTCCCATTATCGCCACATGAGATTGACTTTTTGATTGCTTTAAGGGAGTATCAGCAAAGCCATTATTCTATGATTACCGCTGTATTATTTTCCCACCAAAGTGTCTCTCTGGCACAATCTCCAGATTTCCCGCCCAGGCTTGAGTGGTGGGTGAACATTTGACTGACAGCTGGTAAATGATGTCATTAGCATCCTCTTAGGTAAATGAAGCAGGGGCGACAGTCGATTGGTCGGCGAGAGGGGACGGTAATTTGTAACGGCTGATGCGTTGTCAATGATGGATGGCGGGGCGACTCCGGGAGAGGAGCTGGCCCGACTGTCCTGTTCAAGCAGAGGCTGAAAGAAAGAGAGGAAGAGCGTGGCAGAGGAGGCAGTGTGGCCAGCTCTTCATTACGTGTTCTAGATGGCTCATGAGACGGCATTTAATTATATTTGCTGACACTTGCTCTGCTGTCTAACTTTCCTTTGAAGGAGCTACAGAAAAGAATGATGGCCCGTTGTCTGGAGGAGATTAGGGAGCATGAGAGGCAACGACAGAAATAAAGGTGGACAAGATAGAACCGATAAATCTTGGATCAACAGTTCTGACTGAATGGGAGATCATGTGGGTTTTAAAAGGGGAGAACGACACAAGAAAAATGTACCTCATCTTGTATGTAGCTAAGAGTCAGTTAGGGATAATTTTATCCTGCAAAGTTTGTTCCAGCGCTGACGTCATCTCACCTCTACCAAGGTGCTCTTTGAGCAATCAGCAGATGAAAAAGAAGGATGACAATAAAATATTCATAATACCTCCCCCCACCCCCAACGCCCTGTTGTGAAAGGACCATGTGTTCGTATTAAATGTGATGAATATTCGCAGTGTTAATTAGCATGAGTGCTGCCACATGGGCCAACAGAATTGTTTTCCTGCCGGAGACATGACTGCAAACAAGGCATATTAATGAACATTCCCCGGGGACGGCTCCGCTGAAACACCAGGGCTGGATGGCAGTCGCTCTCTAGAGATCGGAGTAGATTGGAAAGCAAGCTGCAGGTGACAGCAAGATCTGTCTTAAGAAGCTGGGCATGCTGGGATAATACTCAAAAACACAAAACATAGAGGTTTCAGATAACAATTTGAGGGGCTGTTTTTGTTTACAATCTGCAATCTTTACTGATAACCTAAAACTGAGGTCATGAAAACTCATGTTTTTGTTGCATTGTGATATTTCCTTTACTTTCAAATAGCTTCTTAAGGGAAGAGCGTTTCTTCTAGACACACTGACAGACCATTTGTAATCTTAATGGGAACATAAATTAATTTAAGGCTTAATTATCAGGATTATAGAAGTGTGTATGTGTGTGAAAATTTATAATGGGCAACTCCGTGCAGTTGTGATTAAAAGTAGTGGACAGGAGTGATGAATCTCTCGTAGCATGATTGCAAGCTGTGGCTTCATCCATTTGTCTGCACATTTTTCAGCTCAGGAGGAGGAGGAGGAGGAGGAGGAGGAGAAGAAGGAGATGCCGGGGTGAAGTGCTGAGGCTGAAAAGTCGGTCCTCTGGGGTTGTAAATCTGTTGTTAGCTGGACACCTGTCTCTCCCCATGAAAATATGGCATACATATTAAAGGGAAGCACAGACAGAGGGAGAATACAGAAATATAGCTTTCCATAAGATGGCTAGAAACGAGAGTCGTCATGAATATGTTCCTCGCTGAAGGAAGGATGGACAGCTGTCTTTATGGATGACTGAATAAATGGAAAGAAGGATGGAAAGGGACAGACAATCACATGAACGAAAAAGCAATTTTCTTCTTATAACTGTCTATCACAAGTCTACATCTCAGCTCAGAGTCTTTGCACACGCTCCCCTATAACTTGTCTTGACTAGTAACAAGGGAAGGTGTCACCTCCGCCCTCTAGTGGTTGCATTTTTATGTTGACATGTAGATTTTGGCAATTATGTTACGCTACTTAAACACAGCTATTATCTAGAAGTAGAGCACATTTTTTTATATCATAGCAACACTTACTTGACACAGTGAAGCAGTTCTCTTCTGTTTTTTTGCTCACTCCTTTATGTCTCCTCTACAGTTCTTACAAAGGAGAACAACGCATATAACTTATCTTTTTTACTCTGTGACAATGCAGCCACTTATCTACAGTTAAGCCATTTATCCCAGTTAATTATAGCTTCACCCCGGTCCAGAACATTGCTTCTTTTTAGAAATCCTGATTTCAACTTCTGTCTGCCTCTGTCAAAGAGGATTTAAAGAATGTACTTGTGCTGAGTCACTGATGCTCTGTATCAGCCAGTAATGCCAGTTAGATTTGGATCACACTGGAGGAGACTTCCTGTGCACTCATGTGGTTCTGTGTCTGAGCTTAGTAAATACAATTTTACAAATGGTGCACAGAGAGCAGCTGAGGACCCTGCAAGTGATTCCTGAAATAGCAGAAGCTAGTGAATCAAATATCCTCTTGTAACTGGTCTCTAATTGCACTAAAGCTCATTTCAGAGTTAAACTGTAACACTGAATTGGTGCTGAGAGGCATTTACAGGCTTGCTGCTCTAAATAATTCTCCACAGTCTCCTTTTCTGTTGTCAACTTCCGTGCATGTGTTTATTTTCCAAGGTCAACTTGTGGCCGTTTGTTAGGAATCAGACTGATTACTTTTTCCTGTCTTTTAAACGTTAGAGCTGAGTGTTACCTTCAAGGCTTATCAGATCTAGAACTAGAAATGTTTTAATTCCTTTTCACGGTAGTATCACTGTGTAGCGCTGTCTTCCCAAAAAGAGACTTTGAGCCCAGACCACTTCCTAATGCGGTTCGGAAGATTATCCTCCATCGCACGGGTCGTCTTGAGTTTTCCTGTTTTTTGGTACTGGATCTAGGTTTTATGCTGTTCATATTTCTTTTTCAGCAACTCAAATCATCTATTTTTAATGCACTCACCCCTGGCTTAGTGTGACTAGTGAGAGTCCAGAGGTTAGCAAGTTGATGAGTAATCGCCTTGCAGTAAACATAAACAGCAAGAACTGCATTGCATAAGCATACGTTTGGTATCTTGGCTCGCTGGGTTCTGACATGGTTGTTATGGATGTGGATTTCAGGTGAAACAGAAGAACACAGGACAGATTTATAAAGAAACATCTCATATATATAGACATGAAACACCATCCCAAACTCTTCTTAGAGACGACATATTCTGAGGAAGTGTGCTCGCAGAAATACTTGCATGTCCTTAAGCGTTTGATCAACAAGGCAAGCAGAGATTAGAGAAAATACTATAGAGGAAAATCAAAGGGAACAGAGGGGAAGATAGTCTATTTCTTTCTGTCACCTCAGTTTGATCTGATCCAGTGAATCAGCATCTCCAGGCCCAGAGGCGGCTGCTAACAAGGCTGATCCATAATCAGGGCTGCTTGTCACGTCTACCATCGCGCAGCCTGCAGTAACTGGAACAGCACTGCTCAGTTTGGCTGGAGAAATGTTAGGTCAGGTTAATTTTTATAGCCAGATATCACATACAGTGTCTCAGCAGGATTTACAGGCCCACATCAACCCAAGCTCAGCACATTTGGAATTATGTCTGCTCTCAGTTAAGTCCCTTGTGCGTCGGCTGAATACCTTCGCAAATGAATCTACTGTGTCTTTGGGTGATATTAGTGTTCATATTCTAATTATGCAGAATGCAAATAAATTGCTAGAGTGCAAAGCCAAGTGAAAGCAGCTGTCATTGAAGATTCCGGCGTAGGACTTGGTTTGCGAGTTCAGGCTAATTTTCTGGATGATCAAGTGTTTTTTATTGAAGATTTCTTGGAAGGATGAGAAGATTTTATACTCTGGAACGAATCACTTTATCCACCGTTTAAGAGCGAAGTGAAGTACCGCCATAAAGTAGCTCAGCTCAAACTTGACTTTAATTTCGTTCCATATTTTAATGAGTTTAAATAAGGTTCAGTCCAGGTCCAGGGTTTTGTTTAAATCATTGTATTTGGTCAAGTCCAGTGTTTCATGGCTTAAAGACCTGAGCTGAGTATCTTAATAGCTATTTCTACTCTTGCTGGAGTTGTTATGCTAAACTAAGTAGCACTTCAAGTTTTAAATCTGTGTTTGTGATGTGTGTAGACTTAAATTATCACCTCACAGTAATGTATACACAGTACACTACATGCATGATGTGTTTTATGTGTTATTGCCAAGAGCTCTGCTATTGTATTTTTACCTCTGTTGATCATAAAGACCCCTCGAATGGGATTGATGATGTGGAACAGCGCTCATGTCATGCTTCTGCAGCCACAGCTAGACTAATGGTATTAAATAGCTCAGGTATTACAAGCAGAGTTCTGTCATGCATTTCACTGATGTGTGATACTGGGTCTAACAGTTGACTAGCCACTGTTAAATTATTTTGCTTTGCTCGTTTCCTCTGAAGGCTCAGTGCACCAGACTGGATTACAGGCTCCAGTTCAGAAAAAAAAAAAAAAATCACATCATTAATCCTGACTAATCCTTGACTTCCTGACTTCCAGACTGTGTTTTTTTAGCTGACACATCTTCTAGATTCTGTATGGTTCGTGCATGCATGATCATCTCACCTTTGCCTCTCTCTTCTGCAGGTAATGCAGGTGGTGAGGGAGCAGATCATGCGAGCGCTGGGTCTCAAGCCTAATTCCCTGGACCAGTTCAAGAGTCGCCTGCAGAACCTGAGCTACACAGAGATCCTGAAGATACGCCAGTCAGAGAGGATGAATCAGGAAGACTTCCAGTCCCGCCCCATCCTGTGAGTTAACCAATCAGTGACCAGTATGATGGTATCGTGCCAGCTGGACATTTGTGATGAAACAAAAATCCAGGAATGCATCTGCACAGACTTTTCAAAGGAGTATATTGATTGACTAAAGGGTCCCACAGGACCTTGTTAGACAGGCAACAAAATGCTGAACTTAATGTGAATAATATCTACTAAGATTTTATTCATGTATTCTATGGCATGCCTTGCAGCTTCAGGCAAGCTGCAGTATGGAAACTCTGATTACAATAAGATGTAAAACATTTTCTGTGGCATCAGAGCAACTGCATTTGAGCCACCGCTCACCACAGGAAAAAGACGTTCAGTGATATTCCTGTTGTTAATTGCACATTTCTCAAAACCACGTGTTCAAGACTCAAATGAGGACATAATTTGCACCTGCAAAAAAAAAAGCTGTGGTCATTAATATGCGTCTAATTGTTTCATGTTTTTTTTCCCTTTCCTGCTTTGCATTAGTCAACTAAATGCCAGCTATTGGCCTAAAGGAGGTTGCACCTGTGCTTCCCTCCTGCGATTGAAAATATGCATTCAGTTCAAATTGTCTGCAAATGGCCTTCCCTGTGAATACTCCATTAACGACCCTCCAGCTCATTAAGCATGGAGAACTAGTCCGTAATAGATCATTCATTGACTGATCATGGATGCAGGCCCTCTAATGGAGAACATTGTTTTGTCCTGCCTGTATTTAATGGAGTAGCTAGCACTATTGAAAAATCGTTTCCCCGAGAGAGCTTGTCCCTTTGAACAGTAATCGATGCTGAGCCAAGGGCTTATTGAATCGATATTGGAAGGGTAGAGACCAAACTTTAGCAGCCAATTAATTCTTGTGGAGAAAGCAGAACAAAAGTGAAGGAAGTTGTGGAAAAATGTACCTGAAAACACTTGTTCAACTACTGGTAATAGAGCTTTTAATTCAAGGTCCACCTTTTGTTTGGAGATGCAGTTATCTTATTACATTTAAAATTGAGGTAAAGACACATTTGTATTATGTACAGTATGTCATATGTAAAACTAATAATGTTTCCTGTATTATTAGGAAAAATAAGGCCTGTACTACAGCTGAATGCAACAATTTCACACCCAATCTCTTGCTGTTGTCAAAACATATTTTGAGATAAATAAGAAATGAGTTATTGAAACTGGATAAGACAATGAAATGAAAAAGCACAGTTTAACATTTTATCACAAAATTGCTGTCGGAAAAGCACCGAACATCACACACTGATTAGTCTCTCTTTAGCAGCGTGAGACTACCCGAAGGTGGAATTTTCCTCTAATCAATACAATACTTTCATGACTTGTAAACATAATGAGCCGAGTGTGTCAGACTGCAGATTTAAAGGAGCTCTGTATTTACCTGCTACAATTGCTGCCAGTTGTCTGCTATTAATTATGATGGTGAATAGTTCTTAAACATTTATAGAAGGTGAAGAGGAATCATTATGGCTTCATATCAAAGCTTATTTTCTGCCGTTATTTTGCTATAGTTAGTAAAAGGCATTTTTGCAATGTACTGTACAGCACAGTATGTGGGAAGTTTTATATTTATACAAAGTTGCTTACGCTGAAAAATATAAACGACATCAAATAAAAAATTCATGCAGCAGGTCGACTCAGAACTGCTGAGGATACACTTATGAGAAAATGTTAATACACAGCTTAATTTTAAAGTAGTCCCCAGAAAATTAGGATGAAAAGTGGCTTAACTTAATTCATTATTGATTCCCTTTTCCACCTGTGCTTGGCAGTATTTTACTGATATACTGTGTCGGTACTGTACATTTCCACAAGGCTTGAAATGGGTTTTTGTGCCACCTTTATATCAGAGTGCCTCACTCCTTTCATCCTTTGAACACCTGATAGCAACCAGAGTGCTTGCTTTTATAGAGGTCTACCAGTGCAACACCTCAGCATTTAAATCCAATTGTCTGGGATTTTCTGCATCTGGCGGAAAGAATCGGTTCAAATTGAAATCGGAGCTATTTTCTAAGAGGACTGCGTAGCCAAAACCATCTGAAACTCTCAGACAAAAGAAGTCTCACCTGCATCTAGCTCAGTCAGAAGACTGATACATGAACAGGGCTATAATCACCTGCCCTTCCTACGATGAGCCACGCCTTCCCCACTAGCTGTTCTTTTAAAGGTGTCAGAGTGAATGTCCGACCACAGATCAATGTAATGACTGGAATCACTGATGAGTCGAATACATAGACAGGCAGAGAGACAGATGAAGGGAAACAAGAAGCGGATGAGCCTGAAGGAGATGAGGAAGAGAAAGGAAGGACGAAAATGCGATCAAGAGTACCAGCATGGGGAAAACACAAGAAAATGTTAGAGATGCAGAGCTTTTATCTGTGTATAATGTGAGTTAAATTGGAAGAGAAAGGACTCAACTATAATGGAGAGAAATAAAAGAGAGGGAACAGCGCTGCTGTGGCAGATAATATGCATAATTCATGTCGACTAGTGCTGTGTGCTTGGCATTCATATGCAACACAGACATACATGTAGATGCATGAATAAATGACAGTGATCCAAGCAGGAGCTGGAGCAGTGCGTGCGTATGTGCATGCATGTGTATATCTGTGTGTTTGGCATGCTCTCTGTTCCCTCCTGACAGTCATAATCCAGGGGATTTTGTCAGTCAGATGAATATTGCACGTAGCCAGAAAACCTGTGGAAATGTAATAGAATTCACTTGCAAGTGGTAGACCATCTTGTGCCTGCTTGCCACATTGGAAGGTTCGTGGTTTACAGGATTCAGATATTTCCCCTTGAGCTAATAATGTGTGTGTCTGCCTTTTTTTTCGAAGGGAGCTGAGGGAGAAGATCCAGCCGGAGATCATGGAGTTGATCAAACAACAGAGGCTCAACAGGTTGTGCGAGGGAACCTGCTTCAGGAAAATCAGTAGTCGCAGGAGGCAAGGTGAGACACGCACATGCACAAGCTTGTACATCACAGCTAAACTATCTCCTTCCTGTCTCTGTCTGTTCGTTGTCCCTCTCTTTCGGCACCCATGGCCTTATTCCCTTTGCTTTATGAAAATTCCACAGGAAACGTTTTAACACAGGAGATCTGTGAAGCTCTGGGCTGCTGTGGATGTGCTGTTGTGATCGCTCATTCAAGTTTTCCTGGCTCTCTTAGACTTAATGGCAGAGACATATACAGTAGTCACATGCTGCCACTTTTATTCAAACACATACAGAAGCACGGGGCACACGTCTTTTTGTCTCAAGATGCACAAACACTCTGGTTCACCCTCCTTTTTACCCCTGCACACCCCGATGTATGACATGCAAAGAAATACCAAGATGCATACGTACATACTGACAAAAGCAATGTAAACACACATTCACGCACACTCAAGATAAATTGTAGAAAAGGCTTTGAGAAAAGAAAGGAAACAATAGCAAAAGAAGGCTGCTGTTGTGCTGGAGTGAAAATGATAAAGCAGTTTATTTTCTGCTGTGAGATAACACGCGGCAGCTGATTTGTGTCAACGTGAACGCCAAAGGCTGCAGTATTCAGAGTATATTTATATTTAACCAGCTTACATTTAAGATTGTTAAGGACTCATCTGTGGTACCATTTTGAGTTAATTTACTGTAGAAGCACACGTTTAGACACATTTTAATACTCATTTGATTTAATTTATGGTACATTTTGATGGTATTTCTCCCCAGTGAGTCAGCAGAAGAGAGAGGAAAAACGATAGAAAGTGAAAGCCCAGCAGCGAGCCCAGATAGGAGCGTGTTGGAATCATTCAGCCTAATATTGTGTTTCACACTCACTGCCGAGAGAGAGAGAGAGAGAGAGAGAGAGAGAGAGGGAGGGGGTAGGAGTGATGAGGGGGGTAGCAGTGGTAGCGTTTAGCCTGTATAATATACTGCTCTTCAATCAAAGTGGATTTAATCCTCGTGATACCTAATCCCTTCACTCTTCTGTCCTCCTTCTTGCACTTTCCTTCACCCCTCTCTGTCACTTTCCTCCCCGGCTGCATATACAAATATGTAAAATTTTTAACACAGTGACAAGCTCAGGTTCTGGGCTTGGTTTTGCCGTTATTGCATTACTGTCATCAGCTGCCCTACAGGAACTGTACTTCCAGTGAGTCAAATCAAATTGAGTAAAACCTGGTGGATTTTTCTCACTGACACTGATGCGTTCTGGCATTTTAAAGCCTGATCACGATTTGACTTGGCAGCTGTCATCCAGATTTAGATTTTAGATTTAGATTTGTTGTCATTGCGCTGAGTCCGGGTACAAAGCCAATGAAATGCAGTTAACATCCAACCAAAAGTGAAAAAAGTATTATAATACAGTATTATTTACAAATGAGTGCAGGAAAGTAAGTGCTACAGCATAAATGATGCTATATCTTCCAATATGTATAGTGACAGTAGAGAGCTACAATATAAATACATATATACAGAGGAGAAGTGGACAGAGTTAGAGAATAGGTGGTATGTGCAGTATTAACAGCATAGGTATATGCACATAACATTATTTGAACAGTATAGGGGTTCAGACTGTGCAAAATATGAATAGTGAATGATGCTATGGATATTTCTGGACTACGTTAAAAAAAAAAAAAAACATAATTTGAGAAGGAACGTAGGAGGGAAAAAAAGTAGCAGTGATCTTGCAGGACAGATGGAAAGCATCACTCAGATTAAGTATCTGATCATCATCGCTGCTTGTGGTCGGCTGAGTTATGTTTGTTTGGCTTTTACGTAGCAACATTCTGTAAATAGAGTCTCACATTACCGTATTATGGTTATGAAGGCTTGTCAAAGGAAATGAGGACACATGCAGATATAGACAAGCAACCAACTGAACTCAGAAACAAAAGCCACAAGCCTGTCAGAAACAGTAGACCCGCACACTGCTGTATATAAAGCAGTTCACGAGCCCCGCTGGATTTAATTTAGCACGCTAGCCTGTAGGGTTACACCATCTTTAATCTGCTACAACAGCACGCTGTCTGGAGGCAAGTCCCCCGCCTGCTACAAGCTAGCTGTATATTAGCTGTCTTTGCTTTTGAGGACATTTGAATTAGTGAAGGACATGCTGTTTCTCCACAAAACTCCCGCCTTATCTGTCATCCTTTCACTCCTAACCTCTTTTTTTCACTTGTATCTTTCTTCTTGTGGATCTCTCTTCCCCCCACACATACATGTCTATCCTTGCCTCTGTTTCCTCTCCGTGCCTTTTTCCTCATGCTGCTACTCACAATATACATGCATTGACATTGTGAAGCACACTTTGTCTTGCAGACCTTAGGCAAGCTTAGCAATAATAAAACATGCCCTATAGCAAGTTTCACTTTCACTTAGTGTTCACATGAAATGAGACGTTCAATCAAGACGAGGGTGTTGCATATGTAATGCTGAAACTTGGCCACGTTTTTTTTCTTGTCTTCAGTACATTGCTCAGGCAAACTTTCACAATCTTTCTACTCTTAGGAATGTTAACTCTTATCTTTTTTTACATACATAAAAAGCTCTCCACTCTTCCCTCTCTTCCTTTCCCACTCTTCCCTCAGCTTCTTGAACAACAAGTATTTCAAAGTCCTTCAGCCTGCAGGGACTCAAGTACCTACATCAAATATTAATTTAGCTGACTTCAGTGCAGATGACTCCTCTTTCTACCTTCCAAAGTGCCAGTCTGCCCATTACAAGGGGATGCTTCTCTGTAAAAGCCCAGGTTGATGGTGTTTTGAAGAAAGAGTACTACCTCTTTTAAGTGCAGGGTACAGGCAGGTAACAGCACATCCCGGGACTCAGGAAAGTGCACCTTGCGTGAATACGGCACTTAAGCAAAAGTAAACTTTGATTCTGTTGAAATGTTATCATTCACCCATGTTATGGTGGTTGAATCAAATGAAGAGCGTTATATAGTTTTAAATGATACAAGAAGGAAATGAAATCCAAGATGGATTTACAGCATCTTCAGCCAAAAGAGAACATATGTGCTTGTATACACACACAAATTAACAGTTGATAGCATTTTCTCCCCAAACCCCCTCCGCTCATCACAGCCGCTACACGCATAACTATCTGCTCCCTGTGGACTGGTGCCACTCTGCACCAGTATGGCAGCGCCAACTGTCTATTTTCAGCAATTAGGATTTGGACTGTGCCACCCATGCACACACCAGCCAGACCTCCCCAGTCTGTGCCCGCTGACTGCCAGCTCAGCTCGCTGCCCACCTTGGCAGGGAACCACTAAAGAACACCAGTTTGGCCACAGAGAGGCTGGCGGTGGAGGCAGTGACCAGTGCTTTACACACACAGCTGGTAGTAAGCAGGCCTCTGCTGAGGAGGATTACTCATTCCATCAGCCAAGAGAAAAACACTCTCAACCTGAGATTATGTATTCTTAAAGTGACAGTGATGTCTCACTTAAATTCTGTGCCACTTTGAACAAAACGTGACCTTTAAGGGAATAAAAACCTATTTTAATAGCGTTGCATTAAAACTTGAGTGCAACTGTCTCACCAACAAGAACCATTCAGTTGCATTTTAAACAGCAGGCGTGATTCATGTCCATAACATTGTACAAACTCATCTGGTTTTGCTTTATTCTGTCATAGACAACATAACACGCACGTCCAAACATTCACAAAACAGTAAAACCAAAGACAGAACATATAAAAAAATATATAAATAGCATTTAAGAAGAACAAACTGTTATGCATAAAATTGAATCAGGACAAAGGATAACAAATTGACAACAAAAACAAGTGAATATAACTCATGTCCACAGTGGTTCTAGAGCTTCTAGTCACGGTACTAAAACATTTCAACACCAAGCTGCCTCTTCAATGTTGGCTGTATGTATTAAAGTCATAAAAGGGCTTCTTACTGCTTTCCTGCTTGTGTTTCTAATATTTTGTCCATAGTCCAGTACAATGCCACTCAAAATGACCACAGAGTTTGATCAATACCTTTGGCACAGTCTCAACAGCAAGTGGATATGATAAATCTCACGTGCCTATGATTTATTAGTTTACAAGTGTTCCCATTTTTCTGTATTTCAGTGAACATTTTAGGCACCAAAAGTTTGCTTTGCTTGACATGTGTGTAGCAGAGGAGTTGGTCTGAAAATTTCCTCCTTTTATTGTTTGACTACATTGTAAACAGAGCCTTTATGATTTAAATTAAAACATGCTGATGCTCAGTCACTTGGGGCCTTTCCTGAGGAGCTGGCACAGGTTTATATTTATTTTCCTATGGAAAGAAAATAATAAATCAAGGTTGAGCAGGTTAAAGTTGAGGCTCCATCTTTGCCTCATTTGAGCCAGAAAAACTTTGTCCTTTTTGCTCTTCACTTGAGTGTTCATTGTTGTTGAATCAGTGTTAAAATGATGAAGGCCAACTGTCTGTTTTATTGCCCATCAAGATCCCTCCCTCATATAGAGCATCATAGCCCATCTGTGGATTTTCCTCAAGGCTGTTTTTTTTTTTTTTTTTTTTTTTTTGTGTCACAGATTTTTTGCCGTGCTAATTTTCTCTCCTGCTGATGACTCATGTAATCTCAGATGATGTCTTACGCCAGCCACTGACATTTCCATCTCCCTCTCCGTCCCCTCTGTCTTCCTTTGTCCTTATGTTTTCTTCCAGATAAGTTTTGGTATTGTCGTCTGTCTCCGAACCATAAAGTCCTGCACTATGGAGACCTGGAGGAGAGCCCTCAGGGCGAGGTGCCCCACGACTCTTTACAGGACAAATGTGAGTTTTGAGTGAAATCATGGAGATTTTTCATTGGGTTTTTTACCCACTAATGTGACACAGTATTTGTTTTAGTAGCACACAATATTTATTCAAATATGTATTTTCTAAAAGCCTACAGCCTCTCCCCTTAATGAGGGCTCACATAACCCCAAACACGGTCTAGACAGTGACACGCAACTGTCATTGACACTGACTGTTGGCTTTAAGAGTCAGTGTTAACATCAGTTATACTTGCACAGCAACAAATCTGGGAGGATTTCAACTTTTAATCTCTTGAATAAACCAGCCGTCTATCTAGGATGACACAGTTGTCAAAGGGATGTTGTTGTTGTTGTTGTTGTTGTTGTGAACTCACTCCTGTCCTCTCTGCAGTGCCTGTGGCTGATATCAAAGCTGTTATCACCGGCAAAGACTGTCCTCACATGAAGGAGAAGGGAGCCCTGAAGCAAAATAAGGTGTGTTTGTGTATGTGTGTGTTTGTGTGTGTGTGTGCACACGCGTGTGTACACGTGCACATGTGTGGGTGGGTGGGTGTGTATCTATCTAGGCGAGAGAGCTTGTTTCTGTGTGCGTGAGAGTTGCATAATATGATGTCAGTTACATAATTTTGCTTTGGGAAATAAAACAATAACTTGCATCTCGGCGCTCGCCACAAGAGAGACGAATCTATTGGTAGCATCGTGTAGAAATAAATCGCGGAATAGTCCTTTAGTTGCAGACACAAATCACACAAGAGCCACCAAGAACTTGCTGACATGTTTTCTTTGCTGTTTAAATTTAAAAGTAATACATGGCTGTGCACTTTTGTGGTGCCTTAACCAGGATGAAAGAGCCATTTCGTCTGAATCTGTGTACACATCGGTCCTTCCTCTCCCGTACTTTGCCTCTGCAAACCTTCGCGTCCCCCCCACCCACGGGACTCTGATATATTGGATCTTGGATAAATAGCCTTGAAGACAAAGGAGCACGCCTCCTCCCCGCTTTGTCTCCTTTATTACCCTGTCGATAAGCGCAGGTCTAAGAGAGTGACCTAAGGGGGGTCTGTGGGCTGTCTAGCGGGCCTGTCCCAGCCTTGTGAATGAGAACACAAGCACATTTCATTACTCACTGTTACAAGGCCAGCCAAAGTCACCTCTACGGGGTTTAGAGCAGAACCAGCCTGTGGACCGTTTGTGACACACTGAGACAGGTGAGAGGGCGACAAGGCAAGCAATGTTTTCAGACTGTTTCCAAAAAATCACAAAGATGTATTAAGTTCTCAGATAGTTCTGTTTATTTCCCATCATCATAATTTTCCAGATATAATATATCTCCCATCTACTCAAGACATTTTTGTCTTGTTTGACACATTCATCACCTCAAGACATGCACGTTATTTAGAAAACAGCTGCACCGACCTGGAAGCTCATCTGAGCTGCACTTTGCATTTCATTAGTGAGGTGCATCTCTCTGCTTTATGCATACACAAAGAGGATCATGCAGATGACTGGAGGATATATGATAAAAGTGGTTGGTCTTCATGCAATTTGCACTTGGTGTGGAAAACCCACTGCATCTAAAGAACCGGTCCAGATTTGTGCAGTTATAATTAGAATAAGACAGTTGTAAGGAAAATTTAATTAACCGGTATTTTATTGAAATCTCAATGATAGATGAAGCGCCACGCTAAGCAGCACTTAATTAGTTCATAAACAAAACAAAAAAATTGAAAGAGTAGAAACAAATGAACGTAATATTTGTTTTATAACACCAAATAAAGAGCATAGTTGTGTCTTAGTGGTCATTAACCTGAACTGCTAACAAAGCTGCTAATGCAATGTGGTGAATGAAAGCTTTCTACATCCTTGTTTTCTATGCAACCTTTTCTTTTGTGTCTTTTTAAGGTTTTTCATCTCTGTAACTTCATTAGGGGTATTAAATAACTCTCACAGCATTATATTTATAAGGCTTTCAATACATAAAGTGTATATTGAGTAATAGAAGCCCAAACAATCTTTTTCTTGACTTGAATTACCGCTGTACCAAGTGTTTCAGAATCTCATAACTACTCTAAATATTTCCATTTCAGCATCACTACACCTTTTCTTTTTCAAGCCTCCTGGTCTGAGACAAATCCGACTACTGAACTGCGTCTTTTAAGCTCTGTCTCACAAAACGCACCCCAGGCTGCAGTCCCACGTTCTGATTGTGTAATTATACCTGCTGCCATAGTAAATCAGACATTAATTTCACGCAGATCGCAAGCATGCATATAATGACTTGCTTTCATGTATACAAATCGGGTTCTCTGTGTCCCTGTTCTGTCCTCGCACTGCATTCAATTCATCGCCCACAGCAGACCACAGTGGATTTTTTTAAAGGAACATTCTTGAAATGTCATTTTCTCAGCCCATTTTACAATATCTAGTGTCTGAAGGCAACTCAGGTATTTCGCTTTCTGCGTTCTCTCTCACTGGTGCCTGATGTGTTGATGTAACAGATGGTGACGAGACGTGAGGACGAGAGGTAGATTGCATTGGTGTGGCAGTATTGTGGTGTAAATCTCACCTGTTAATCCGTCTTTTTTTCCTTGCACCCCTTTTTTTTTTTCTTTTACCTCTTACCACCCCACCTTCTCCACTCTGCATCTGCTGCTCCGTCTCTGCACCATTTTCTCTTTCTTACCTCTCCCCCTCTGTCCTTCACTCTGTCCTCTCTCCAGGAGGTGTTAGAGCTGGCCTTCTCTGTCCTCTACGAGTCCGACGAGTATTTAAACTTTATTGCTCCTGACAAGCATGAGGTAAGCCAACAGTAGCCCGCCCTGCGGTTGTTGACAGTGTCAAACAAATAAACACCTGAAGGCACAAAGAGAAAGTTGTTCCATTAGTGTATGAATATAGTGTGTGTATGTAAGTGTAAAAGATATTCTTTTTAGATGTGCACGTATTACCAAAGCATAAACTTTAATATATACATATAAAATAGGAATAAAATATGATTAGATAAAGCTGACTGCACAGGAAAGTAAACTAGATAGCCAGAGATGTAGACTTGAAACTTGACTTGGACTTGACAGCTAAGAGAAATGATTCCCCAAAGACTTGATGTCCCCTAAGTAAACACGTAAAGGAACATTCAGTCCTTGTTAAATCAACAATGCACACAAAGAGGATGGCTGTGTTGCACACTTGCATTAATATGATTAGATATTACTAGTCAGCTGCTAGCCACACAGCTGATGAAAGAGTCAGTGTCTACGAAGCACAAATGGAGTAGCTGATGCTAATTAGCTAAGGCAACCTTGACTGCAGTGCTTTAGTGCTTGAACTGAACTAAACTCCTTTAAAAATTTTTTTTAAAAAAACAGCATCCATGTATAGCTACACACCCTGAATATGTAACTATTAATCCTTTTGCTGTGTAAGCACTTAGTCTCAGCTATGTAAAAAATGCTGGTTTAAAAGGAAAAGCTTAAAAGGCTGTGTGATTTTTAGCATTCAGGCACCAAAAAGACCTGCAATCAGGAGTGTGCGGTATGCATAAAATCCTCCATCAAAGTATATTTCATTTTATATACATACATATATATTCATATATATTCTGGAAAATAAGTGAGAAACTGTTTGTTGATAAAATATGTGGCATATGCAGCAAATTAATACTCAACGAATGAAGGTACTTCCTCACAATGATGCAAAAATACAATAAAATCAATAAAAATTCAATATTCCCATAAAACAGTCCTGCTCATTGATTTGCAACGTTGTCCGCAATGGCCTAATACACTCAGTGATATTAAAGGAATAAGTAGCACCATGCTAGTAACAGTATATAAAAATCTTGGACAGATGTATATTGTCTGATGGTATATATCGCCATTTTGCTTAACACTACTTGGAATTGACTGAGACCTTGACTTGGACTATGCCCAAAAGACCAAGTTCTGCTTATTACCATGATAGCATATAACTAGATTCTGGCGTAATGTTATACTCTGCACACAGAGGAGATTTAACGCAGAAGTTAGTATTTAGGACAAGCAAGGAGGAAGTGTCCCTGCTGTGTCTCTCCTGAGTCACAGTGTACATACACACACACACACACACACACACACACACACTTCATGTCTCTATACCAGGTGCAATCTGTGTGCTGTCAGCAGCTTCCTTTCTCTAAGATCTGAGTCAGAAAACAAAGTTTAATTAGGAATTTATAAGTTTTGTGTTTTAGACTTCCTTTGTGCCAGTAATAGTTTGTTTTAATTTTGGATCTACCTCTGTCAATTCCTCTGCAGTACTGCGTGTGGACAGATGGTCTAAATGCCCTTCTGGGCAAGGAGATGACCAGCGAGTACACCAAATCTGACATGGACACCCTGCTCTCCATGGAGATGAAGCTCCGCCTCTTGGATTTAGAGAACATCCAGATTCCCGAGGCCCCGCCCCCGATTCCCAAAGAACCTAGCAACTATGACTTTGTTTATGACTGTAACTAGGCGAACGACCCACGAGCTCCAAACCCAAACCTACCCCAGCACCTACTGTACTCACTGGACCAATCCCCTTTCTTATAAACAACAACAAAAATGAATAAAACCATTATAATATAAAAATGAACTGTGATTAAAAGAAAAAGGATTTATCAAACCTTTTTCCTCTTGCTTCTTGCTAGACCTTTATAAGAGAGAAAATGGCGCTTATTAATAGGCTTGCTGCACTTGAGGGACTCGGGGTCAACGCAGCTCTTCGCACAGTACTTGCAGAGTCATCAGGTTGCCATGGAGAAGAGATACCAGGAAGTATTTGTTGGCCTGCTGTTGGTCACTCTGTGTCTTCGTCGTTGCTCTCCTCCTGTGTCTGAAAACTCACTCACTTCTTCTTCTTCTTGGCTGAAGCGCCAGCTGTCATTTTGCTTGAAGATTGTTGTAGAGAATTGCTTCGAAATTCTATTTGATTTCAGCTTCCTTGTTGTCCTTTTTATGTTTATTTTATTATTTTTCCTCAGGGCTATTGTGTGGGGAGGGATGAGTACAGGGGTCAGGATGGTGGTTCTGTAGTTACGGGGGGTGGGAGGGTGGGGGGGGGGGATTTTATGTTTTGTTGTCAACTTCCCCGAGGTATTTCCTGTCACATTCTCACTTACAGTATTTGTGGCAGCTAAATGTTTCCCAAGAGACTGAATGGAAGGTTGAAGTACAGCTCCTGAAGATAGTCTCTTATATCCGCTCTGTCCTGCTTCACACATACTGAAGACTGTTAGAATAAGTCAATCCTCGAAATCCAGGCCCTGTACAAAAGTTACGAGCCTCTCTTTTGAATATTCTAATATTAATGTTATTATCCCACCGCTGCTTATTGCATATTGTATACACCTACACAGTGGCTTTGCCAAAAACAACCGTAAAAGCACCGTCATTGTGAAACACATATACACACACTCATCTCTCCCTCATTTGAGTCTCTATCATTGTAATGACTGCTGTACACAACATTCCTAAGCAATATTTGAGCTTTTTTTTGTTTTGTTTATCATTTGTAAGATGGTCATAATTTAGTGATTTTTAAAATTGTGAAATTGCCAAGTAGTTGGTATTACAAAGAGGATGTTAGTGTTTTTGGTCAAGGGAAGTTGTCTGTTTTTGTGTTCAGGACTATATGGCCACAAAATTGAAAGTTTATGTATTTTTTTAATTTAAAAACAGATCATGGTTGTTATTTCTAGTATGATTTATATATTTTCCCCTTCCTATTTAATACCTTCAGATGTTTTTCTTTAGGATTTTTTCAAAGCCCCTCAAAACTGCTGTTTACATTAAAGATTTAAGAACTGTAACCACTTTGTGCAGTTCCTCTCTTCTGTCATAAACCACATACACTCTAATGATCTTTCCGCTGTTTTGAACATAAAAATGAAAGGTTAGACAGCTCTACATGGTTTGGTTTCCACCATTGAGTTACATTATAGCGTGTTGGGCCATTATGTACTGATTCATCACTCTAATAGACTTGTGTGGACAGACTGCCTTAGCTGAGTAACAGATGGACAAAGATTAGGACTCAGAGAAGCATCTCATCAGAGAAGCAATTTCATTTTCACAAAAAAGCATTTGAAACATAATTAACTCAAAAACACTAAATTAAAGCCCTTTACTGTCATCTGACCAGTTGACATGTTAGCACACAGTATTCACAGTAAGCCATATATACAATTATATGTTGATATACGCCTATTTACATTTGAAGTGAGATAATAAAGAAGTGTTGTGCCAGTCTACACCTGAATTATCCTTGTGTAGCTGTTTGGACTGTTCAAAATGCACACGCACAGGTCACATATGTAACCCTAAACCAAAAATGGAGCATAGCGTTTGTTCAGACAGAGCACTGAAGAGCACTTGTTTCAGCTGATTGGTCTCAGCCATTTTCAACACGCTTCACAATCACTTTCTCATCTACAGCTGCGTGGCTGGTAACATCCAATCACATTCATGCAAGTGTACACTGCGGACATTTTAACCTGACACAGTTCACTCTGCCAAATGTACTCTTGCCAACGCATTTGGCTGCTGCAGCTCCCTCCATTGACCCAAACCTCCTCCTAATGTGGTATTTCATATTTTAACTAAATGCAAATATTTTAACTAAGATTTATTGTTCATGTAAGTTTATTAGGGGGATTAGCTCTCTGAGCAGAATCCTAGTCGCTGCTCAGTTTCTTTGAGAGCTTCCTCAAACAACAAAACCTTTTCCGCCAAATCTAACTGTATAACCATTTGCTATAAATGGTCATTTCTTGACAAAAAGGTCTCTGACTGAACTGCACTAGAGCAGTAAGGTGTTAAAAGCAGCTTCTACACTACAGTGAATGTCTGTACTGAAGACTGTACTGAAATTATTTTGTCTACTGACAATAACTACACTCTTAGTGATGTATTTTAGTTGCAGTATTTGCTTATGCACAGGGTTTTTAAGATGTACATAGACTTCTGAACAGTAGGTGACAAATTAAACACATTTGGAAAAGAACATTTTGTTACATAATTACACAATACATAATGCATCAACCACAAAAAACTGGAGCAGAAATTCAGCTTAAACCAAACACAACTTCAAATGATCAGTCAACTATATAAATAAAAAAAACATTTAAGAGAAACAGCAGAAATGTTGTGTTTTTACACTGAGCTTTTGCACATGAATACTCTGCTGTACCAAAGGCTGCTCTT
Organism: Thunnus albacares; assembly: GCF_914725855.1. Lineage (NCBI taxonomy): Eukaryota > Metazoa > Chordata > Actinopteri > Scombriformes > Scombridae > Thunnus > Thunnus albacares. The sequence goes on from NC_058124.1 coordinate 12,941,646, forward strand.
TCCTTCAGTCACTGTCTGAGGCTGAACAAAGAGACTCTTGCAGCACTGTCTGGCACTTCCTGTAAGTATCAGTTGGTCACTAAAGGTGCTTCCCATCATGCACACCTCACAGTTGTGCTGTTGGGTGATGTCATACATAGTGGCATGCACAGTTCTCCCCCAGAGAGTCCAGCATTTGATGAAAATGCCTCGCCAGCTGCCATCTACCACTTTGAGAGTCATTTCTGAAGCCTGATGTACAGAAATACTTTCTGAATCTGTGACTGCAGACATCTGCTGCTTTTAGGCTTCAAGCTCAAATGTCATCCTACATCTTCAAAGGTAAGTTGCCTCCGTAAAAAACATCTCAAGAAAGCTTAAGTTAGAGTCTGAACAAGTGGGCAGAAAACCCAGTTTGACAACTTGAATATTCAATACATGTATCTGAATACTGCAGTAAATTAAGCAGTTTTCGAATGCCAAACTTAAATTACTCTTAAATCAGTCCCTGCATAAGCTGTTGTCGTCCTTAAGGATCTGCCTTTGTTTTTAACCTTAATCCTACCAACTGGGGTACCCGCAGACCCCAGAGGTATACATATATATTTTGTCATATCTCACAGTTGCTTTACTCTGTCATTCCAATTTTTCATGACCTTGTTCCTAACGACTTCATATCATCATTTTCTGTTTCTGTTTTAATTAGTGCTATTTAAAAATACCAATGTATTGGAGTCCTGGGGGACCCCAGTCAAAAGCACCCAGTTCTGCCTTAGCAGTTATAATAGATGCAACTATTTATTGAGTTCATGTTTGCCATGGGTCCTAATTTAAAGTATCACACACTGTTAGCAGGGGGGTTGGGGCACTCTGTCAGTCATTTTGAAGGCTTTGTGGAAAGATTGATTTTGGGGTAAATATACAATATGTATTAAAGAAAAGTATATATTTTCATTTTCCACAATATGCAAATTAACGGACTTTCCTAAAATAATAATAATCAGTTTTTTTTCATATGATATTAATTACATAACTAATAATATTTCGAGAGGAGATAAGTTAACATTTTGCTATGATCGTTGTTTCTTTCAGTAGTTTATTCTCTGGGTCCCCAGGGACCCTAGTCGGTAGTCCTTGTATGTTAAATGTGTTGGTAGGATGAGGCTTAAGTTGAATAAGTTCGCTCAGTTTGGCTGTGTGTGTGTTGTGTGTGTGTGGTTTTGCTGCCTTGGTTTTCCCATTACATGCCTGACTGTGTCACAGGATATTTATTTACCTGCACACAGGTCATAGCAGTCCTTTATTCCTCAGGGTGTGACACCCATTTCCCGCTTGACGGCTCTATCTACCACCCAGCCCGGGAACCTCCAGCAAGCTCCGTCTTCAGGGGAAGATTGTTCACTCACTAATGGATACCGATGCCTCTCTGCTCATTAGAAATGTAAGTCAGAGCCAGTACAGCATCTGTCTCTCACTCTCTCGGGCAAAAAAGAAAACACTCTTTCACTCACCCAGTGTTTCATTCACTCACTCACCCTGTCCTCTCGCTCACACACTCACACACTCACACACAGCATACAGCTGTTTGAGCAGTCACACCTAAATGGCTCCATTCCTGAGAGGGGAAGCTGCAGTGTGTTGTGAGCCAAGCAGAGCCAGTCTGTGAAGTGGATTACTCACTGGAGCTGATGGCCCTGATGAAACTCCATTAGCTACTTCTTAGCCACTTGGACAAAATGCAGTGTGTAGATTCAGAGTGTGGATAAAACAACAGGAACAACTTACAACAGGCCTGCACTAAATATCAATCTCATTTAGATTTTTCAAATATATATAAACCCATGTAATACACACTTCACAAATCAACAAAATAGAAACACAGAATCTTAACAATGACCACTACAACAAACCAACTCAGGTCAAAACAACTCAAACAAAAAATGTACATATTAAACACACAAACAAGTTCAACCTCATGAACGTCCGCCATCAACCAACTGAAATTGGAAAATTATTTTGATCAGGGCACAAAGACTCCTGTCCCACATCCCAAATGTTCAGATTACCAATTTAAAGTCCATGATTTTATGTACTCAAAGCTTGTAATACATATGGTTTAAAATGGGCTTAATGGTCTATAGCTATTGTGTTTTCTATTTTCAAATAATAATATATTCCTTTTTATCCAGTGTAAAAGTGTCAAAGGGTACATGGATTTCCAATACTGGAGTAAAAGTTTCTTAAATATAAAATAAAATATAAATATAATATAAACAAACTATGAATCTGGTTGAATCAGAAATTCAATTTACAAAGTTGGCCACATAAATGAGTAAAATTAAACTGAATACCAGATAACAGTATGTGTCATGTACAGGAGTAAAAACAGTCACATACCTCAAGTTGCATCAGATGCAGGAGGAGAGAAAAGGTCTCAAATGTCATGAAAATATAATGCCAACGACAGAAAAATGAGTTTGAAAGACATTCGCCTAAACATTAAATACAGACTCAAAAGTTATTGAGTTTAATCAACACCTCTGACAAACTGTACTGTGAGGTGTTATTTTGTTCAGGCCCTGTAATTGATCCAAATTTGTCTGACGCACACTCAAACCTAGATTTAACCTCTGACACCCACTAATACATCTCTGTGAGATTTGATGGCCATGAATTCATATAAATTGTCACTATATTGGTTACAGCGTCTTAGTGTGTGAGTTTACATTGTATGAAAGTGCATACTCTCAACTGTTGGAGAAAAGAAACTAGCAAAGCTTCACTGCAACAAAAAAGCTATTTTTATATACTTACGATATCTTGATTCCCTGCGGAACTCATTGCTGTGTGTGTGTTTGTGTGTGTGTGTGTTACTACGCACTCTCGCCTATGAAAGACGGGAGGGAAAAGACTTGGCTGGCCTCATTACAAGTTCTCAGAGACTTCACACAGCGTGTGTGACAGCAGCCTGAGGGCTGCAGCCAGCAGGGTGCAGCTCCTCTCCTTGTACTGCAGGACACACTAATCAAATCAGATTAAGGCTGGAACTGATTATATGGGCACACATTCTTCCACAGTGGGCCCTCAACAAGTTCAGACAAGTTGGCACAGCATCCAAATGAGTCTGCCTCCTGCCCTTGTTGGTGCCCATTAGATAGTGTTTGTAGAGTCAGTTCAGCCAAACACTCACAAAAAGACATTTTCTTCCAAAGCAACAGTCCCAGTTACAACTGTTTACAATAAAGTGGGTTGCAGGATATTGTTTCTACAGAGTTGTGGCACTCTTTAGACGGTGAAATCAAATAAAATTGTTTGGTCAAATAAAATGTTTTTTATTTCAATGCTGTGACCACAAATTCCAGTCACCTCTAATGTATTGAGATTGTAGCAGTGGCAAATATATTAAAAATCTCAGCAAATTAAGTTAAAAACATAACTTGTTACTTTGCTAGATACCATATAGGTTGACTGTTGAATTCAGGTTCTCAGAAAAAGATCTTGTGCTGGTTGTCAGTGTCGTCTTGATTCTATTCCTATAGGAGCATCACACTTTAGGTCAGGAAGCTTGGGGACGTTTAAAGGTTTTATACTACATCATCAAAATGTCTTCAAAGTGAGGAAGGATGAAGGAAGAAACCATTACAATCAAAGAAACTATACTCTCTATTTCTCATTTCTTTTATTGTCAATGTGCTGCCACAGTTCAGCCGTTCCCTAAGGGTGTTATTGACGAAATGTCGTTTTACTCGAGTAAATCACAAATCTAATGGTGCCAAAATAGCAGCTTAAGGGGCAGAGAGAAAAAATGTGAGAGCTATTCTAACTTTTCCTGCTCGTCATTCGTATTGACTTGTTTGCGCAGTTCTCTCATTACTGAAGATATTTGTCCAGTGTGGACCTGTCAGGGGCTGCAGAGAGGAGATGACACTGATGTTATTGATGACTTGTGGGAAAGATCCACATCCCTCGTGTATTATTATTCACCTGGCCTGAGAGCAACAATCTTCAGTCAGGGTGGAGCAGACTGTCTGGTGCTCTAAGTCATTGCTCATCTCCAGGTGCAGTCTGAACAGAGCAGACTGATTAATAACTCAGGTGAAAAGTTGAGACTTTTTCATCTAAAAAATAATAATAATCTTCTTAAGTTTTTAAAACAGTTGTAGAGTTAAAGTTAAACTAACAGTTAAAGTTGGAAAAGTTTTCACATCAGATATTTCTGTCTCTGTTGTTCTTCCCGCTGGTTTGAGGTGGACGGGGCCCAGTCGCAGAAAAAGTGATGTCACATGTTTCTGAGCACCAATCACAGTTTAGCAACACTTGAATCAAAAGTCTGATTGAGAGGTTGCCACAAGAAAAGCCTTTTCTGACCTCCAGTGGTTTAACTTTTTACTTTAATTTACTGCTGTGATGTAGAAGCGTCCTCCAGGGTGTCGGTACGCCGTGACATCACTGTTGGGAGTGGTTACAGGTGCAACAGAGGACACAAATCAGTGATGCTGGATGTGATCAGAGGTAAAAACAGACTTTCACTTAATGAGAGCGATGAAACACCTTTTTTTCAGCCTGGTGTTAAGTTACTCTTTAAGGGAATTTCTACTTTAGATTTTAACAATAATTAGATGAGTAAACTACATGAGGAGTAAGTGTAACTGCACTATTAAAGCTTATTGTTATATTTGAGTTGGAAGGTAAATCTCCTCTCTGAGTAATTGGCAGGTGAACACTGACTGTGTCTGCTCCTCCAGCTGGAGCACCTGAGGCCCTGGGCTCAGGATTAGCAGGGCGAAATGATTGCATTAACACAGGCAAAGATCATCCCAGCAGAGTGGGAAACTGTGATTTAGATAAACGGATACAACTCTGAAATTGATTTCCACGTCCACCCCAACAGCTGCCTAATCTTAAGCTATCTCTAGTGATGAATCTGAAAGTCGTATCTTCGCTGGTGGCGGTGCGGTGATTGATTGAAGAGGTGCAGGCGCAGAATGCCACAGTCAGTCAGCATTTACAAGCTTTATACAAGCACACCAGGACTAATGCTTTTTTAATAGGTTGTAAGAAGAGTAGTCTGCCAAGATCCATCCACTTGGTATGACTGGAAAACTGTCGTATTGCCAATTACTGCATAGACACAAGCTCCAACAAGACCAAACTCTGAGGTTTTAAAGTTTATTCTTGAACTTGGAAACAGCAGTTGATGAAACAATCTCAACACAAGATCCATTCAGCAGTTTCCCATTTGTCATGGTTTTGTAGATGTTTAAATTTCCTTTTTTTTCTATTACAGAACTTCCCATTCATGTTTGCTTAAAAGCTTAAGTTCAAAATTCATTCTTGACCTTAGAAACAAAACTCCCATTAAGAAATCAACGATATTCATTGTGTTAAATAGGTCTTTCTATGTTGAAAAAGTTAAATAAGATGTTGCCCAAAAAGTACATATGCAAACTGGGAAAATTCTCCATCCAGAACTTGTGTTTGTCTTCTAATATTTGGAGCTTTAGTAGCTAAAGAACGAATGTCTATATTCTTAAAATGTCTTTCTTTTTGCACCTGTTCTCTTATTCCTGTGTGCTGGAAAACATACCTGTCAAGAAAAAAACAAAACCTAACAGAGCTAAAATGGTCCCACAGTTATCTGTCATCTCTGTCTCACTCATTTAAAACAAAAAAACATATACATTTTAGTCATCCCCACACCGGCATTTTGTTTTTTGATGTCCTCTTTAGAATCACTGAACTACTTTCATCTCTCTCTTCTGTTCCCACTTTTAACACACAAACATGCGCACACATCAAAATCTTTTGTTCTATTTTGGTGAAAAGCTGTTTGAGCAAGTGAACATGTCATGTGCAAGTCTTTTGTTCTTCTCTGCGGGATCTAATTCTGGTGAAGGTTGACATCTTTTGATGTTGTAAAATGGACAGGTACTTTGTTGTGAACTGGAGCCCATGAATCACTCGGGATGACTTTGAAAAGCAAGAGCACCATTGAGGAAGGGGGGGAGTGATGAAGAAGATACTTTTTTTTTTAAATGTGACAACAAATGAGCTGAACTTTGCCTCAGGTGTCTGTTTTTTGGACCGTGAGGTTTGCGCCTAATTGCTCCTGAGTTTTAAAAAGCCACCATATGTTCAGTGGCATTGAGTCCTGATAAAGAAGGTGTGTGGGGAAAATAAAACATGGATTTTATGTACTTGAGACTGCAGGGAATATCCATCTGATGCACTAATAAATCTGGAGCCGGCACCAAATGAAACAAATGCATGATGGGTAGAAGGATTCAACCAGGTGACCAGACGGCCTCAAGACCAAGTGAGTGTTAGCAAGCAAGAAACACTCCTATGGGTGCTGTTCTCTAGCTGAACCTGCTGTTTCACCTCTCTGGAGATGGAAAACAGAGAGTTTACCAAACAGTGATCAAGGAAACATTTCACTGTCACTATCATTGAGACCCCATATCCATACAGGCTGATTCTGACTGTTTTTTTTCCCACTGTCTGCACATCCTGCACACCAGACAGTCCCATGAGACATGAATGCTTCTCATCAGCATCATAGATGTCACTTTTTCTGTCTATTTTTCTTTCTTTGTGTATTTTAAAGGAAAACTTGCTTTCCTGGGGTAACAATCCTTCCTTTCCTTTTTTTTCTGTTTCATCACAGATGTGTGAGAGAACACGAAAGAGAGATTGATAAAGGAGGAGGAAAAGTCTCCCACCGGGCCAAGTGCACCATTTTTTTTTCATGCTGCATTGTGTGGGATTGACACAAGACTAAGGCGAGCCAAATCCAGCCCTGTGCATCTATATTTACCACTGCAGAACCTGCCAGTGCCAGCGTGTGTAGGATGACAGCAGGCGTAGCGCTTCAATAGAGAAAATATTGTCAAGACGGCTCAACAGCAACAGCCAAGGAACAGGCTGAAGAATATTGTTGCCATCTCAGGTAAGACTCTTAGCTGTTTAAGATGCCCTGGGACCCTTCAGTCAGGCGTTATGGAGACACCTGCTCTAAAACTTTAAAACAAGGAAGGAAAGTAACAGCTAAGGAGAAGAATTGAGGCGGCAAACAGCTGACGAGCCATCAAAAGAGCTTTAAAATCTTTTCAAAGTTGTTTTTTTCTTTTCTTTTACCTTGCCAGTAGATTGCTCTTATTAATTCCTGCTGAGGGCACGTCACATGATACCTTTGAAGTTTCATTTTTTATTCTTTTCTAAAATATGGCTTAGCCCAGTGCTTAGTCTTAATTTAAATCTCAGTTGCTTCAGCCGAAAGTATAAACGTGGCTGATGTTCACTAAAACAGTAAAGAGAAAGTCGAATCATCGTTTGCACAAACACATACATTTTTAAAACTCTTAATTATACCTGTCTTAGCTGGGATTTAATTAAAAATACCTCTATTTTTAAAAAAAAACAACACTAGATATAGGTTTTATACTGTGGCTCATGGATAGTAATATGCATGTAGTACAGTTTCCATGTAATATTGATGGGAATTAACTTTATCATGTTTGAAAAGCAAAACAGAATTTATATTGGTTACATGAGATAAGTAGTTATAAATGATAAATGTGGATCAGCTGGTTTGGTCTCTTCAGAGCTGTGTTAGCGGTCTACTGACATAACGCTGATTACTGGACTCTCACAGCTGACAAATACTTCTAACTGGCATTCAGCCTGGTGTGACACACCTAGTAAATGTGACTGTTAACGTCCAGTGATTTGTGTGTTGCTTCCTGGATTAAGCCTTAAATGAAAATGTGTGCAAACAAATATATGTGCAGTTCTGACATTAACAAGTACAATCATCATTAAGTCAGCTTGGTTTATTACAGGAAGGTAATAATGAGTTTCTCTCTTTACAGTTACACTGATTTAAGTTTCTAATTGTTCTTCCTTCCATCTCTGATCATTAAATCCTCCTACATTGATATTTATATGTGAATCCATTAAAATAGATTAAGTTTTACACACTTTATGTTGTTTGTAAAACTTTATCATGGATTACTGCCTGTTATAACTTTGTTAATGTTAATGTGTTATGTTAATAGTCTAGTACATTTAGTGCAAATATGCATTTAAGCAGTTTTGAAGTCCCTGTATACCCATAGTTCACCCACACAGCTGTTTTCACTTTGCCTGATAAGATCTCTTCTCCACTCCATAAGACAAACTAAATCAAAACAGGTTTAATTTGTTGTGTTTATACTGCATTGGTGACAAAATTAAGTATACTCAAACCAGACAACATTCAAACTAAAAACTATTTGATTTTTGAATGTGGCACAAAAGAGACATAGGAGCTACTCACAGCAGCAAAATAATAAACCTAACTGTGAGTGGTGGTAAAACAGTTTTGCGACAGAAAACAAAACAAAAAAAGATTTTGAATTCTTGAAATAAAACTTTGCTCTCTTTGGCAGTGTCCTCTCAAAGTCACAATTTGATTAGCATGCATTGGTACATGTACTGTATAATTTCCTTAGTCTAGTTTTTGTATATCATTAACTCCAAAAACAGTATACTACAACGATTAGTACTGTATACTGTTTACAATTATTGTCTCATTTGTTCATGAAGTTTGGTGAAAAAAGAGCAAAGATCTAACTAGCATTAGTGAAAACACCTGTGTGGGTTTGCAGGGCCTTTGATTATCTATTTAAATAATAATAATCCCACAATGACAATGCTATCATCAGATGCAATCCCACAAATTACATGTGATGATAGCAAATCAAACATTTAAAATTATTTCATAGCTTAATCTGAATAATCAATGATTATTTTATATTATTTCAAACAGGGTAAAATCTGGATCCAACACATAGATCATGTTTAGATGAAGTAATGAAATTAAGAAAAATTAGTGTCTCCATGCAACATCAGTAAACAAAAAAAATGCAGTTAATAAAATAATGCAGGCAAGATATTTTTTAAAGATTTTCATTTATAATTTTAACAATTACACAATTTATACTCTGACATTATACATATTTACAGAAATAACATTCAAGTAGTTGTTATGTGTCATTCATAAGTCAGTAGGAAGCATTATTTATAAAAGCATCATATGAATGATATTAAATTACATTGTCTTCAAAGCTCTGGAACTGTTAAACTCCACTGATTGCTAAATTATCAATGCACTGCAGTCTTTATCCATAAATACAGAGAACACTGAAGAGGGTGTGTGAAGCTAACATGTTTGATCAAGCTAAAGTCACACGTTGTCCTGGTTTAAACGTGACTGACTGAAAAGATTTTCCATCTTCAGCACCTCCAAAGGCTTCATACCTAAGAAAAAAAACAATCAAAAAACAGATTAGTAGTCCGTTTATAATATATATATATACACACATCATATCTCCAGACTGTCATCTTAAAACACTAAATCCCAGCTCTGACTATATATAGATATTTGGTCCTTCACTTGACACCTTAGAGATGAGTCAGCAGCTGTATATAGTTAGTTGACTGCGCAATTTCTCTTCTCCAGCTCAGCTATAATTCCAGTGAACCCTCAAAATACACAACAAAGTAATTGCTCAATATTGTGAGAAGGTTTGTAATATTGACTCATATTTCTTTTTTGCTGCTGTTTCATGACAGCTGTGAAACACCAACTTTGTTATGCTCTTCATTTCTTCCTCTAGGTGAGACTTTAAATGGCTCATTATATGCTTGGTGAATTTCATAGCATATTGAAGCTATTAAAAAAACACTTTTTTTCCCAAAGCTAATGGACAACTGTGAAAATATTTTTTAAATTTATGGAGAGGAAACTGTTCCAGTGGTTTCATCTATGACCATTAGTGTCATTTGTATCGTTGTGACTGTTGCAGTGATGGCGGTGTCCTGATACTCACAATTTTGTGTATTTGTTCCAGTCGGCTTTGCTCAGAGATGGTCTGGTCACAGCCAGGGCAGAGTTCACGTGAGTTAGACACAGCAGCAGCCCCGACTGGCTGGAGGCTGAATGCACCCGGACACACTCCTCCTACACACAAACACACACAGAGTACTGTACAAGAGTAATAATGCACACAGTAGCAACATTTGGTGCTACAGTAGCCATGAGTGGAGTAGTATAAAGTAGAATAGAAGATAAGTATTACAAAGAGTGATATATAACTGACTCCTAAAGACTTAAAATAAGTATTGAACAGAGCCATAAAGACTTACATTGGTTCTCCTGTAGTTGTTCTTGATGTTATTGATGTCTTGTTGGAGGCGCTCCAGCTGCTCTGGGCCGAGCTCTTCATAGCCACTCTGAAGGGAGGACATGTAGGCGGGGGGCAGTGAGCTACCGGCGTCACGAACCGATGCTCCTGTGAAGTCATGGGTCATTGAGTCGGGTCCAGAGACACAATGAGAGTTCTGTGAAGGGCGGCAGAGGAGAGAAAATGGACACAAAAAATGAATTCAGAAATATCAAACCACTGCATTTAGGACCATTTAAATGCACAGGTTTGTGTTAATCAGTGTACTGTATATCTAGTATTTCAATATCACTACTGAAGACTGAAGTCAGAACTGAATTTTGTAAATGTTGAGGTCTTTGGCCACAAAAGTCTCTACAAAGTTTGCTGAATTAATTTGACAACATGTTTTGTTTGCTTTGGGATCACTGTAGTATTGTCGCTTTAGAATTAAATCAAGTCAGAGCGCTTGTTCCTAACCATGCTCAGTTAACTCAAGTTTTGCCCACAGGAATTAGCTGCAAATTGAATTAGATATTGCTTATGGACTTAAGTCTGTTAGCAGAGCTAATAGATTAATTGTGCATGCACGGAGGACTATGAAGCCTTTTTAATGAATAGTTCAGCATTTGGAGAAATATACACATAGTATTTGCTTACTCTCCAAGACTGATATGACAGGATTGATATCAATTACATGTCTAAGCACTGAGCTGGAAAATGTGCATCATTAGCTAAAGCTAGTCTGGCTCTGTCCAAAGTTCAAAAATACACTTACCAATCCAAATAGAAATTTTAAAATGACAATTTGTGATTTTCAGAGGAGTTATGCACTGCAACTATTTCTTAAACAAAATTGATACAAATGAGAGCTTGTGAGTGTTGAATGTTGGAAGGTGTTTTTTCACTTTGGACAGAGCCAGGCTAGCGTTTTTCCCAACTTCAAGTCTTTATGCTAAGTAGGCTAACCATGTCCTGACTCCATCCAGGGGTCTGTATCATGAGGCAAGTTCAAATTAGTGGGTTACTTGGCTTCAGTGAGCCTAATATTGGCAATCCTGGATAGCCAGTATCACCAAACTGGCTATCAAGGGACTCAGTTAACTTCATGACTGTGTTCATCATCAGGACCGTATATGAAGCACTTCATATGACATGAAATAAAACTGTGAACTTATTTTTTGCTGCTGCAATAATCTGATACGGTGAGGTTAAAGATGTCAATCTCATGTCTGTGCATGAGATATCAGTCTTATGCATTGACATCCCAGCTTGCTCTGGAACAGCTAATAACAACATAAAGTTGTGACCTCATTATTAGCTTGCAGCAATGTAATATGCATGATTTACATTTTGTGGAATTATACAGCATGTTATGTAGGAGTGAGTGCAGTTCATTTTAAGGTTGTGGTTTCAGACTAGATTGATTTTAAGTTTTGTTTGTCTTTGACCTCTTATATCTAAATAAAATATTGCTTAAAAAAAACTTTCTGGTGTTTTGCCAGCACTGCTTACCAATCCTGAAATTGGTGAATTCCCCAACTCTGACGCGTACGAACTTCCAAAGTAGAGTCTCCAGACGTTGCCGCAGTGATGTTCATCTTCTGCTTGGAGGTCACTGGGCTCCAGGAGAACCATGGACTGGTCCAGGCTCATGGCTTGGTCCCCCTCCCCCACTGAGTCATCTGAGCCACTGCTGTGGTTGGAGCCACTGCTGTGGTTCGGGAACATCATGGAGGACAGGCTCATGTCGCTGTCGGAGCCAGACGTCAGCTCCTGCGAGTGTCACACAGAAACAGAAAGGCAGACAAATCTTAGTTACACAAGTAAAAGACAACAGGTTAAAATTAATTTAGTTTAAGCTCATTCCGCCTCTGGCAGCCCTTACTGTTGAAGTTTTTTCAATTATATCCTTGTCACCATGGTTGAGGATAATTTGAATTATGTTGTAAACTGATAATGGATTCACAAGTACAGAGGCTCACATTCTGTTGTGCATACAAAACTCCTCATTTAATTAGCCTTGAGGGACAAAAAATAACGGTGCTTGGCTGCTTCAACATGAACCATAAATAACTTGAAAGTGGACAGGCCGACAGTTTCCTGTCTCTCTGCCTGTCTCTGCTTTAGCAGCCCAAGGTAACCTCATCCCAACACAACAAGCTCATCAGTGGTGGCACCTTTGAAATACAGCAGACTTACATGTGGTGTGCTGTTGCTCAGGCTGTTGTTGACAGCCTCCAGCTGGGCGTTGTAGAGCAGGGCTTTCAGGTCTGCCCCTGTAAACTGCTCTGTTGCTGCTGCCAGCTGTTCCAGGTCCACATCAGTAGCCAGCAGGATGCCGATGCTCAGAGCCTTCAGAATCTCTATACGAGCCTCCTGGAAACAGTTTAATAGTTGGATTTAACACCAAGGACCAGATTTGTATCATCACTGAACAGTATTTGGGTTTAATTTCAGGATTTCTACACAGTATTAATACTGTAGTGTTATTAAAACTGTTACTGAGTGTTTGTCTGTTTTGCTTTTTTTTTTTTTCAAATCAACAGACCAGATCAGGGGGAGGGCAGTAGAGGGACTTGTCCAGTCGTCCGGGTCTCAGCAGGGCTGGATCGATCAAATCAGGCCGACTGGTGGCTGCAAGCACATATACACCTACAAACACAAACATGAGGGATTCTCATTCATTTAAATTAGAAACACAACTACTTTATGCAGAATACTGCTGTATGACTCACCTTGCAGTCCCTCCACACCATCCAGCTGGGTGAGGAGCTGATTGACCACACGGTCGGTCACCCCCGTGCTGTCGTGGCCCCTCCTGGGGGCCAGAGAGTCAAACTCATCGAAGAACAGGATGCATGGTTTAGCAGCCTGCGCTCTGGAATGGACAAAGAAAATTATTCCCACTACATGAATGGCTGTTACTGGGATTTATAATTGCTATTAAATATCTGATGTTACTCATTATAATTAGCAGCTAAAAAGATCAGCTAAAGTCATAATAATAAAGTGGAGATGTGCTGTTGAGAGGAGTGGAAATGTTCACCAACCTTTGGAAGACGTCACGGACTCCCTGCTCACTGGCTCCAATGTACTTACTCAGAAGTTCAGGTCCCTGGGGAGAAGTAAAAATCCTGTGTCACTGAAGATACATGGTGCTCTGATAAATACACAGTATTCTTGTTGATGGTCAGAGCCAAAGCCCAACTTACCTTGATGCTGATGAAGTTCATACCACTATCTCTGGCTACAGCCCTGGCTAGCAGGGTCTTCCCTGTGCCAGGAGCTCCATACAGCAATACTCCTGAGCGATGGCGAATAGGAAGGTTGGAGAACAGGATGGGATACTGCAACAAACCAAAGTTATTATGAATATGTAAAGAAATTATGATATATTTCATTTCTGTTGATCTGTGTAAAATAATATCCTTACATCCACTGTTATTTAATGTAAAATATATAATAGTTATCTTGTCCTAAAAGCCATATCATTTCATATTATTTCATGCTGTTGTGAAGAACACTGCATTATACAGTGAAATAATCATCACTAACATTGCAGTCTTGAACCTACAAAAACAGATTTTTGGCCATTTTTTTGGTGGCAGCTCCTTTTATTGTATTATAATTACATCTGCATTTATCACTTAAGTGTGGTCATCCACACATGGAGACTATTCATTGCTTAAGTTTACAACAATTACCCACAAAGAGGGTGTTTAATAGTAAATGGTTTTGACCTGTTTTCAAGTCACAGTGAATCTTCCATCTGAATGAAAACAGAAAACATCAGATTTTCTTATTATTAGCTACACTGCTGACACTGACCTTAGCAGGGAGCATTATGGTGTCCATTAGCTGCTGTCGCACCTCTCTCAGCCCTCCCACCCTCTCAAGCCCAGCTCCACTCGGGGTATGGAGGTCTGCCCCCCACAGCGAGGGAGGTGTGAATCCTTTGAGAGCCTGTGCAAAGTCCCTCCATGACAGACACACACCTGAAAGATTAAAAGAGAGAAAATTACACACAAATTACTTTGAAATGGCACAATATAAAGACATTAGCTTAATTAGAGACATAAAATGATGAAGAGTTCAAAGGAACAAACACCTAGAAGTGATTTTTTATGTCACTTTATTATGAATTCTATAATTTTAGTGAGTCTTTGGTACCTTGTTCACTGTGTCCTCTTTGTACAGTGTTGGCATGGACAGCTCGCTCCAGCAGCAGTACCAGGTCTTGAGGCGTGTATCCCTCCGTCTCCCTGGCAACAACTCCAAGGTCAAGAGTCTGTAAGGTCTCCTCAGATAGGCTAGACCTCCTGAGGATCAGACGGCGCAGGATCTCTGCTCTCTGGGCCTGCAAACAATGACACATAGGCTGTTGGTTTCTTACCTCTTACCTTTCTCCGTGTGTGTGTGCGTATATCTGTGTGTGCTGACCTGGTCTGGCGGCTGGATGTGTGCGAAGCCCTGTACGAAGTGGGACCCCTGCACCTCTGTCAACAAGGGGTGGAGGGAGTGTTCGCTCTTGCTGGTGATGATGAGACATACCAGGCTGGAGTGAACTATCACCTCATCCACCACATCCTTCAAACCTGCAGCCACAAACAGACAAGAAGAACCAGCATCAAGAACTGTAATGGTTATCAGTTCTGTCTGTACTCATACATGACAACAAAAATTCCCCCACACACATACAAAGTACAGGATTTATGAGTTACTCTGTGCAATGTGCTGTTGAAGCAGCGCCTCGGGGCCGTGCTCGTGCTCTGGTGAGGTCTGTGCCCCTGTCATATGATCGAGGTCATCAAGTAGAACAACAGAGGGCTGCTTCCACTCCGCCTGTTCAAAAATATCCTGAAGCATCTGTCTCACAGTTTCTGCCCTTTTGCCTGAAGAAAAAAAAATCAAACATGACTTTGATGATAAATTCAATGTAATTTCAACTACTCTTCTTCAATGCAATGCATGTTCATAGAATATATGTCGACCTTGTAGATTTTTGCAGTCCACCACTTCCACATGTGCATCAAGATCTTCTCTAGCTTTCCTGCACAGGGCTCGGGACAGAGTGCTCTTTCCACTCCCCTGTGAAGACACAAAACAACAGAGCATATGTTACATAGTGCACAAAACAGCATTCAGTTACTTGGTTACTTTGATTCCTTATGAACCTGCCAACATTAGTAGAGATATCTGTGTTGTGAGAAGCAATATTCAAATAAATATCATTGTAATTAATGGAATTAGATACCTTAACACCAGTGATGAGTAGTGCTCCACCTTGGAGTCCCTGTCCAGTGGTACCCAGCTCTCTTGATAGGGGACTAGCCAGAAGACTGTGGGAGATGAACTCAAATCCAGTGTTGCTAAGCTCATTGATCCCACTGAGCAAAGACAAAGTATTAAGAAATATGAAGAGGAGGGAATACTGAATAAAACTGTTGCTTAAACCATACACAGGCTCACAAAAGAAGCTACAAACTTACCCAAGAATAGTGAGAGAGGGAAGCTCGGGGTTAGGTATTTTAGCTTCAGTTTTCACGGCTGGCATGGTTACTGGCTCTCTGTCTACCTGAGAGTGAAACACAGCACCAGAGAGGCTTTTAAGAAATTATGTTTCATCTATCATCAGCGCAGAATAAAGTACAGGAACACACATGGAATCTACATTAGAATATTGACGGGCAAATAAAAATAAACACATTCTAGTACCTGTATATTTTCCTTCTGTATAACAGATGATGCTAGTAGAAACAGCTGGTCTGGAGGATCGCTCTCTGGTTCCGGTTTCAACACAGTTAAAGCAAACTCTAACTTTGCTGTAATTTTTTTTTAAAAAAGGGAGGAGAACAGTTATGTTTTCTCACAGATGTAATTTTGATGTAGCAAACATATTATGATTTTTAGCCTTTGGTTTTCAACATTTTGGGGACTTAATCACACTCCCATCAGCAAATTTGTCTGTATATGATTTATGAGGTCATTTCTGTTAAGCTTGTGAAAGAAATACACAAATTAATCACCATCGGTTCCATGTAGGAGGATGGTGCCAAACCGTGCGGTCAGACAGGCTAAAGGTTCATGACTCTGAGTGTGCAGCCAACCGAGGAACGCTGTCTGGATCTCCTCATCGTCCTCCTCAGGCTGAAGAGATAATGTCAAAGATTACATGGACATAAGGGACAGACGTATATTATATGTTATGCAGCTTTGACAATTTAGCAATGTCAATACTAACAGCTGATCAAATTAAATGAAAGATTTGTCTTATAATTGATCATTTACACCTTAGACGGCAGCACTCACCAGTGGTTTCAGAGGCTGCAGGCGAATAGTGGAAGCTACTTTGATAGTTGATTTGACTGGCTTAATTCTTACTGCTGAATGTGGGATAATATTCAACCTGATGGCCAGGGGCTGTGGGATCTGGAAAAAAAATTTTGTAACAGATATGATAGCATATAAAGAAGCAGACTGATCTAAAAATAAAATAATTTAGTTAATCTGAAGTAAAAGGGGATAAATGGATTACATCTTTCTCTATTAGACAACATACTCACCCATACTCTACCAGAATGGATCGCTCCCTTGCTAGGACTTATCTGCTTGGCTGCCAGCTTATCAATACCATGGCACACCACCCTGACCACCATGGTTTGTTCTTCTTTCACCTCCTCTTTTCCATTCGCAGTAGCAGCAACTTTAGTAACACTTGTGTTCTTCTTTTTCTCCATAGCCTGCTTGGCTCTTTCCCTCACTTCTTTAGGTGAGGGAACTTTGGAGAGCAGGCCATATGTCACTGGGGACTGACCTCCATTTAATCCGTGGCTCCAGGAAAATAAATGAATAACGCCAGTTGTAACGTGGCTTATGGTGCAAAGAGAGTCGGGAGGTGCACCGCATACTCTGTAGATAGAGTCAGTGAGGAGGGCGGGGATGTCGGGTACAGGAGGTAACTCTTTAACTGGGTCATAAGTACCCTTTATCATGTAGCGTAACAGGCCCTTCAGGTCAGCTATGCCACCCCATTGGTGACTTTGAGGGACAGAGGAGGTACTTTCTAATGAGGATCCTGTGGGATCTGACAGGTTTGACTGGCTGTGAGGATGATGGTTCTGACTGGTTCTCATCGGAGAACCACTGAGGTTGCCAATTCCAGTGCGACTTTTTGGAGAAACAATGAGTTCTGTGAACTGCTCCAGGCGACCATAGGGCACAGATGGTGAAAGTGATG